>NC_070610.1:25467894-25771710 GCF_027172205.1 Podarcis raffonei | reverse complement strand
GAGAAGCAGCCCTGCAACACTCAATTCAACTTAGCAGCGTTCACAGTGTTTCTAAAGCACAGCCATCTTGCTTCACATAAAATGGGAGTCTCTCCTTCACCAGATACCTCCCAGGTGACTAATATTAGCCAATCACATGAGAACTACTAGAGAACTCTCTAGAATTCAGCTACCAACTGAGCAAATTTAAACACATAGCAATGCATACAAGCATTTGCAATTTCTGTGAATTCAATTACTGTACTTAACTTGAAGCGTTTCCAGAGAAAATTGGAAAAGTGACTGCCACCACTACAGAAAGGGCTGTTTCTATGGAGGGGCCTGTTTGGAGGAAGGCATCCAATCGACATGCCAAGCCTCCCCAATCTGTTTTAAATACTATACAGTGGTACCTCGGGTTAAGTACTTAATTCGTTCCGGAGGTCCGTACTTAACCTGAAACTGTTCTTAACCTGAAGCACCACTTTAGCTAATGGGGCCTCCTGCTGCCGCCGCGCCGCTGGAGCCCAATTTCTGTTCTTATCCTGAAGCACTGTTTCTAGGTTAGTGGAGTGTGTAACCTGAAGTGTATGTAACCTGAAGCGTATGTAACCCAAGGTACCACTGTAAAAGAATCCTTTTGCTTCACACATGCGGGCAACGCCATTTAACAGCGAATAATTCACTTATTTATTGTCGTTTCCAGCTTACCACATTGACAAAGTCAACGTCCGAGGCTATTTTGCGTTTAAACTCACCGATGAAAAATCCAAACCCAGACTGGGCTTCTTCACCCACGAAGCCAAGGCCAAGGCTTCTGTTCCGTTCTACAACCGTCTCATTAGCCGCAACGGCTTTCTCTTGGAGACTGCAAACAACATCTGTGACCAGCCTGAGGAAGAAGTAGGTTGCACGTTCTGCCTGCTTCTAGCCCAGAAAAAGCCGCTAGTGTTCTTTGGGTGCTGCCTTTGTTTGACTCTCATCTTGCTCTTAAGCATTATTGTTTTCCACAAAAGGAAAAGGAGAAAATGGTATTGGTCGAAAAATATGGAGTACATGTGCGTTCCTGTCAAAAGTAGACACAGGAAAGTTCTCAACCAGATATAGAGTGGTCTTTTTTTCCTGCATGTGAATGTCAATGGCGAGGTTAAGTTATTGAAAGCACTCCAAATCACTCCACCAAGATACTTGCAAAAAAATGCTGCTTTGCATGAGAATTCCCATGATAGTCGATTCAGGATTGTTATCAAGAATTCTTGTTCTGTGTTTATGCTGTCAGGGAATCCCAGGTTGTTTACTTGTGTGTTCATGTTTATCATAAAGTCACTCAGAACTCCAAGTCCCTTGTTTTTTACATCAACGTACACCATCAAAAGACAGCGAAAAGAAACGATACAAGAGTGTCTACCTTCCTTTCAACCTTTTTTTCCATCTTCAGAGTAAGACTTGATTACATAAAGGAAGTTTTAGCTGTTGTCATGCCTGAAAATCTCAGGATGAGAGTAGGGACAGATGTATACGAAGGAATTCAAAATGGTGTTAGTCCAATATATTTAATTACTTACAGTTGAAGCATAAATACTTTCCTTTTGTAACCTAGTACAGTGACGGAACTAATTTGACATGAAAAGGTTCACAATTTGTGAACTTTTACAGAAATGTCTCAAAATTTGTGGCGCTATGCCTGCAGCTGTTGTGGATTGCAGGTGTAACATTTGCACACTTTCGTTTTGCTTGTTTTGGCTTGCGGAAGCTCCAGTAGGGCAGCTACCCTATCTATCACACGACTAGTCTTCATGGTTGTAAACGAAATGCTAAAAGCTGTATTAAAGGCACCTCAAAAACATGTCCAGAGCATGTGATTGCAGCAGCCTCTCCTTCAAGCCCAGGTTGTAAATGAGAAAGGCCTGACATATAATACCTGTTATGTCTACTTCAGATCAAAAGATGTCAGGAATCTTAAAGGAGAAGAGGCTCGCAATAGGGATGTTTAAGTTGGTCTGAAATACTTTAGCAGTTGAATATGGGGGGTGATTAGACTGGAAAGCCCTCTGTGTATTTAAGATTATCATATACATACCAACTGCAATTGCAGTTCCAAGTCCTTATGCAGCCAAAAAAACAGCACCATCTGCACATAAGGGTGGGTGGGGTATTAGCAGGCTGGAGGGTATACAAATAAATAAATTGGGAAACGCTCCTGAGAGGGCCACCTCCCGATCTTCCAAAATGGAAAACTAGGGGCTGGGGAAGAAGAGAAATGGAATCGTGAACAGAATCACTTTGCACTGCGACATTTTGTTGCAGGTCCCACTTGTGGAGACCATACTAAAAATGACCATAGTTTTTTGGGGGGTGGGGGGGAGAATCCCGTATTAGCGAGAAATGCCAACCTTCCTAGGACACAGCCATATTTGTGAAGCATGAACTGCAACACTTTTCTAAAATGAAATTGGGAAATATTGGTGTATTTGTGCTTTTCAAAGTTTCCTTCCTTTTCACATAGGATGATTCTGTTATATATATATATATTCCCCAATGGCCATTATTTAAAAGCTGGGATGCACTCCAGGCTATTCAGGATCAAATCGGCACAAATACACCTTTTTTAAAAAAACCTGACCCCATTTGTTGTACATACCCTTTTATTTAAAAATAAAAGGCATGCTCTGTGGATCAATGAACTATATAGTTACAGTTATGAGATGTGTAAACCACACAAAGCTTTATCCATATTAAAACTTTCAGTGCACACAAGGTGGTCCTGCTCTGAATCTGTCACTCTTTGATATGCACGTTACCCATGAAAGTCTTATTTTCGCAAGCTGCAGAAATGTGTTGAGTTCCCCGCGCCTAAAAAAAGCCAATATACTTCTTCCAAAGTATTTAAAAAGATACTAAGTGGGTGCACATTGCAGAACCTGGCTTACAACTTGTGGGACAGAGCCAACATTTAATACTGGGGGGGGGGGGGAGTAATCAAATGCCCTGGGGCTGCATTTGACCCCCAGATCCATGTGCAGCTGAGGGTTGGGAAATGCCCATCAGACCAAGTAAGCACAGCCAATGATCAGAGACAATAGGGGATTCAAATCCAGAAACATCTGGAGGGCCACAGGTTCCCCACCCCTGCTGCAGCATGTCCTCTTTGTCCTGTACCTCCCACTGCTGCAACTATTGGGGGTGTGTGGATATGAACTGGAATTGCAGCTAAGGATGGACAGTTAAACACCCCCAATATAATTTAGGCCCTAACAGGTACCTCCCCACCCTCACCCTAAATGAAGTGCACATGGCTGTTTTGGCGGGCAGCTGATAAGGGAAAGATTATTCACACTTTTCCCATGTGCTGTGGGACGCGGGTGGCGCTGTGGATTAAACCACAGAGCCTAGGACTTGCCGATCAGAAGGTTGGTGGTTCGAGTCCCCGTGACGGGGTGAGCTCCCGTTGCTCAGTCCCTGCTCCTGCCCACCTAGCAGTTCGAAAGCGCATCAAAGTTCAAGTAGATAAATAGGTACCGCTCCGGCGGGAAGGTAAACGGCGTTTCCGTACGCTGCTCTGGTTCGTCAGAAGCGGCTTAGTCATGCTGGCCACATGACCCGGAAGCTGTACGCCGGCTCCCTCGGCCAACAAAGCGAGATGAGCGCCGCAACCCCAGAGTCATTTGCGACTGGACCTAATGGTCAGGGGTCCCTTTACCTTTACCTCTGTGCTGTGGACCACTAGCAAAAATGTCCCTTTGATACCATGATCAGGTCTGGAAAAAGGATCTCTATTGGAACCTGTTGCATCAGTGGGTTTGCACCTGACTCCCAGGGTGTTGGCCGAGAGGGAATGATTCATGGGCAACAAAACAAACAAAAAGGTTACCCACCCCCCACTTTCATGCATGCAGTTGCTTATTTTCATGAGATGTCAGTAAAACGAACATCTGTTCAGCTGTCGTTTTCTGCTCACCCACCCCCCCGCAACCTTCAGGAGGGTTACTAATTCATTAAAAAAATTAAACCAGCCATTATGCATCATTGTTTAAAAACCAGCACTACCAAGTTTGAGGGGAATCGCTGAAAAAAACAAACCAAGCAGTTATCATTTGATGTAACCAGGACATTAAAGGAATTCTTAGGTTTTTGTATTCGACTCTACTGCTTCAAGACAGAAGTACCTTCTAGAAGGATGTCCATTTGGTCAGTGTGACTGACTCCAAGGAAGTATCTGATTAAACCCATGTCTTAACGTTATGCATGGCATTGTTTGCCTATTGGCAATGTCTCCTCCCTAAACGTAAAAACTGCTAGGCCGTTATCAGAGATGAAATGGGTTGCAAATTGACAACTATTCCATTTCACTCAAAGTTTGTTAGACACTCAAATATTATACTATGTGTTGAAGAAACACTAGAAAACACAACCTGCAAACCACTTACTGTACTGGGTTTTTACATTGGGTGATAATCCAGTATTTTCTATGCTGATGGAAGCTGCTCGCTAGTGAACAGATGATTTCTTCCTCCTTATCCCTACAGCTGCGCCATCTGCCCCCAATCTGTTCTGGAGGTTTGGGGGGCAGGGATATGCTGGACAGCAGGGGATGAACTGCCAAAAATGCCTCCTTCCCTCATGACAGATACCTTCCACCAAGTAGAGTGGGATACCATCCGTTTACCCCATTTTCAGAGTTTACTTTTCCAGATTAGTATACAATTAATATATTTAATTAATAAGCTATTTAATGCTTATGCAGGAAACCAAAGTGTTAGAATAGCTGAAAGCTCAATGACAAAAGATAAAATATTGAAATATATTGTTTAATTTTTCTCCAAACAATGTCAAACTGTTTGGTTCATACAGCCAACTCCTGATGTGAACTGAAGGCTTGCTGCATGCTGTACTCCTTTGTGCCCTGGTTGTCAATTTAGCATCTGAAATAATGAAACAGATTGGATTATTAAAAACAACTGAAGCTTTAAATAACCTTTTACAACTGCAATCCCCTTACAAGCACCTCCAAAATAACATGAGAAGTATGGTTTAAAGTTACTACATGTTCCAATAATGGGAGAATGTTGAGATTAATCATCAAGAATTCACGTGATGTGCAAATATGAAGCAGAAATCATCCAAGTCTGCAGCCTCAGATTTTGAACCACTAGACCCCTAACACCTGCTCTCCCTGTTGTTTATCACTGTTTTTATGAAAATTTAATTTTATACATTGCAAGCTACCATGAGTAATGCTTTTGCAGAAGATTTTTTTTAAAAAAACAACACCACAATTTATTATTCTTTCTGGTGTTCAGAAAGACAATTCAAGTCTACGAAGTTACTTAGGTTTTACTCAGGTTTGGATCAGGAAGCATGATCCAAAGCTGGAAAACTTTGTGCGTCTCCCATTACAAGCTACACGGTGCAGCAGCTGCTATGCTGGCTCCTCTTAGTTGGAGCAGAGACTTGGATTCGGCTGGTGCAGTGAGTCTCTACAGAGGGGAACCTGCTTCTAAGATTGGAGCATTTCCCCTGCTCTGCAGAGAAAGCAATTTGCATTCAAGGAACTGGGAATGCACTTTGAACACAAATGGCTTCCATTGGAAAGAAAGAAAAAAGATATGCTCCTTTTAAAATTCCAAGCTAATCTTGAAGTGTAACCTAGTGTGATCAAGACAAGATTTCAACCAGGGATTTGCTGCATAGCAACTTCCGTGATATTTTGGATACCAAAAATCTTCTTCCAAATAAAAGATTTCACCCTCCAGCCTATATGGTAAAACTCGCCCCTTTACAGAATACACCATCCGTGCAATGTGAAAAGAACACAAACCTATTTATAGAGTTTTATTCATCTGCCTGTTGTACTGTTCCCTTCTCAGAGACATAGATACCATCCAAAAATTTCCTGATATCTTTATTCTTGACTGTGGTGGCCTGCTGAATCAAGGCAGCTGTAACAAAAAGAGGGTAATTTAAGCAAGACTGGCTTAACAAAGCAATCGTATCTTCCCAATTCAATCAAACAAGCCAATTGAACAAGAACAAGGACAAATACTGCTAACTTCAAATCAAGCTAGGTAGTTTCCCTGTCAAGTCAAACTTCTCCTGTCCCATTAGCAACACTTGTTCCTATTTGTTGCTGGAGAAACAATAGCAACAGACTATGGAAGACAAAACAACTAACCTTGTTTAGTCTAACTAAACACACTGCAACAAAATAAGCTTCTCTTTTAACTTTAGACATTATTTAAAATAAGTTTCCCAATATTTTAGTGGTATACAGACAACGCAAGCTGAACTAAACGGCAGTTGTTGCATCTTTATGGACCACATCAAAGTAAAACCATTATTTCCACAATACAGTAATTAACTGACATACCAGAGTTAGATACCAATTCAATGTCATTTCCTTCAAGGATCAGCTCATCCTTCTGGGCTTGCGATACTGCACAGTTGACCCCTTTAAAAAAATGTTTTAAAAAGCACACATTTCTTCAATCAAAGAAATTTATCCTTCTCATACAAGTCCATCATTTTTTAAAAATAGAGTACATACATTTGCATACTTATCTGAATATCTCAGCTATCTAGTAATGATCCCTTACTATAGTAAACTGTAAAAAAAGGTAAAAGGTAAAGGACCCCTGGGCGGTTAGGTCCAGTCAAAGGTGACTATGGGGTTGCTGCGCTCATCTTGCTTTCAGGCCAAGGGAGCCGGCATTTGTCCACAGACAGCTTTCCAGGTCATGTGGCCATCATGACTAAACCACTTCTGGCGCAACAGAACACCGTGAGGGAAACCAGAGCACATGGAAATGCCATTTACCTTCCTGCCGCAGCGGTACCTATTTATCTACTTGCACTGGCGTGCTTTCGTACTGCTAGGTTGGCAAGAGCTGCGGCAGAGTAACAGACGCTCACCCCGTCACGGGGATTCGAACCGCCAACCTTCTGATCGGCAAGCCCAAGAGGCTGAGTGGTTTAGACCACAGCGCCACCAGCATAAATTGTATCCTGTATGCACATAGGCTAAGACCAACAGGCCTGAGGGAAGTGGGCACTCATTGCTGATGTGGTTCTGCCCAATGCAGTTGGTGGACAACAACAGGAAGGACAAAAACAATAGGATAAAAATCCCTCTTGCGTGTTAATATACATACAGATCTGTTAAATATGACTCAAAGTCTCACACCAGTGGCTGCTAAAATAAGATAAAGGATTAAGATTGGAAGTGGTATATTGGGAATAAACAAGAGAAGAAATAGGAACAAGGAATAAATTTTTTCTCCCGTCAGCCAGAACATGGGAAGTCACCTAAAATATATAATTTGGAATGTATAATTGGCTTTATTATTTGTAATATGATGTGGCAATATTTTGTATTGTATCCACTGGAGTGTTATTAATGAAAAATTAATAAAAATCATTAAAAAAACCAAGGTACTTTAATTTGTCCATATTCCATCATAAAACTCCCAAACTTAAAATACCATCTTAACTAGCCTACTGGGACATTAAGTTCCTACATCAGTAGCACGGGAAAAGGCGTTTTCTGTATCTTTCTTCCTGAAGTCACATGACATGCAAGACACAGAATTATTGTAATACATGCCCATTAATCTGTGCTTCTGTAGCAGGAATGAAACCAGTGATGGGGGGTTTTCTCGTAACAGAAATTTAATGGGGGCACATTATCACAATTATTTTTTACAGATTAGTGCATATTAATTTTGCATTTTGAAATACTTTTAACTTGTAAAATGGAGGTAATTCAGAGCAAGGCAGAACTCCAAAAGACAAGTATCCGATTCTGCAAGCTTCCCCCCCCCCCCCCAGTTATCATATGGTAACAACTTGCTTGGAAAAATACAGGTTTTCAGACATTATAGGATCCATTTGAAGCATAGGGTGACTACCCACCCCCCAATCTTATCAATCTTGGTAACAGATATTGCCACAGTAAGTAGCTCCTTACCTGGCCTCATGCGCACGCGACGGATGTACTTCTCCCCAAGAAAGTTACGGATTTCCACAAGTGAGCCATTCTCCTGGATAACCACATTGATGGGGAAGTGAGCGTACACTGACCTCATCTTGTAACGAAAGCCCTGGAATCACACACATTTAAAATCAAACAAACAGGGGGGAAAGAGAAACTTAAGTGTTTTCTGTCCAAACTGACTCTTAAAGCACTTTGTGCTCCAAATAGTATGTTAATAATGATAATAATAATAATAATAATAATAATTTTTTATTATTTATACCCCAAAGTTGGCTATATCAACATTTAATAGCAAATTCCCACTGGAAACTTACCAATGTGACACCCTTGATCATATTTTGCACGTGACTGCAAATTGTGCGGACTGTTGCCAGTTCCTTTCTGTTACCCCACCATTTGTCAACACGCAGCTATGGAAATGAAAAAACAACGAAGTGTATAAAAATAGGCTGCTCATTTCCAAGTATAAAACAAGTTTTCTGTGTAAACATTACAAGAATTAAATTTTATTAGATTAATGAATTTCCACACCAGCAAATATGATTATTTCCAATTTCTATACACGGTATTTATCAAATGATCAACTAGCACTGCTATCCTCATCTGCCAAGGCAACATTGCTACATGTGTTTCTTGTATCAGCAACACACACATACAGTTTTAAAGGAAGTGCTACCACTTTAGAGAAACTGAGGCCAAGTTCACACAAGACATCAATATAATTACCATCATCTTCTTGGGTACAAACAGATGGAACACCCAGCACTTTAACAGCAGCTGTATTTAATATTTAATTGTATTTACTCTGTTCACACATTATAATATCTGTAGGAATGCACACTCAGGGATGGTCAGGACTAATTACGTGGAGAACACATCTTATGTTCAGAGTTTCTTTAAAAAATTTTATAGAGAGCAGCAAGTCATATACCTCAATGACTGTCTTTATTCAACTGTGTAGTCAGCTATACAAAATATTGCAGTGTGGAATGCTCCTGTTCAGGATTCCAGATTAACAGTGATATAGTCTTTCTAGAATATTAAATTTCCTCCACCACCACCACCTTTCCCCCAACTGCTGGCATCTGTATGTCTCAAGAGGCAATGGAATGTACCTACAGTGGTGAAGTCAAACCACAGTGCTTGCTGTGGCTGTGGAGACCAGTAACTCATAACTGCTGCCCCTCATGCTGTTTTCACTCCTGAAACCATTCTCATGAAAGCCGCCAGGCCGTTCCTTCTCCTAGGTAGGTACCTTCCTAGGTTGATGAGCTCCCTCATTTCCCTCTACAGCACATGCAGCAACTGCCTCTTTGACCACTGGATCCACATTGGTACCCAGCCTCTGAGGCTCCCCCCCCCCCATAGAAAACTACAGTCGTACCTTGGTTTTCGAACAGCTGTTCCCTAACGTCACAAACCCAGAAGTGACTGTTACAGTTTGCGAACTATTTTTGGAAGCTGAACGTCTGATGGGGCTTCTAATTGGTTGCAGGAACTTCCTGCAGCCAATCAGAAGCTGCGCTTTGGTGTCCAAATGTTTTAGAAGTCAAATGGACTTCCGGAATGGATCCCGTTCGACTTCCAAGGTACAACTGTACTGCAAACCTTGGAGCTGCTGCCATGGGCCCCTCTTGTGTATGGAGCTACTGTTTTGGCTGTGTCAGGACTCACATTTAGAGTACAAGTGGACTACTGTCAGTACACTTTGCCTCCCATATAATGGGAGTAATACACAAATATTTTAACACTCTGAAAAGTGAATGGTGCATATTCACTGCCAAGAGCCATGTCCTGTTAATTACACTGAAAACTAAAATTCAGTGAACGACAAACCACATACAAAATACCTTTGACATTTGCTAATAGAAGAAAGGCTAGCTCAGGGCTCCAATTTATCCTTAATTAAAACACAACAATTCACAGAGATTGGGAACCGGTTGGCGTGTGTTAGTATTGCTACAATTTATTAATTAATAGCTCTAATAGCACCAAATGTCTTGATCTAGTCCACTGCCTATCATCATAGTTTATTTTAACACGAATCAGCCACATGCATTTTCACACCTGAAACAAAAAACAGGGGACTCATTTTTCTTGCAGACTGACTGGCTGTGCTGTAGGATGCAATGTCTTCTGGAAATCTCACACTTGAAACATCATATGCAAGAGGTTCATTTATCAGACAAAATACCCAAAAGCACCTTTTGTCTCAATATACTGTTTAGAAACTTCTGTAAACAAGTATATATGCCTCTTAAATAAGTGCATGTTTCACTTTTCAAAAAGTTAAGATTACAGGTTTTACAGTACACAGGTCTGCTCCAAAGCACTGAAAAACAGTAAACAGCTACTAAGCCTTTCTTCCTGCCACTTTCCCTGTGCAACTTTCCACTCCGCAGAAAGTGTCCCAGATCCATATCTGCTGTATAGCAAAGAAAAGCAGCTCGGAGGTGAAGTTTGTAAAGAAAAAAATTGGAAAGGAAAGGATTAAGTCCCTCCTCCCACCTACTGCTTTTCCACAGCCAACTGCACCCTTGGTGCAGTGCTTCACAACTGACACATCTACCAGCAAACGTGTAATTCTAGCCATAGAACCCAGCAACCATTACTGACAATACAAAGCTAACATGGAATCTGATAACACTGCACAGGGCCAACAGCTTCCCTTGTCAGCAGAAATAGGATATACAGTAATGCTCACAACATCCACAAATTGCTCACCTTCTTGCGTTTCTTTCCCAAGAGAGAGAGTTCCACATTGATATGATTGAAGTCCCTTCGCAGGGTTCCTCTGGGGCCCTTGACAATAACTGTCCGTCCCTTCAAACGAACCTCGACTGGATGGAGATAATTAAACATTAGTACAACATACAGCAACTACAAGTGATAAGAACATTAAAGATTTGGGGGTATCTGGGGGGGGTGCCCGCGCGGTAGTACTAAACATAAAAACATCCAAGTGGATGCACATACCTTTTTCTGGGATGTCGACCGTCTGGTTGCTGAGAATGGTCTTCATTTTAAATCTAACAGGAAAAGCAAAATGAAGAACTGCAGGTTTAACATACTGATATCACCTGGACCACACCCTTTGCAACACCCTTGTGTTGTGGCTTTAACATCCATTTAGATCAGCGGTGTCCAAACTTTTTTCAAAGAGGGACAAATTTGATGAAGTGAAGGGCCGTGAGGGTCAACCAAAGTTGTTATCTTTTTTTAAGGATTTTTAGCTTTTTTTAGGATTGAAGTTGTTTAGGTTATTTTAGGATTTTACCCCAGGAAATAAAACTGCCACAGGGCCCCGTGAAACGTACTTTGGACATGCCTGATTTGGATGCTTAAGAGGAATATTACTAAAACTATGTTATGATCAACTGCATCAGCCCCGCAAAAGGTTTCTAACCTTTAACCCAGAGGTTTCCAAACTTTTCACATTGGTGACACACTTTTTAGACATGCATCATTTTGCGACAATGTAGTTCAGTTTTACTAGTAAACTGGAGGCTAAGCTAACCCCTTTCCATCCCTGGGAGGAGTGCAGGGAGCATTCATGCGACACACCAACACACTGCAGCTAACACACTAATTTGTCGAGACAGTGTTTGGAAAGCTCTGCTTTAACCAATACTTTCTCCTGCCACCATCACTTCCCACTCCTATTACCAATCTCAAAGGCCATATAAAAAGCATGCTCCTCTTCACATAGTGCTCACACCAGGGGTGGCTAACCTGTGGCACTCCAGATGTTACTAGCATGTCCAATGGCAAGAGATAATAATGAGAACTGCAGCAGCACCCAGACAGCCACCCTGGCTTAAACTTTTCCTAGGCCTAGCGAGAACTCCCTGGCATGACAAAAAACCCCCACTATATATTACTGCAGAAGGCAGGAAGCAAAACCGGCACTTTCAGCTCTGAGAAACCTTAAAGTAATGCTGGTGAAGCAGAGAGCCTGCTCTACAGACTGCCTGCAGCCTTTCTTGGCCTTGGGTCCCTAGACCTCGTTGAACTACAACTACCATAATTCCCAGCCAGCACAGCCAACGGAGAAGCGTGATGGGAGTCGTAATCCAACATTAAAAGCAAGGCTGAGAAAGCAGCCGTGCAGTTTTGCGCTGAAATAATCTCTGCCACGAAAGCAGCCTTCTTAGGGGCGCGCCGTAGAAACGAGACCCCCTCCCCGCCTCACCCGGCATCAGTTTACGCAGGCGCACACGAAGCCGGGGCGCGCGAGGGAGAGCAAAGCCGTTGAGGGGAAGGGGGGCGGCTGCTTCTAGGTCTCCCTCTCAGGAGCCCCCGCCGAACCCAACCTCGCAGCGACGCCCGTTTCACTCTCTGAGCCCTGCCCGCGGCCTCCGCGGGGCGCTCGGGACAAGAGGCAGCCGCGGCGCCCCGGATGGAGCCGGATGCCGACCCTCACCTCGCAAGGAAAAATAAAGCCGGGCCTCACCTCCCTGTTCGCGGAGAGGAGGAAAGGAAGAGCGCCGTACGTCACCACGGTCTTGAACCCCGTGCGGAGTGACGCCAGCGCGTTCCGTGGGTGGGGCGTCGAGGCGCCGGGAGGCGAGAGCAATCGTCTCCGAGCCCAAACGGCAGGAGGGAAGGGGAAGGTGGGCGAGCGCCGAGTACATCGAGCTTGAGGAAGGAGTCGGGGTCGGGACGACATGGCTCTGCTCCACCTAGGCTTCCCCCGGGAGAACCTGAGGAGGCTGACGTCACTCGGGAGGCTGGTGAGCATATGGGGGGGGGGGAGGGATAGGCCTGTGTGGAGCCCTATTCCCTGGTACCTTCTCTCTGGGGGAATCCCTGCCCCCAATATTATCATTTATTTACTTGCTTATGGCATTTATAGGCCACTTTTAACACCCCCCAGGAGCAGAAGGCGGTGTGCGTGGTTCTCCTCCTCGCCCCCATCTCCTCCTCGCACAACAACCCTGCGAGGTAGGCTAGGCGAAGGAAAGATTAGTCATTGGCCCGCAAGGTCGCCCCCATCGAGCTTCACCGCCGAGTGGGGATTCAAACCCTGGTTTTAGTAATTGTTGTTTAGTCGTTTAGTCGCGGGTGGTGCTGTGGGTTAAACCACAGAGCCTAGGACTTGCCGATCAGAAGGTCGGCAGTTTGAATCCCCGCGAAAGGGTGAGCTCCCGTTGCTCGGTCCCTGCTCCTGCCAACCTAGCAGTTCGAAAGCACGTCAAAGTGCAAGTAGATAAATAAAAAGGTAAAGGTACCCCTGCCCGTACGGGCCAGTCTTGCCAGACTCTAGGGTTGTGCGCTCATCTCACTCTATAGGCCAGGAGCCAGCGCTGTCCGCAGACACTTCCGGGTCACGTGGCCAGCGTGACAAGCTGCATCTGGCAAGCCAGCGCAGCACACGGAACGCCGTTTACCTTCCCGCTGGTAAGCGGTCCCTATTTATCTACTTGCACCCGAAGGTGCTTTCGAACTGCTAGGTTGGCAGGCGCTGGGACCGAACGACGGGAGCGCACCCCGTCGCGGGGATTCGAACCGCCGACCATGCGATCGGCAAGTCCTAGGCACTGAGGTTTTACCCACAGCGCCACCCGCGTCCCAAGTAGATAAATAGGGACCGCTTACTAGCGGGAAGGTAAACGGCGTTTTCGTGTGCTGCTCTGGTTTGCCAGAAGTGGCTTAGACATGCTGGCCACATGACCTGGAAGCTGTACGCCAGCTCCCTTGGCCAGTAAAGCGAGATGAGCGCCGCAACCCCAGAGTCGGCCATGACTTGACCTAATGGTCTGGGGTCCCTTTAGTTGTGTCCGACTCTTTGTGACCCCATGGACCAGAGCACGCCCAGGCCCTCCTGTCTTCCACTGTCTCCCGCAGCTTGGTCAAACTCATGCTGGTAGCTTCAAGAACACTGTCCAACCATCTCGTCCTCTGTCGTCCCTTTCTCCTTGTGCCCTCCATCTTTCCCAACATCAGGGTCTTTTCCAGGGAGTCTTTTCTTCTCATGAGGTGGCCAAAGTATTGGAGCACTCAGGGCTGATTTCCTTCAGAATGGAGAGGTTTGATCTTCTTGCAGTCCATGGGACTCTCAAGAATCTCCTCCAGCACCAAAATTCAAAAGCATAAATTCTTTGGCGATCAGTCTTCTTTATGGTCCAGCTCTCACTTCCATACATCACTACTGGGGAAACCATAGCTTTAACTATACAGAACTTTGTCGGCAAGGTGATGTCTCTGCTTTTTAAGATGCTGTCTAGGTTTGTCATAGCTTTTCTCCCAAGAAGCAGGCATCTTTTAATTTTGTGACTGCTGTCACCATCTGCAGTGATCATGGAGCCCAAGAAAGTAAAATCTCTCACTGCCTCCATTTCTTCCCCTTCTATTTGCCAGGAGGTGATGGGCCCAGTGGCCATGATCTTCGTTTTTTTGTTGAGGTTCTCTTATTTCACCCTCATTAAAAGGTTCTTTAATTCCGCCTCACTTTCTGCCATCAAGGTTGTGTCATCTGCATATCTGAGGTGGTCTTAATAATAATAATTTATTATTTATACCCCACTGATCTGGCTGGGTTTCTGTAGCCACTCTGGGCGGCTCCGAACAAAATACTAAAAACACCATAAAACATCAAACATTAAAAGCTTCCCTAAGAAACCCGAAGCATTCCTCCTAGGAATTCTTGATCAAGATTTAAAAAAAAGAAAATTGAAATTATTTATGTATGCAACAACAGCGGTAATAATTATATTAGCACAAGTTTGGAAGACAGAAGAAATACCAACGAAAGAACAATGGCAAGGGAAACTTATGGAATATGCAGAACTGGCAAAATTAACAGATAAATTACATGAAAAGGATAACAAAGATGTTAAAAGAGAATGAGAACCATTTACAACATATATGAAGAGACAAAATAAAGAATTGGACTCACTGGCAAGGTTTGAATAAACATACACAATTGTATATAACAAAAAGTGAGACAATATGTATTGGGAAAATTTTGGGAAACAACATGCAGGGTGAGTAATATGGAAATAAAACAAAATGGGAATATGAGGGGAGGAGGGGGGATATGGAAAATTGTTAGAGAATATTGTTAGAGGATGTATACATGGAAAAACCAATAATTTTTTTTTAATGCTTCCTTAAATAGGGCTCCCTTCAGATGTTTTCTAAAAGTCAGATAGTTGTTCATTTCCTTGACATCTGGTGGGAGGGTGTTCCACAAGGCGGATGCCACCACCAAGAAGGCCCTCTGCCAGGTTCCCTGTAATCTCACTTTTCACAGTGAGTGGGTTGGACTAGATGACCCTTGTGGTCCCTTCCAACCCATGACCTTCAAATTCCAGCTTCTGGATAAAGCTTTTATACCTCATGGAAATAAGTGCACAAATATAGCAGAGGACAAAGCTGCTTTGGATTTAAAAAATAAATAAATTATTTGGAAATGTGTTATTTGAAAATAAAAGTGCAAATGCTTTTTCCTAGACCTGTGAAAGCAATCGGCACAAACAGTTGAGAGCATCAAGCTCATTGCCAGAGGAACAGAAGGGACTCTTGCAAAATGGACCTGATTTGCAAGACTTTATGTCTGGAGAACTTTCAGACAAAACAAAGTGGGCAGACTATAAAGGCGAATTAAAGCGTCAGAAAGGAGAAAGGTATTTAAAACAACTTAATTACCTCATTAGAATGAGTAGAACAATGTGTTTACAAAGTAGGTCAGCTGTCTGGAAAGTCAGTTAATTTCTCAGACTTACAAACATTACCTGCTAAAGCAAAATAAGTATGGCTTTTGGTTTTTTTATAGGCTGCGACTTCCTCCATGGCTGAAAACGGAGATTCCAATTGGAAAAAATTATAACAAATTGAAGAATTCGTTGAGAAATTTAAATCTCCACACGGTAATTCTAATGCCTGTATTGTACCAGATGATTTACTGTGTTGTTTTTGCAATTAAAGTTCCCATCATAGACACACTTACTTAAAAGTAAATTCCTTTGCAGTGGACTTGCTTCCATAGATTTAGAGCCCATCTGTTGCGTTTAGAAGACTTTTGTTTCCAGTGATGAGGCCTCACTAACTTAACAATAGAAACCTGCACTGGAGTAGTCATTATGGTATCACATTGTTTTCTTTGTCATTGAAACCCTCCCTGAACAGTTTGAGAGCAGACCAGGGTTGTACCAACATGCATGCTAGATGGACTTAAAAAAACACCTTCATTGGGTACTGCCATGTGAAGTAATTTTCATTATAACAGTAGCACAGTGGTACCTCTGGTTACATACTTAATTCGTTCTGGAGGTCTGTTCTTAAGCTGAAACTGTTCTTAACCTGAAGCACCACTTTAGCTAATGGGGCCTCCCACAGCTGCCGTGCGATTTCTGTTCTCATCCTGAAGCAAAGTTCTTAACCCGAGATACTATTTCTGGGTTAGCAGAGTTTGTAACCTGAAGCGTATGCAACCCAAGGTACCACTGTACTTACCTCATCATTAGCTTTACAATGGTGAGACTCCTTGTAGCCCATGCACTTTATGTCCTTCTTACAGTGTTAATAACTGTTTCATTGCCTGTAGGTGTGTGAGGAAGCACGATGTCCAAACATCGGAGAGTGCTGGGGAGGGGGCAAATATGCTACTGCTACAGCGACTATAATGGTAAGCTGACCACTGGCAATTGATGGTCTTATCGGGAACAGCACATCTAAATTGTCCCATATTTGTCTTGTGTATTACTCAGAGGTATTAGCAGAGAATAAAGGAAATGGAATAAGAGGGACTTGGCTTTTGTCATTCTAGAAAGCAGTCGTACAGCCAGGGCTCTAAGGGTGCCTTGTACATTATCTGGAAAATGATGATGATGATTATTTTATTTCTGTGCCACCCATCTGACTGGGTTGCTCCTGCGGAGTCTCATCTCATGGTATTCCAGCAAGCAGACCACATGGGCAGAGGCATATAGCATGGCTGCACCCCATAATATGTGGTCGCAGGGTGATGTGGTGCTGGCATGGGGAGTAACCAGTTTACAGTGGTACCTCGCAAGACGAATGCCTCGCAAGACGAAAAATGCGCAAGACGAAAGAGTTTTCCGTTTTTTGAGTCATTCCGCAAGACGAATTTCCCTATGGGCTTGCTTCGCAAGATGAAACGTCTTGCGAGTATTTGCGAGTTTGTTTCCTTTTTCTTAAAGCCACTAAGCCGTTAATAGCTGCTAAGCCGCTAATAGCCGTGCTTCGCAAGACGAAAAAACCGCAAGACAAACGGATTAATTTCGTCTTGCGAGGCACCACTGTACCTATGACGTGATCTTTCTATTTAAATCAGTTACTGGAACTGTGTGCAATTATTTGGCTGCTGCAGCCCTTCTGCTGTGATAATATAAGAACTGGCTGCAAGGACCATTTCACAGTACAGTGGTACCTTAATTCATTCCAGAGGTCTGTTCTTAACCTGAAGCACCACTTTAGCTAATGGGGCCTCCTGCAGCCACCATGCTGCTGAAGCACGATTTCTGTTCTCATCCTGAAGCAAAGTTGTTAACCTGAGGTACTATTTCTGGGTTAGCGGAGTCTGTAACCTGAAGCATATGTAACCTGAAGCGTATGTAACCCGAGGTACCACTGTAAATGTCATTCAGTGTTGCCCATCTAGGGGACAAGATGGGAATTCTTAAACATGCAGGTGATTTTATTTCCTCTCCCTGCCTGCCCTTATTGGTGTCAAGCTATTAATATGAAAATTGGGGGAAATTCCTGCTGATTTGTCTGTGCTCAGAGAGCAGATAATACTAAACCATAGCTAAAACAATGAGTTACTCCTCCCCTTTCTCCTCCGTTGAGGAGGAAACAAACCAGAGGCTAGCTTGCAGTTACAAGAAAACCTTGATGCACCATTGTGGTTTGTTAGGAGAGGGGGAGACAGAATTATGCATGTAAAGACAAGCCAGGCTCTTGCTTGCTTCTTCCTTGGCACACTTAAGGGTGGGTTTCAGGCTCCATGTATCTTATGTTACTCAGAGTAGTTCTGGACTATATAATAATTTCTTTCTCATCTGCTGGCTGAGCAGTTGAGATTATTTTAATATTCGTTATAGAAGGCTAGTTGAATTAATTTTTTTTATTCAAAAAAACAATTGTTACCTGTTTCAGCTGATGGGGGACACTTGTACAAGAGGCTGTCTCTTTTGCTCAGTGAAGACAGCAAGAAGTCCCCCTCCATTAGATCCCGAAGAGCCATATAACACAGCGAAAGCAATTGCTGAATGGGGGCTGGATTATGTTGTATTGACCTCTGTGGACAGAGATGGTAAGTAACTTTCTAATTTTGACTCCTGTTGAAAATACAGTTATGCTGATTCCAACCAAGGATGAATGGCAAACCAAGTTGATGGACTATGCTGAAATGGCAAAATTAACTGGGAAGCTCAGAAACCAAGGAGACTTCAAAAAAGAATGGGGGAAATGTATAATATATTTAGGAGCAGATTAGTAAGCAGATGAAAACATTAGCAGGATTTTAACCACACTTGTAAAGTAACAAAAAATATGGACAATTTAGATGAATAAAAAATGTGGATAACAAATTGATATGCAGTTGTAAACATTGTCATTAGAACCCATGGTGGGGATGGGGCGTGTCCCGAGATTCAGAGTAATCTCTTTATATGGGTTTTTAATTGCTTTTGTTATATGTTTATATCTTCTTAAGGTCAAATAAAAATTATTTACAAAAACAGACTCCTCCCCCAAAAGCAAATACAGTTATGCTGTATGCAGAAATCTCATCTAAGGTATTTGTAAGCTGTGCAGATCGCTGTTCTCTATTTCAATAATTAATATTTGCAGGCATTAAATTTACACAAATGCATCCTTGACACCACTATAGCTATGTAAAAGTAGGTATTTGTTCTTCCTCTAAAATAACTGCCGTGTTCTATTATTAGATGTTTCAGATGGTGGAGCAGCACACTTTGCAAAGACCGTATCGCACTTAAAAGAAAGGTAAGGAGTGAATATTAGAAAAATTAAATGGCTTGCTTTTGGGGCAAGGTTAATGCAGCTTTCAACTGACCACGCTGCACTTTTGTTTTGTTTTTTCCCAACCCCCGTTTCTCAGGAATCCCAAAATTCTCGTGGAATGTTTAACTCCTGATTTCAGAGGTGACCTGAAAGCGGTGGAGACAGTTGCTCTGTCAGGGCTCGATGTCTATGCTCACAATGTGGAAACAGTTCCAGAATTGCAGAGGTGATGAAAGGTGATATATACTGATAGAGTAAAATAAGATTTGTGAGAGCAGACTATTTTAATTTAAGAGATGGTTCCATGAAGATGCTATTAGGAGGGACTGACAGACTGCCTGCATTAGTGCTAAGCCATTTTCTGCTTGTTGAAGACTACCGTATTTTTCGCTCTATAAGACGCACCCGGCCATGAGACGCACATAGTTTTTAGAGGAGTAAAACAAGAAAACAATATTCTGAATCTTTTATTTATGTAGAGCGTCTTTTCAAAAGCTTGATTTTGCAAGTGAACAGTAGAAGCATTTTAACAGGCATTAGTGCTTGGATTTCATTCTCTCACAGAAAGCCCCAGGAAAAAAATGGGATCACCTGGCTGTTTGGAGAGACAGAGGCACATGGTTTGGGCAGTGATGGAATCCAAGACTGACTGAAGAGGAAAAACAAGAATAATGTTCTCCTGTCTGTTTGTCAAGTTGCTCAGGGGGCTAAACAAGGGCTATCACACAACAACCTCACAACAACCCAGTGAGGTTAAGGTGGCCCTCTGCGCAGCACCTCTCCAGCGAAGCGGGAGGAGAAACGGAGCCCCTTCCATTTCTCCTCCCACTTCGCTGAAGAGGCGCTGCGCAGAGAGAGAGAGAGCTGCGCAGCACCATTCACTCCATAAGACACACATACATTTCCCCTTACTTTTTAGGAGGAAAAGGGTGCGTCTTATGGAGCGAAAAATACAGTAAGTAGTGAATCTGCTTATGTGTTCTGTTCACAGTGGGGTCCCACAGAATGGTGCATGCCCAGAAGACTTACTCTGCATCCTTAGTGTCACTGCAGCTGTACTGTGTTGTTTAGACATGTTTAAGAACCTTTTTGCTTTGTATAACTACAGTTCTCATATTTTATCAGAATGAGCCTCTCTATACTCTAGCTATTTGCTGGTCATAATAAATGTATGCTTTGCCATCAAATGAAAGCAAACTCCAGTGGTAGTGATTAAACTGGGGGTGTTTTACCCCAAACTGACATTCCATATTTTACATATTCCTTCAAGGATTGATCCCTGGAAGTTACTTTTAGGACCGTCAGCAAAATGAATGCCTTTTGTAAAAGCCAAATATTTAAGTGGCTTGAGAATTGTCTCCTAGGTTCCTGTTTTGCTGTTCATAGGCTTGTCATAAATCCGATCACATGTACTAGTCATTCATACCAGGACATCTGTCTGCTTATGCAGGTGAAAAAAATAACTTGCAATAGTTGCCCTATTTCGATTAAATGGGGATATCACCCAGCATAGAGAGTGTTGTTCTCTCTGTCATTCTTTTGAATATTTTTCTCAGAGCAAGGGTGATGTTGTTCAGCCTGATACACATGTATATAGAATATAGAATCATAGAGTTGGAAGAGACCACAAGGGCCATCACATTGAAGGTAATGTTATAAAGATTGAAGAAAAATTGTGTGTACACACATACAAAAAAACCTTTGGAAGCAGTTATGAAAGGCAGATTCTGGAACTATGACAATATAGTATCTGACCATCTTTCATTCCCTGCTAAAGCTAGTTTTTGTTGTTGTTGTGATGATGGGCATTGGCAAATTCCTGTTACCCTTTCAATCCAGTTACTCTGAACGAGTTTTCAGTTAAACGTTTGAGAAGGTATTTTTGATCTGTGTATTCTTCCTTAGTTTGACTCATCTAATCCAGTGGGTTCTGTAGAAGGTTTTTCCAGAGGTGTGACAAGATCCGTTCTTGTTATGCTAATTATTATTATTTTTTACTATTTCTTTTCTTAAAGAAAAGTTCGGGATCCTCGGGCTAACTTCGACCAGTCCCTCAGTGTTTTGAAGCACGCCAAGAAAGTTCAGCCTGATGTAATTTCCAAAACATCCATCATGCTTGGTCTTGGTGAAACAGATGAACAAATATACAACACATTGAAATGTAAGTCAGGATTTTGTGTGGGTAGAGGCCATGATTCACAGATTCAAGGAAAAAGAAAGTGCACCCTCTTTGAATTCTGTAGTTTTACATACGAAGATATAATAACAATCACCTATTCCTTAGCAGGTCTTAAAATTAGGTAACTGCAACCTCAAATGAGCAACACATGACATATTACATTGTGTCATGATTTATTCAATTGGATTGAGGTCTGAATTTTGACTGGGCCATTGCAACAAAGAAGGTGCACTTTCTTTTTCCCATGATTGTAAGCTGTGTAGGGACCATAGCTGAGTTTTGGAGCATGTTATTCCAATAGCCATATGCTAAGCTGTCCATGCACAATTTCTGATGCTCTCTCCTTAAAGCAAACTCATTCCTGCATATTGAGTTCAGATATGGGGCAAGCTGATTGGAGATTGAAAAGAGTTTTCATTTTGGGTCTCTTTCTTAACTTTTGCTATGGTTTTTTTCTTCCTCATTTAGGGAGTTAAACCTAACTTTATCTGCTATCTTAAATGTGCTGCTTAAAAACAGGCACCAGTGAGGTTTGGAAGAATAAACAATGCTATACTATTTTCTGTCATTCACATAAAAAACGTTTAATTTTTATAGTATTACGTGAGGCTGACGTAGACTGTTTGACCTTGGGACAATACATGCAACCCACAAAGCGCCATTTAAAGGTAAAATTGTACTGGAAGTTTATTGTTTGAAAATATATCACATTTTCTGGATTGAAGGCTGAAAGTGACTTGGGATATGCCTTCTGGGACGGGAATCTTAAGGTGAGGCAATTATGTCAGCCTCAGTTTCTTTTGGAACACAGATCCATGTACAATTTAGTTGTGGATGTTATAGTCTGTGCTTGTTAAGGTTAGGGATATATGCATTTTTAAAATGACTGGATAATGATGAAAATGTATTCTTCTATCCAGGTCGAAGAATATATTACTCCTGAGAAATTTAAACATTGGGAAAACGTAGGAAATGATCTTGGGTTTCATTACACTGCGAGTGGGCCTCTTGTGCGTTCCTCCTACAAAGCAGGTGAGATACATAGCTTGCTAGATTAGCTGCACTATATAAATTTATGCAAACTTCGGTTTAAACTTGCCCCCTTATCGGCAAGTGCAATAGACCTTTAGCTTTATATGTACAGGCATTGGGTTTTATTCAGTGTAACACTAAGCAAAATGTTCTGTGAGTGCAGCACAAGGATTTCTCCTTGCACAACAGAACATTCTCTCCCTCTAGGGCTCCCTCCCCTCGTCCCTTTTCCGGGGTTCTCCCAACCCTCTGGAACAGATTTGGGGATGGCATAGAATTGTATGTGGAGCACTGGGGTGGAATCCACTTGCACTAGCACTAATCCTTAACATTAGTGCAACTGAATATGGCCCATCATGTTACTTTTGAAGAGTAGCTGGACAGGCATGATTTATAGAATAATAATAATAATTTATTATTTATACCCCGCCCATCTGGCTGGGTTTCCCCAGCCACTCTCGGCGGCTTCCAACAAAACACTAAAATACAGTAATCTATTAAACATTAAAAGCTTCCCTAAACAGGGCTACCTTTAGATGTCTTCTAAAAGTTTGGTAGTTATTTTTCTGTTTGACATCTGATGGGAGGGCGTTCCACAGGGCGGGCGACACTACCGAGAAAGCCCTCTGCCTGGTTCCCTGTAACTTGGCTATAGAAAATGTTATTTGTTCCATAACAGTTAGATAATCGGCCTAGGCATTTTGTCTCATGTGTTGCAAGTTGCCTGGGGTGCAGTCCATCACGTTCTTCATTTTGTACCATGTTCCTTCATGCCAGTGATGAAATGGCAATAGGATAGAGGCAAGATACAATAGATTGTGGCTGTAGCTAAAATTCAGATATAAATTGGTGAGTAACGCAGCTTTTGTTGTGACATGCAAACTCATAAGTACAGTTCCCTTTAAACTAATACCTGCATTCAATGGGACTTGCTTCTGACACTGATTATAGCCTTAGCGTGTTATACAACTTAGATGGGAAATATTACTTACGAAGTTTGAAATATAGATCTTCATAGTTGTAATCTTTTAGGTGGCAAAAGCAGTAGAGCGAGTAGTTCATATGCAGTGTGAACTAAAGCATCCATAGTGGATAACAGTGATCTAATTTAGTATTATTTTAAAGTTATACATACTGCATTCAACATGGGATTATATCTGCTGGTGTGAATTAAACAAACATACTTGCTGCAGAAAGCATGGCAAAAAACAAAAACGGCTAAAGGCCAGAATTTTTAAAATTTTGCTTCCTGGCTCTTCTATGATTTACAGAAGTGTCAGTTCAAGGTCAGATTTTTTTATCATTTGCTTTTTGGCCGTACCATGATTTACAGAAGCACCCAATAACGTGCAGCCCATAGATCTTATGCTGCTTCTGAGATTTATCTATCTCCTCAGAGTTACATATAATGTTCAGTGTGAAATCTGCGAGTGACAAATGCCAAGAAGCCATTCCTGACAACTATAACCCACACAAGGATTGTGCTATTCCGTATGCTTTTCACAGCCATCCAAAATAGTCTAGCAGTCTTTGGGTAGCACAGCAACTGAATACCTCCCTTCCCATCAACAGCACAGTTGCCACGATGCTAGCATTTCCCTACATTTGCTTGTTCAGTGTTAAAATTTCAGGGAAACCACCATCTGCAAGTTTTCCAGGTTTGCTCTTTCCGGATCCAAAAGCGGCTCCTTTGCCAAGCCGATCAGCAAGAGGAAATATTCATTAAATGCAGCAATCCTATTACATTGCCATTGGTATGACTTACCTTTGATTAAATATCATCAGAAGGTTTAGAAAGCCTCTTGTTTTTTCTGCTGCCTAACATTCCAAGTCTTTCTCACTTAAAACCTTTTAAGAACAGAGATGATTTATGCTGGGGGAAATAGTTTGCTTATGTGACTTGCACCGTTTGACACAGGGTTCATTCCTGCAGCGCTAAGAGAGTAATAGGCAGCAAGGATTCTTTTCAGCTGCCTCCTGTAGATGCTACTGCTCGCTTCTTTCCTACAACACAGGCTAAAGAATACAGTCACAAGATGCTTGCTACTCTGTTAAAATAGATGCATGTTTTCTTTTTGTCTGTGCAGGCGAATTTTTCTTGAAGAATTTGGTACAGAAGAGGAAGAAGAAAGACATCTGAAATGTAAAAAGTTCACAGGGAGAACTCTGCAACTCTAATGGATTCCAGATGGCAGCATCACAAATAAAGGAAGAACATTCAAGATGCTTTTGTTTATTGTTGTTGCCCCTGCAAGCATTTAAACTTAGCCATGAATTATTCAGGTTGTTTCTGAACTGCTATCTTCTACTGTAGTTTAAAAAATGTTAATATGTATTATATGGCTTACAGTGCAATCCTATACATATACATTCAAAATTAAGTTCCAAGGGATTTGTTGGTCTTCTTTCTAAGTAAGTAGTAAAGATCTGCCTTAGAAAACCTCTTGCTTTCTAACGTATGGAGGAATAACTGCACCATGAGATATACCCATTGGGAAAATTAAGAGAGTTACGGTAGATGCATATTTTAAATATCTTGCAGATAATACCAGTAATAAACAGCTGAACACAGTATGCAGCATTTCTTCAAACTTTGTATGCACCCATATTTACACTGTCATTTCATTTTTTAAAAAAAAATCCTACAAGCCAATGTGCAAACGTGTGATTATTGAGAGAGAACATCCTTTACTATCAAACAGAGATATGGTTAAATCTGGCTGGATTTTACCATGTATCGATAGCATCCCTTAGTGTTTCACTATTTAAACATTGTTTTGTGAAAAGTTTGATCTCAACAGCAGGTGTACTAGCAAACATAGGGATAGCAGTGTAGCATGGGCTTGTGATAGCATTATCAGCAATAGGTTGCATTTCCAAGGTGTGGATATGAACCATACACAGCATTTATGGGAGCTTTTCCACAGCAGCACTTGTTGTTGAAGAGGCAATGCACTATGAAACTTTCCACAAAAGAGCTCTTGCTCAAAGAGCAAACTCATTTTAAATGGAACTATTCAAATGCTGCATGCATACACAAGTGTTTATGATGTCACCATCACTCTGCGCACACACAAATTGTATGAGACGCTGAGTGCAAAGGCGAAGGACCTCCACTAGATGTGCAAAAGAAAACTCAGAAAATTTGGCTTGGTTTCTCTAATTAGTTGAGACTGACATAAGGTATATTTAATCAATTTCAAGAAAAGGGAATGGATCTTTATGGAAATTGAAATTATCCCTTACGGAGGAGGAAAATTTGATCTTAGTATTTTGTCCAAACATTAACTGCACAGCTGGGACTAAAACCCAAGAATTGCTATTGATCTAAGGAGGTGTTTTATCAATTCCAAGGGGAGAGGGCCTCTTTTCTAACCCCATCAAGTATTTTTTTTATAAAAATGCTGCATATTTCTATACTTCACACTTAAGTCTTCCATTTTGCAGCACTAACCCCTGAAATTTCTGTGTATTAATTTAGGGTTGGAAGGATGGATTATTATTATTTTTTTGGATGAAATAACTACCGTAATAAGAAGGTGGGGCTGCAGAAACCCTTCAAAAGATTTGCAACAGCATGGTGTCATTTGAAGGTTATGCCGCATTGATAATATTTAGCATCCTTATCGATCCTTTTTAGGGCTGGGAGGAATACCATGGTTTTCATTATATATCTCACACTGGGAATGTCCCCTCTGCCCCAAAGGTATTTAATAGAACCAACTTAATACTGGAAAAAGTTAAGCATCACAGTACACTGTTACCAATGAGTAGACAAAGATTTATTTTTGTAATCACAGTGAGGTAGTAAGCAGATTATAATATATGACATAAGGTTCTGTTCTGCTGGAACTATGTGAACTTTTTGTTCTGGCAATATTCTTGAGCGTTAAGTCAAGTGTTGAAACAGCAGTGGGAAACCATTGTGTTTCACGGCAGTCATGAATGATATGTGGTTGCTTTATGTGTGATGTCCCTTCCAGAAATTGGACTTAATGCAAAAATATATGTTAATGAAAATGGTTTGGGAGACTGTTTTGCCAGAAAGGCAGTTCTAGGGAGCAGTGCTTGCAGTTGATGGAAGAAAAGAGGAAGGATTGTGAGCTTTTGCTCTGCTTCCACTTCCAAAGTATAAGAATGTAGGAAGCCCAAAAAACAATTAAAAACAGGTGGCCGTTGTATGACTTTTAGCAAGTTGAATAGATTAAAGAGCCACTAACAATGCGCTGATTGGAATTCCGCTTCCTAGCTCAATGCCCTGGTAATGGGGAAAGGAGGAAGCTGCCTCTTTTTACCAACATGCAGAGCTTTCACTTTAAGAACCTAATAAAATCTAATAAAATTAAATCTATGATCTAGAGAGAACTGGACCTGGTGTGATCTTCTAGTAAAGACAGCATTAGCTGTAGCAGGGATTTGACTTCAGAGCCAACTGCAGAAACTTGGAAAAACCACTTAACCTTTATTTCTGGATGAAATCAAAAGTTGTTGAAACCAAATAGAAGCAGCTTTTGGCCACAATAGGAAGTGAAAACTTCCTTATTCTCTAACTTTCAGTGGAGGCTGTAAAAGCTACTAGCCCATGATTGTGTACCTAAGAGAATAAAGTACAGACTCCCTGTTATAAAAAGCTTATCTTCCTGCTTGCCTTGGGAGGATTTTTAATGACTTCTGATGATCAGGTTTGTGGCCTGTTACAGTCTTGCTGTAATGGTAGAACAGTTAGCAAAATATAGAGCACATATCCAGACCATTCCTCTTTAACAGGGCTCTCAGGTTTGTAAAGTTATATTGCATATGATTCATATACTGCTTAGTACCATATTTTCAGCCAGTTCTATAGAGGCATGTTATTTTATAGACAAGAACCTGCTGCTGAAAGGATAGGATAGGAATGAGGCAGCTTGTCTCAGGCAGCAAGTCTCAGGATAACATATAATCAATCATTGATTTTATTATAACGTTACCACAAGGAATGTATTGACCTCAGGCTACCTTCTGATCCCGAAAACCCATCTCTGCAGCCATCCCAACACCAAAATAGGAAGATGTGGTGTTTCATGGGAGCAAAAGACCTTCCATTGAGCCCCGTGGTTCACATATTATGGTAAAAAGAAAAGCTATCCTTGAGCAAGCTGCCCACACCTGCCTAGAGTCAAATTAAAATGAACAATGTTGCATGGCATAGTACAGATTAGCGTATCAAACAAGATGGGAAAATCCCTTTTTTCTTTTGGATTGCAACATACATCATAACATTTTAAAGTGCAGTTTGTAAACCTCACAGAGTAGGAAGTCTTGGAAGGTTGAAGCTGAGTTTTTATATATATAAAAATTACTAAAATCATCTATGACTGTACAGTTTTTCACTTCAATGACAAAAGTTCCAGTATTATAAAAATAGAGATTATAAAACAGATTCTGGATTGAAATGTCCCAGCTACAATGCTATTATTGAAAAAAATGTCTTCATTATGAGAAAATATTCAGCATGATTCAGTCAGAGTTAAGTACTTCTTAGTCCTGTTGATCTCAAAAGGAAATATTTGAGGACATGATTACCTGTCCCATTGATATCAAAAGGACAAGCACTTAACTTTGGCTCCATTGTGTCCCATTTCCCCCCGTTTTTTGTTTTAATTCATGCTGGTTTACAGCTCCCATGGGAAGAGCCCTTCTGTGACAATTGAAACCTATACCCTTGGCTTCTTGAGAGGAGGATCTTGCAAGCTAAACTTTGGTATGTCACATGAAGAAGCAAACGGAATCCTTTTTGCCGACACCTTCTTCCCAATTGTCTCAATCTGAAGGGAACAAAACATAGGGAGGTTAAGTCAGACAAAGTATACAACCGCTGGTATTCTGAAAATGATGTTAGGACCCAAAATGTGATTTCACAAGTGCCTTCTGAAGTCACACGGTCCTCTTGGGCCAGTTCAGGCATAAATGTCCCTCCCCAACCCAACATCTCTAATGTGCCAAGACTGAGAACATGCCTAGGTTTCTGTGTTTCTACCAGGTTCTGATCAGTGCATATAGAAGGCAGCACTCAAGCCAGGAGATCCCTTGTTTCTAAAATGTAGGAATTCCCTTCTCCTGAATGTTGCTAGTGCTACAGAAAGGTATCAATATCAAGACTCCAGGGACATCTTTCCTTCAGATATCTGAACCAGAATATTCCACAACTATTGCCTTCTATGCCAGATAAATGTTGCAAAGACAGGGAGGATGTATGAACGCCTTAGGCTGGTTCTCAGTCTCACTAGGTGTATTAAGATCCTTACAATGGCATCATGAGGGAACTAAAGACAATTTACTCCTGTCCCCCACCCAAAATCAGGACCATGCACGTCAGATCGACCTATGTAATGCAGATAATGGTTCAACCCAAATCAAGCAGGCACACCTGAGAGAGGAAAATGAGCTCCAGATTGTGCTTTTATATTGCAAAGCACATGTGATCCTTGGATGAAGGGCAGTATAGAAATTTAACAACTAAGATAATAAATGATAAATAACCAGGGTTTCTAGCCAATTTGATCTGAACGAAAACCTTTTCGTTATTCTGAATGGGCTGGTGTGAGTACAAAGCTTTCTGCTGAATCATCCTTTATTTTTTCTCCAGTTGCTTGCCAAGCTGCCCTCCCTCCCCCCCCCCCCATTTACAGTAACTCAGAATATTGGCAACTTTTAGGACAAAAGCATGCGAGTTCATGGTAAGGTAAAGGACTCCTAGACGGTTAAGTCCAGTCAAAGGTGCCTATAGGGTTGTGGCGCTCATCTTGCTTTTAGACCGAGGGAGTTGGTGTTTGTCCATAGACAGCTTTCCGGGTCATGTGGCCAGCATGACTAAACCACTTCTGGTACAACGTGACACCGTGACAGAAGTCAGAGCGCACAGAAACACCGTTTACCTTCCTGCCGCAGTGATACCTATTTATCTACTTGCACTGGCATGCTTTCGAACTGCTAGGTTGGCAGGAACTGGGACAGAGCAACAGGAGCTCACCCCGTCGCAGGGATTCAAACCATTGACCTTCCGATTGGCAAGCTCAAGAGGCTCAGTGGTTTAGACCAAGTAACTTAGCTACATCCAGGGATGACTCAAGGTTTGTGCAAAGGTATCTCCACAGATAAAAGTCATGCACTGCTGCTGAAGACTCTGGCATGGTCCAAGGCGCCACCACAGTATGGAGCCTAAGGTATGTATTGCCCAAGATACTGTCCAGGCCCACTAACATCCTACAAACCAATAACTGCCTGGAACAACACGGGTAATCATTTCTATGTTCTGACTTATCATACGGCTTCAAGTTACAAGAAAGGAGATTCCAAACAAACATCAGGAATAACTTTCTGATGGTAAGAACTGTTCTGACAGTGGATGGACTCCCTTGGAAGGTGGTGAACTCTCCTTCATTGGAGGTTGGATGGCCATCTGTCATGGATGCTTTAGTGCAGATTCTGGCATTGCAAGGGGTTGGTCTAGATGACCCCCAGGGCCCCTTCCAACTGTATGATTCTATAAAGCCTAGGAAATATGCAGCACTCTCAGTACACTCAGATTAATACCAAAAGAGGCCATGATGGTCTAGGGATTGCACAAATCCTTGCTCTGCTTCCCTCTAAAACCATGCAAGGATTTTAATGTGAATTAGTGGATGGGCAAAAGCAAAACTTACCTGGAAGCCAATGCCCTGCAATTCATTATGAAGGTCATCAAGGACTCTTCTGCCATCAAAGATGAACGCTGGCTTCAACATCTTTTTGTGAATTCGCTCGTAATCCAGCTCCTATATATTAAAAAAACCCAACAACTCAGAGGCTGTTTCAGGGATGGCAGTTGCTAGCCCTGGTTCTTCTGAATGTTGCTAAATGGCACTCTGTTTACCTTAAACATGTCCCACTCGGTGCAGATAACTAGGGCATGGGCTCCATCACAGGCTTCATATGGGTCTTTGCTAATGGTGACCAGTCGAGACACTGTAAGAAGAAGGAGGGAGAGAAACAGCAGGACTGTGAATTGATTTCATTTATTTTTTTTTTAGTCAATCTTTATTGAGTTAAAATGAATACATCCAGACAGTATTTGCCATTACAAGCTTACAACATAAGAAAGAAAAAAAGAAAGAAAGAAAGAAAGAAAGAAGAAAAACGCAAGATAAGGACAAGTGTATAAAAAATCAAGGAAAAAAGAAAAGAAAAAAAACATACATAATTATGGAATGCCTCAACATAAAGTATTTTGTTAATATATTGATTATTCACAATTAGAAATAAAAAGTGCTGCAAACATTTAAAAAGACTTCCAAGTATTCTCATTGTACTTTATCTGTTATATACATTATACCGCACAGTTACCTGTTTCTTGTGATTTTTCATTATACCTGTTACCTTTTATGAATTTCAAGGATCAGTCTAATTCTGCCAGATTTCTGTTTACACCATAATTTTCTAAGTATTCTTTATATATTCCCTATTCCTTATAGTCTCTCTGTTTTGTCTGACCTCTAACTCATTCTGTCATCTTTGCTAGCTGCAGGTATTCTACCATTAGATTCTGCCAATCCACTATACTGAGTATTGATTGACTCTTCCAGTTTCTTGCCACTGATATTCTGGCAGCTCTTATCCCATACATGGTCAATGGTCTTTTTGATTTTCCAAGTTGCTTTGGCAGCATGCTTAGGAGGAAAATTTCCGGTCTTTTTTTAAAAGTAAGTTTAAGTAGTTTTTTGAGTTCCTTGTATCTATTATTCCAAAATTCATGGATTTCTATACAATTCCACCACATGTGTAGATAGGACCCTTTCTCTTTTTTACATTTCCAACACATGGGTGATCTGTTTTTATACACTTTGGCAAGTTTTGTCGGGGTTTGATGCCACCTGTACATCATCTTCATAGTATTCTCCCTGTGAATTGATTTCAATGAGAGATTTGTGGCACCATTTTATGCCAAACATTTGCTGGCACAGGGTCTATGTTGCTGGCAAAAACAAACCACAATGACCCGTGTAAGCCACTTGGGGAGGCTTTTTCTGGCTGAAGGATAGGATGAAAATGTTTTAAATCAAGGCCAAATACACTGCTGCTATAAATGACCCCTGGACAGTTAATTACAGTCAAATTTGACTATGGTGTGTGGCGCTCATCTCGCTGCTGTGATGGATAGGCTTCAGATGCACTGATGGAACATGCTGCCAACCATTCCACAGGCTGGTCATGAACTCTTGGCCCAGAACGGCTGTGTGTGATGTCTGAAGGCATCCCGGCCAGGAAACTACGTGGGTGTTGAGTGGTGATTCTTCCTCCCCCCTTTGGCCTTGAAAGCAGAGGTGATAAAGGCATAAGGAGGAGCTCCACACCCCTGCGTGGAGGGCTGCCTGGGGACTGGGCACAGTTGGGCTGTTGGTTGCTGTGCCATTGGGGCTGATGGAATGGAGGCATCGCGGTATGATCCTGTGTGATGCTTATGTGTCGATGCTGGCATGTGTGTGTATCAGTTGTGGAGAATTCATAATCCCCACCCACCCAATGTATGGGCAGTATCTGGATATTGGCAGTAGGACAGTCCCCGACTGGTGGGCACTGGCAGTTTCCAGGGACACTGGGGACATTCCTGTTGTTTCCCTGCCATGTGCATTTTCTAGTTGTGCATTTTGCCCCTCCTTTTCCAGGCTGAGCACACACTGGTGACGGCAGCTGTCCCATCAGTTCAGCAGCACCGTCTTTCTAGTCGTAGTACAGTGACAGCCTAGGATTATTCTGCACTTAGAAAGCAAAAAGGACTCTGACTGGGCAATAGCTTGCGATCTCTGCTATTATAGTTCAGTATGCAGTTATAGTCAGGACTCTGTGTACTCTGTACTAATAAATCAGTAACTAAAGCTGAGCATTGAGGATGGCTGACTTTTGGCTGCAGCACACTTCGTGCTGAAAATCTTATTCAGCAACTCCTCTGACACCCAGCATTTCATCAGATATTTCCTATACACTATCAAGCTCAACTGTATAGTGATGAGGGCTAGAAACGTGCTTTAAAACTCAAAAAAATGAGATTCTCTGGACCCCACATGCCATGCTATGAACTGCCCCAACCCCACTTTCCACAGATACACAGCCTACCTACAACTTTAATTTGTTGTTGTTTAGTCATGTCTGAATCTTTGTGACCCATTGGACCAGAGCACGACAGGCACTCCTGTCTTCCACTGCCTCCCACAGTTTGGTCAAACTCAACTTTAATTACAGCCTAACAAATCAGCTTGCTTGCCTTTTATGGTTATCAACGGGAGGTCTGTTCCATTTGAGCATTTGAGTTGTCAGCAGTAAGGAACAGGAGTTTTCCAGTTTATGCCTCAGTCCTGCGAAACTACCTCTTGCAAGAGACACATTGGTGTTCTTCACTTCTGACTCTTAAATAGCTTTACTCCAAAATGTCCTGCACTAGATGGAAGGAGGAACATGCTCTAGGTTTTGCTACTGTTTTTAAGGGTTTCCCACTGATAACTGGGAAACACTGGTCTGCGAGTGCTCCAGTTGGAAAACAGCCTTTACCAAAGGTGTCATGGACTTTGAAGACACTCGAACTCAGGACAAAAGGGAGAAGTGTGCTAGGAGGAAGGCATGCTTGGCAAACCCTCACCTGTGATCAACTCCCGCCCAGAAACCTATGTCCCCACTGTGGAAGGATGTGTGGATCCAGAATTGGCCTCCACAGTCACTTACGGACTCGCTGTTAAGACTGTGTTCATGGAAGACAATCGGCTACGAGTGATCACCAAAGAAGAAGAAGAAGAGTAGCTTGTTTTTATTGTACAGACAAGCCTATGCCCTCAGAGCTGGAGACGCTTGTAAAAAGCAAGCCCTACTCACCTTGATCATCCTCAGATACACCTGGATGAGAAAGATCTAGAATGATTTGTTCCTTTAGCACTTTAGGGTCGTAGATATGAAGTTTCGCTCCTTCATCCATTAAATACTTGCTGATGTAGATGCTGGAGGACTCTCTACAGAAAAAAAACAAAACCCATCAACTTTTTACTGAGAAGCCTTCATAAGAAAGTTGCATTCGGTAACTACAAGCTGCAATGTGATTTGTGGAATGCAAGTGGGCAGGAGGTAGTTGGTGTCCTACGGGATCTTAACTTACTAAAGAGTAAGTCCCCTTGAACACAGTGAAACTTAATTTCCAAGTAAACAGACAAAGGCTAGCACTATAAATCTGGCATCTGAAGTCTCCCGGAGATCAAATAATTTGCATGATCATCATGATCGGACAAACCTGGGGAAACAGTGTCCCTTGTTGTCATAGTCTTATCTTGCAAGAGTAAGTCTTATATTGTAAGGTTTTGCTACTAGCAAAACCAAAAGAATAAACAAGGAATAGAAACAAAACACAGCTTTTCAGCAGCTTTTCCCACCTTGCCACAACATTTTTCCAAGCTTGCCATTCTGCACTGTAAAGGTCTCAAAAAAAATGCCATCTTTTCCTCTTAAAATCTGTGGTTAACAGAGTTTTTGCCAACTCAAACGGTAAAATCAGGGAATTACTGCTGAGTCATGGCCTTGGCTTACTCTGTTAATCCTAAAGCCATAAACAGAGAAGGGCCACTCCAGGCCAAAGGTAACTAGAAAAGAAGTTATCAGATGGCAAATTAGCTGCAGGTTATACAGAAACTATATTATATTAGAGCCAGTGTCTCCAGAACATTTTTTAAAAATACAACTCCCTCCTCTTCTGTGTCTCCCTCTCTCTGTCTCATACTATTCCACTGTCTTAACATGAGCCTTAATTAAACTCCCCTTTTAACTTGCGCCAAATCTGATCTTCCATGTCACCTGTTTATATGACCAAAATCTGTTTTTCACTGCATTACAACTGGATACACAGTTAAGCTTCCACTGTATGGTCCGTTGCCCCATCAGACTGGTTTTTGATCTTTTGCGAGGTCTGTAGCACTAAAACTCAATCAAGCTGCACTACTGAGCAACTGGATGAACATCTGTCTGCACAGCCAGCTTTAAATGTGCATTGAACTCACCACAAGCCAAGAACAATTGCTGGGCAGATAAATCAGAGCTCCAAATAAGCTAAGCTTGGGTAAATAAGAAAGTTCCATCAATTTAACAGGTCAAGGGGAATTTATCTATCCTATCAGATATATTGTTATCCAATTACCTGGCTTGTATCATGAACTCAAACCCAGGAAAGTTACCCTTTTGTTCACTAGAAACTGGTGTCTGCCACAGAATTCCCATTCTTAACTATCACAGCCTTCTTTTTTCACGTTATAACAAGAAAGTTTCTAGTCCTCAGAGTCCTATAGATGACATTTCGAACCCATAAAGAAAGAACCTACAAAGAGCAGAATGTAAAAAATACTTTCACAGGCACCTAGGGCTTGGACATACCATATTTTTCGCCCCATAGGGCACACCTAGTTTTTTGGGGGGGAAATAAAGAAAAAAATTTATCCCCCGCCCAGGCGCAGGGCTGGGGCGGGGGAAGCCCGAGCTTCCCCAGCCCCCAGAACAGGCTGCTCTCCGCAAGTCGTGGGAAGGCTCCCGCGGCTTGCGCAGAGCTACCCCAAGGCCGGTCGCGACTGCTCAGCGTGCCCAGGCTTTGGGATAGAGGCAGCTCTCCGCAAGCCGTGGGAGCCCAGCGGGAACTCCCGCGGGCTCCCAAGGCTTGCGGATAGCTTCCTGAAGCCTGGAGAGCGAGAGGGGTCGGTACGCACCGACGCCTCTCGCTCTCCAGGCTTTCAGCGAAAGCCTGCATTCGCCCCATAGGACGCACACACATTTCCCCTTCATTTTTGGAGGGGAAAAAGTGCATCCTATAGGGCGAAAAATACAGTACCTAGTGGGATTTTTTAATCGTTATTTTCTTTAAAAAGCAACCCAGCTCCATGCCATAGCACAAATTACTTCTAAAAGTCACCTTGGTTTCAAAAGCAGTTTGCACAAGTGTCTGCAGGAGCGGGCTACTGTTTAAGACAAGTCCTAGGGCACAAGGAACTAGTTGTGTAGTTCTTGGAATTCTGGCCAGAAAAAAACCCCTCTTTAATAGGGCAGAATTTCCACCTTGAGTTGGAACTTCTCCCCATTTTTGGGAATCTCTATGCAACATATCCCTCTGGGTTACAGGGATGATTGATGGGTGGGCCAAAGCGGCTGGAGACTGCCCAGGGGGCATGGGTAAGTGGCTGCAAGAAAACCCCAAAGGCAAATGGGTCACAGGAGGTCAATGGGCCTGTGAGAATTTAGCAACCGTTTCCTGCAAATTGCCCCCTTTAGGGAGAAACTCAGATTCAGAGAAACCTGTGTCTCAAGGCACAAGCTTGTTGCAACATGCGCCAACTGCACAACTCTCTCTAGAGTCAAAAGTGAGGGCCAGAAGATGGGAGGAAAGAGTGGGAATTCCCTGACTCAACCAATCGAGGGTCAGGGTAAGAAAGTTGGTGAGCACAACTTTCTCTCCTTGGGACATGGGAGCATCCCAGGTAACTGCCATTCCCCATTGTGGCACTGTCCCACATGCCCCATCTAATGTTTTCAGAACTGGCAGAGGAGTTCCCCAACATGCAAGGGTTTCTCCTCCGGTGAATCAGTGGGAGAAGCAGAGGCTCATACAGCATATTCCTTTACCTGTGGAGTTCTCCTCTCCAGAAGCTACATCGCTGCTTGGAAAAGAGATTTTAAAGTTCACGCAACTGAGAATGTCCATAGGTTATGCAGCAAGACTGTTAAAGAGACCTCATTCAAAAACAAAGAGCCTTTTGAATAGAAAGATGGGCAATAATGCTGCAATAATAAACAAGTTATTGAGATTGTATGCAACAGTGTTGCTCCACTGGGGGGGGGGGGAGACTTCTGTCAGCAGAATGGAAAGCAGCTGTCTCCAGCAGTTTCCCCTCCCTCCAACAGCCCCCTGAGCACACCCACTCGCCCACATCTTCCTCAAGGGCTTTCTTCCGGAGCAAGTTTAGGGAATGTGCTGAAAACAGCTCCCCTCTTCACTCTGCTGATGGAAGCTTTACATCAGTGCAACACCGAAGGGTACAATCTTTGGCATTTGTTTTGGGAACAGTGCCCTGTTTTCCTCCGAATGCAGGTTGGGTGTCTTTTGGCTCATGGCATGAAGCCGCTCAGAGGATGGGTAACTTTTACAACTGCGGCTTGAGCTCACTTTGTGTTACCTCGTGTCTCCGGTGTCTTTCTTGAACGCAAATCCCAAAATAGCAATCTTCTTGTCGGTGACAGTGTTAAATAAGCTGTCAATGATCCGAGAAGCAAATCTTCTCCTCTGATAGTCGTTCATGTCGATCACCTGCAATTGGATTGGATGCAGAGAGCCACATCAATGGAAATATATAAAAAAATTGTCCAGTAGCACCTCGGAGACCAACTAAGTTTGTTCTTGGTATAAGCTTTCGTGCGCATGCACACTTCTTCAGTTGTATTTCGACTGCGTCAGACCAACACGGCTACCTACCTGAATCTATATCAATGGTAATGCAATGTTAGTAGTAATTTCCATGAGTCTGCACTTTATAAAAGGAGTGCGCAGGATCTCAAATGCCAAAGGATAAAGAAAATGCATGCAGATCAATTACATGTACACATGTGCTTATTCTGCATTAATGTACATATTCTTCCTAGTCATATTTGGTCTAAAATGGTTATTTTAAAGTAAGGAGCAATATCACGGCAGCAAAGCAGCTATTTGGGCAAAGGATTTGATCACAGAAGGCCATGATGAGGATCCAGGTAGCAGTAATGTCCACCAAACTCCCACTCTTCATCACTCAGCATTTTCAAATGTTTCTCTACAACATGGCTTAGAAGCAGGAGGCTGGATCTAGTCTTCAGTGAGTTGCACTTATGTCCTATAGATCTGAATGAGAGCAGTTAAATCATGACTAACCTGTGCCGCTGATTTCAATGTGACTTAAGTTCAACTAATAGTCTGGATCCAACCCATGTTCTTAAAAAATAATAATGAAAAGGCCAATGTGGCTAGTTAATTTCTGAACCCAGTAGGAGAAAAAGCCGATCTTGTGATTACTTCAAGCCTGCAGGACCTTTGGTTGTAGAAGCCTGCTTCCTCCTCAGCCCCAGTGCCAGAGGCCCATTCCACACCAAGAGGTCAAAATTTCCTGGGGCCCTAGCTTCCTCCTCCCTACCAATTTCTGCAGTGGTAAAAAATGGACCACTAGCGGCCTATGTCCTACCCTCTGGGCAGTCTGACTTTCAGAAAGAATCAGAACTAGGCACATTTTGTGAGATCGATTTCTGGGACTACTTTTGTAGTTGGGTGAGGCAGACTGCTTAGGTTGTCAGCTTCACCCTAAGCAATTGCTGGTGCAGAGTCTGTTGTATACGGGCTTCTCCTTCTCCATGCTAACCCTGAACTTTGTATCTCTGGATTTTTACTTTATAGAATTATAGAACCCATTGCCAAATCCACGAATTCTCTACAGGCACTCCAGCTACTTGCTTCCCTTGGGTAGTTTCCTTCCTGCCTAAAAGACTGGTCCAATATGCCCAAAGTGCTCATCCAGGTCCTTACTGTGCAGTGCCCTGTTGGGTTCAATAGGACTTATTTCCAAGCAATGTATTTGATGTAAGACTGTCACTCAATCCCAAAGCTATATAAATGAATGAAAATGTTGCTGTATTTGAAAGTAGTTTTTCTTCCCAGTCATAACTCAAAAGTGATTAATAATTTGGTCCTGAAAAGCAGCAAAAGGGGTATTAACAAAAGTATTAGTGATGTGAAAATAGATGCTATTCTCAGTTCTAACAAAACTCTTGCTAACAAGGTAGGAGAATAATTATATTAATTATTAAGAGATTTAATTTCCACTGCATACATTCTTACCTGTTGCCAGTAACGAGCGACTTCTGACAAGTTCAGAGCCTCACAGAGATAAACCAAATTCAGAACATCTTTTTGAAAACAGCTCCCACCAAATCCTGTATGGGGGAGGAGGAAAGCTCATTACTCCACCCGTATGATTTCTCTTTGTGCACTCTGATCCTAGGTACATTTAATGAGACGCACACCCCTAAAGAGTTCAATGCAACCTTAAAAACACCTGATGGGTACCTTTATATCCAGCGATAGCTAACCAAAAAACTTATTTGCTTCAGGATCAATGCTGACCAGTTTTAAGAGCCTTCCAAATAAATGTATATGCTTAAGAAGTTTCTCTCCTGAGAACATTCTATGTCCTGTTAAAATAAGCAGGATTCTGTAGCTAGAGTCCAAAAAAGGAATTACACGTTTGGAAAACACCAAAAAAAAATTGGCAACTGTTATTGAGAAAAATCTGGGTTGAAGATCAGACTTAAGAATGCCACAAAACTCATGTTTAGAAAGGCCTGTTGTCTAAACACCATATTGCCACAAGTCACAACCAAGACAGAAAGAGAGAGAGAGCATTTACCAACACTGGCTTTCAGAAATTTGCTTCCAATCCTTTGGTCCATTCCAATGGCTCTTGCAACTTCTTCAACGTCTGCACCTGTTGCCTCGCAAAGAGCACTTATGGAGTTGATACTGCTGATTCTCTGGGCGAGGAAAGCATTAGCTGCCTGGAGATGAAAAAGAAACAAGAAAACAACCTCAGAATGTTACTTTCTGCTGAAATGAATGGCGGATGACAGATTAAGTATGACAGTACATCTATTATGGGAACAGAATGTTAGAAAGTGGGTCCTAGAAAATCCATATATCTTTGTTAGCAAAGCTATTTATTATATTACATCTATGTTAGAACATAGCTACTTTATAGGAGCATAATGACTTCTTTATCAGAACCACAGTCGCTCACACAATTCCCCAATACCAGAGGCACATATGTCGTATCATATTACCTGATAGTGTAACTTGGCACTGGACAAAGAAATAAGTATCCTGAGATAATGATTGCCAAGTTTACTTCTAAAGCCACGAGAGCCAGTGACAGGCCCCTTGTTTCAGATCTCTTCCTTTATAAACCCACCTGATGTTGGATTTAATTTGCTTTAGGGTTTCTAATAGGCACTGTCTAACCCCACAAAAATGAAATAGGGCTTATTGCAAAATTCTTCTGATTAAGGCAGGTAGTTTGTGCTCAATCAGCAAAATCAACTTTAAGGTACAGTCAAACCTCGGTTGTCGAACGTTCAATTTCTGTAATGTTTGACAAACCGCAAACTGAAAGCGGAAGCCTAAATGCAGTAGGGAAATTCAAAACGGAAGCCGTGTAGCATGTTCGGCTTCTGAAAATCATTTGAAAACCGGAGCGTTACTTCCGGGGTTTTGGCGTTCAGGAGCCAAAGCATTCCAAAATGGAGGCGTTCAGGAACCGAGGTTTGACTGTAAACAGCAGTGGGATTTTCCCAAGCCAAGGCAGCAGTTTCAAGGCTTATTCACATGGGCTGCTCTGCTACTACGAGGACCTGGGTAGGCCGAGGGAGCCTCTGGCTGCTACTGACTTAGCTACCCTGATCTGACCAGTGGGCCACACCATCTTGGAGAAAGCGGCTGAGGACTTGGGATCAACATGCTACAGACAATCACACCATGTAAATATTGCCTAGAAGCCATCAACCTTTGTATGATGCCTTGGGAGCATGAATCAGTGGTGCAGTTCAAAAGCCTTTTTGTGGAAACAGACAGATGAAATTGCTTCTTCTCTGATATTTTGTAACAGCGCTTTTCAGAGGCTAACGAAATACCAAAGATCTAAGCCGATACTTCATACTTTCTCTACTTTGTTGATGTCAGAATTTCGAAGGATACCAACCAGTTTGGAAAGTTCAGATGACCAAGTGTTGGTTGTAAGGATTTTCTCTTTGGGCACCCACTGCTCGTAGACAGCACACAGAGCGCGAACTGCTTTCTGACCCTCAGGCGTCTCATCTCCACCAATCAGCACACGGTCTGGATTCTTCAGGTCTTTGATTGCTGTGCCTTCAGCTAGGAATTCTGGGTTAGACAGAACCTGCAAACAAAGACCAAAGACTGATCTGAATCACAGAATGATAAAGTTGGAGGGGACACCCCATGGGTTATCTACTCCAACCCCAAATGCATTAAAAGAGAAATCAAAATGCACTCAATTCAAAATGGTTATTTTACCTGCAAATTTAAGTCGGGTTTCGTGTTGGCATCAAATATACGACGAATGCTCTCCGCAGCACGGACAGGGACGGTGCTTTTCTCAGTCACAATTTTGTATCCGTTTGAGTTCTGCACAATCCGTCTCGCACATGCCTCAATGTATTTCAGATCTGCTGCCCTACCTTTTCCCATTCCATAGGTCTTTGTTGGGGTATTAACCTGGTTGCAGGTATAAGCAAAGGACATTTATTTAGGAGGTTGAAAAAATGTTGATATCCCCTTTCTTGGCTGTCATATTAATGTACAATTCTCCTTCAACTTTGGCTAACTAAGGAAACCAAATTTCCATTAAAGTCCAGATGTTAAAATAGGTACTACAGTGGTGTATTTGCCTTCAAGCCTACAATCTCAATTAGTGTTTGAGGAATAATATCAGGCAGGGATTCAGCTTGAGTATATTTATTAAGCTGCAATCAAAGGAGGAATTTTCAGGGATTCTACCAGAGGCCTCTTCAGCACAGCTCAATGCAGATTATGTGGCAAAGCCAAATGCCTATAAGAGCTTTATGATCAGACTAGCTCTCTCACCTGCTCAACTTAAGGACTCTGCTGTTCTTTTTTTTTCTCTTGAAACAGGCCACCTCTCCCAAAGAAACACAGAAACACATAGTCACACAGCTTACATGCACCCTAATTTATTGAATGAAGAAAACCCTTTCCAGGTTTGGGGAGTGGGGGGAGGCTTCACAGAAAAAGTAGTTTAAAATAGTTTAAAACAGGCCTCGGTACAACTTGCATCCTCTTTATGTGAATGGCTACATCCACGAAAAAGAACTGCTGATATATTTCCTTCTAACATAGAGAGATTTCTGTTCCATTTGTTCATCCAGCTGCTGGCTGGCACAGTGAATGAAAGAGCTAGCAGAGCCATCTATCACAACACAGCTACTAAAGAAGCATCCCTAAACGCATGCCCAATTTATGAAAAGGCCATTCATGACATCTCTTCAACTTTAGTGCTCTGAAATATTTATTCTGGAGGCAAAATTGCTTTTTGCTTCTCCATGCCCTTTGATTCGTTTTCTCTAAATTAGGAAAAGGAGTGCATTTCAGCAGCTGAATCGTCTGAATCCCAACACACAGAAGAATTCTGAACATTGATTTCCAATTTGTTAATTATCTAGAACATACTGTTAACAAGATGAGAGCTGCAATTCATTTTTCAAAGTCCAGTCGGGGGTGTTCTCTCCTTACCCCCAACACTTTTTATGGGATGGGCTATGACTCAGTGACTGAGTACAGTACATGTTTTCCACACAAAAAGTCCCAGATTTAAACCTTGATATTTTCAGGTAAGGCTAGGAAGAACTCCTATCTGAAAGCAAAATTATTCTACCATTTAAATCTGCAGGCACCACACAAAATTGTCAGTGCTGCTGCTATTTATATTTGTGCTTGTGGAACTCACAAAAAAGGGCAGAAAGGTTTTTGTATATCTGTGCAAACCACTCCCTCCCTAACATGAACCAGCCAGCTGAGAGTAGCTTATTGAGACAGATGGAGAAAGAGACTGTGTTTTCTCCCACTTCCCAAAATTCCTGCCCCTAGCATTGTTCAAGGAGGAAAGTAATTACTTACAGAAATAAACACAAGATCAGCATCTCTGATGGCATCATCAATGCTGGTAGAAAAAAAGAGATTCTTTCCTCTGCAGGATTCTACCACTTCTTTTAGCCCTGGCTGGAAAAATATCGGCAAGTTATTTAAGGGTTAAAATGTGCTTTATACCTGAACAAGCAGCATGCGTTCCCCATAAGAGACCCCCAACACCTTTGATCGAGATATTTTGTTCTAATGCTTGGCTTGTGATCATGTACTAACCAGGAATCATGGTTCAAAATAAACTCCAGTTTGGTAAAGAAGTCCACTTCAGAACCATGGTGTGAAGTTGGTTTGTTTTCCAATTAACGAGTTTATTATAAACCAGGATTTCTGGCCTGCAGATTAAAATGTCAAGAATCAGGGAAACCAAAACTAAATCCTGGGCTCATTGCTCCTCCCAGCCTCTGTGGGAGGAGGAGAGGCGACTGCTCAAGCCAGAGGCTCTGATGGGCTTGCATAAATTTGTACATGCAACCCTAAAACATGGTTTAGTATTCTGTGCAAACCCAATCACAATGTCTGGCATGTACAGTGTTACCTCTGGTTACGTACTTAATTCGTTCCAGAGGTCCTTCAGGCTACAGACTCCGCTAACCCAGAAATAGTACCTCGGGTTAAGAACTTTGCTTCAGGATGAGAACAGAAATCGTGCTCCGGCGGCACAGCAGCAGCGGGAGGCCCCATTAGCTAAAGCGGTGCTTCAGGTTAAGAACAGTTTCAGGTTAAGAACGGACCTCCGGAACGAATTAAGTACTTAACCCGAGGTACCACTGTATTAAGAAGCATACCCAGTTCCCACTGATCCATCTCAGTAGATATACTTTATACTCTGGATTAAAATTTAACTCACCCAGAGAAACAGGGCTCTAACAAAGGCCACTTGCCATTATTTACCCTTGATGCAACCTGAACTATAAACTCCAGCAGCTGTTTTAAGAGTAACATATTCAGGTCATAGGGCTGCCATAGGTCTGGTTTTCTCTGGGATTTCAAAGGTGGCGCTTTGTCCTGGATTTTAGGCAAGTTTTTGTAAAAAGAAGCTCAACAATGTCAAGAGTTTCCTTAAAAAAGCTCAACAACCTTTGATAGCAACCCTATCAGGTCATATATTCAAAAAATAAGGAAGCACTTTAAATCTCAATAATTTTAAGGAACTCAGAATTCTAAGTGTTCCATCCCTTTTTGAAGACTAACTAAAAATAACATGTTATTTAGTGTAATTCTGTGCCACAATTTGCAGCAATTTTCTAAACAGAAACAATAATTCAATGTTCTATTGAAAAACATGGCTGTGCTTCTGCCAGTGTACCCTAAAACAGCATTAACCACTGCTCTGATGTCAGTGGCAACCACTTCCCCATGTCTTGAAACAGACATGTTTCCCATTAATAAACCATTTGTGAGGTAGATAAAATTGAATCACCGCTCTACAGTCAGAAAGAATGTGCTGACTCTTCACAGAATTGTGCAATTCCTGGATGTGCAATGCATGCTCATTTTAAATAACCAAATGGCAAACCCAGGCCCTAATCAGCAAAAGAATAATCTTTCGTAAAGTGTTATGTTCTTTAGGGAAGCCCGAAAATAACCAGATCTAATACCCTGTCCTGAAGCATCTAATCCTGTAAACTTGGAACAACTTCCAGCCATTAACATTCAAATCAATTTTGTGCCTCATAGAGTGAAAAGGATTGAGTGTCTCTTGTTCCTTCTACAAACAAACTTGGCTACTTTTCTGGCTCGGGGAGCTAAGCCACATCAAGGAACTCAACCCTTTCAATGACATGGATGTGTTATATGACTCTTACACATAAAAAAAGAGGCCAGAGTTTTTCCTTTGAATTCCAGGTCTGCACCCACACCTGCAGTTTTTAATTATGTTTTCCTCCTGCTAGTTGTGCAACTAAAAGAGAGCAGTCCACACTACGTCCTGTGAAATGTTGCTGGTTGTGCTCCGTTTCCTAGCGCAAAGTTAAGCACCTCTTTAAAGGGGCACAAATGATTTCAAGCTCTCAGAAGTGTTGCATATGACTCACTGCTTGGCCATTGTCAAGCCCTCCTCTTTTGCTACTGTTGTTGTTGTTTAGTCGTTTAGTCGTGTCTGACTCTTTGTGACCCCATGGACCAGAGCATGCCAGGCACTTCTGTCTTCCACTGCCTCCTGCAGTTTCGTCAAACTCATGCTGGTAGCCTCGAGAACACTGTCCAACCATCTCGTCCTCTGTCGTCCCCTTCTCCTTGTGCCCTCCATCTTTCCCAACATCAGGGTCTTTTCCAGGGAGTCTTCTCTTCTCATGAGGTGGCCAAAGTATTGGAGTCTCAGCTTCACGATCTGTCCTTCCAGTGAGCACTCAGGGCTGATTTCCTTAAGGATGAAAAGGTTTGATCTTCTTGCAGTCCATGGGACTCTCAAGAGTCTCCTCCAGCACCATAATTCAAAAGCATCTTTTGCTATTATATTACTATTAAATTCCCCTTCCATCATGAAGTTCACTAAGTGGCCGTGGGTCAGCCACTATTGTTCCGTTCTACCCAGTTCACTTGACTGTTGTGAAGGTAAAATGGGATTTTGCCACCCTGAACTCCTTGGAGGAAGAGTAGGATACACATGCTAAAAATGACAATAGCATTAAAAAATAGCAATAGCAAAAAAAAAAAGTAAAGGGAGCACACATTTTGGGAGGCATCTAACAATGAGATACAGCCCGGAAGAGATATGTGACATGACAAGTGTAGTAAGGTAAGAATGGAAAACCACATTATTAAAATTCAGTTACCTCATAAATTGGAAGTGTATCGGAATTCCATGCAGTGATTCTAGCTTCATTTACATCAACAACAGTGACCTTAATTTTCGGACACATATGTGCAATGACAGAACACGTTGGTCCACCTACATAACCAGCACCAATGCAGCAGATTTTCTTAATTTCAAACATGATTGTTCTGGTGAGAAAAAAGAAAAAATTGGGAAATGTTCAGTTTAAAACTACTGTGAATGCTAAAACCCAGTCACATTCTTATATTACGCACAAATTTAAAAAGGAACATTTTCGGATACTTAAGTGCTCCTACTTATTCACAGTAAATATGGCATAAAACATTCTCCATTTGGAAATGTTTTAAAGCCCGGCTTACGCCAACTCAGCAAGACATTTAACAACATCTGTGAATCATTATGAAGACAGCAAAATTTTTCTAGCAAGGCCAAGTGAAAACACAAGTGTCTCCCTTGTAGAAAAGCGTTAAACAGCTTCACAAGCAAGTAATTGTGGGGGTTACCTCACCCACATAGCTCACAAATACTGTTTCTCTACCCCGCAGCCGTAAGAGCACTGTATGTTTCCCTGTTGGGGAAATCGAGTCTTGCACTATGGCAGCTACAGAGTTCTGTGCACACTGCTCTCCTAACCTTTTTCTTATGGTAGACTAGGAGCATGAAGGCGCCCAAGCTGTCATAAAACTGTCCCTTACCCAGCCAGGGAAACAAGACAACACTATGGTGATTGCCCATGTGGTCCTCAGTCAGTATTCTGATGGGTCTGAATGCACCATTGGTCTCTGACTCAGCGGTCCTTGCAAATGCTGGGTTTCCCTATAAAAGTGGGGTATCACAATCATGCCAACTGACCCTGCCTCTCCAGCACATCCAACATTCATGTGTTGGTCATCACATTTCTATTCTTGCCTTTGTGCAAGGTGTGTAGGCTTCGAATTTGTGCAATCCAAACCTACGCACAGGTAGGCATCTATGCAAAGTGCTGAGAGGCCCCTCTGGCCCAGTATCAACCCTCTTCCCTCCCCCAGAATCCCAACGTTTCTCCTGGACACAATCACTGAGCAAAAGAGTTTTCAGAATTAAGAGAGATCTGGCAGGCATATAACTGGTAGGAGGAAAAGAGAGGCACAAATGAGGTTGTGTCTCTTGCTAACCAAGTGGTTTTTTAAAAAATGCAGGCCTGTTAGATGAGAACCAGCCTTTGCAAAGAGCCGCAGTATGGTACGTTGCAAGTCCTCCTCCTCTGGATAAACACTGTAGGCTTCTCCAGCAGCTAGAGTGAAGGGTCTATATTCACAGAAAAATTCAAAAGCTGCATTGTAGCCACAAAATAGGATTATCAGCTGATGCTCCCAAGAGGCCTTGCTGGAGGATGACTGAGTTACAAACCTTGCAAGGGGAATGTCAGAAGAACTCCAGGCAGGCTTACATGGGCAGCTCAAGGTAAGAGTATGGAGTAAGGGTCCGAACATTACAGTAGCATTCAGCCCCTTTCTCAAGAAGTGATATTAGCAGCGGGTTATTGTTGCTCTTCAGGCTTATAGAGAGAAATAAAAAGAGCCAGTGTGGTTGAGTGTCAGACGGCTACACAAGAGATCAGAGTTCAAATCCTCACTTAGCCATGAAGTTCACTGTGTGACCTACCTCTCAGCCTAACCTACCTCACAAGGCTGTTGTGGGGTTTAAATGAAGATGGGGGAACCATGTACACCATTGAACTTCTTGGAGAAAAAGGCAGGATATAAATGCAATAAATAAAATGAAAGAACAGAACAGAATCTCAGGCACCGTATGAAGCACTGTGTGGATGCAGGCAAATTGACATAGGAGAGATACTGAATTTTCTTAAGGAAAATAGAAGTAAAAGTTTTTAAGGTCAACCGTTATTAGTGTTATTAGCTACTGGCAAACACACAAGCCTCTCTGAAATAGGATCTTTTCCCTTCCCAGCAGAGGAAAATGAATCATTGAACTTGGATGGAATGAGGAAAGGGGTCTGTTGTGCAAGAGACAGTCAACCGAATATGTGAGGATTTCAAGAACTGGTTTGCCTTGTGCTTGCTTGTGGCTTAGCCGCTCAGAAGCTGCCCCAAACCGTTCAAATTACAACATTTCTCAGTTTTCCTTCTTCAGGCAATTTGTTTTGGGACTGGTTTGATTGGCTTTCTCTCCCAGCTTCCATACTTTGTCTATCACAATTTTGCCTAGGCAGAAATTAGAAGTCAAGCTAGATGCATCTTCCATTAAAACCAAGAGGCTTTTCGCCACTGCTGGCTAAATATTTACCGGTAGTTTAGAATATCTACCTCAATGAAATTCCATCGGCTCTAGTTTTCTCCCTGCAGACCACTTCAACTCCTTTTCATGCAAGATAGGGATTACTATCCTCTTCTAGATCAGGGGTGCTAGTCATGATGGCCATGTACTACCTCAAGGATCAGAGGCAAGATGCCTTTGAATACCATTACAGTGGTAGCTTGGTTCCCGAATGGCTTGACTCCCAAACAAATCGGCTCTTGAACGTCGCAAAGTGAGTGTTCCGGTTTGCGAACGTTTTTTTGGAAGCCAAACATCCTTTTCAGCTGTTGGCATTGTTTCCGGCGCCAATCAGAAGCCGCGCCTTGGTTTGCGAACGTTTTGGAAGTCGAACGGACTTCCAGAACAGATTGAGTTTGGGAACCAAGGTACCACTGTACTGTGAATCACAAGTGGGGGGACGGCTGCTGCACTAGGGTCCTATTTGCAGACTTTCCATGGACATCTGGTCATTCACTGTGAGAACAGGATGCTGGTCTTACATTTGATCCAGCTCTTCTTATATTATATTCTTATGCTGATCAAATTATTCATGCTACCAGGAGAAGGTGTATGTGTATGTGTGTGCATGCTAACATATGTTCCAGCGAAAGACTCACTGAAAACATGTCGTCAGTGAAAAGAACAATCTTCTATCTTTTTTACCTCTGTATCCAATCATGAGAATGCAGCTTCAAAAGTATGGAATGCCTATGCTAACAATGATGGCTAATATTTTATGGATCTATCTAATAACATTTGCATAATTATTCCAAGAGTTCGACGCATTTCACATGTGTTGTCTAGCTGTAATCCTTATAACAATCTCAAGATAAGTCAATTATTATTCCTTATAGTGCAAGGGAGGCTGAGCCCAACTAGTGAGCTAACTCTGTATAACAAAATAACATGGGCAGAGCAATCCTATACCAATTATAGGGACAAGATATATCGCTGCTATGCTAGTGGAATTGCTGCTCTCTGTCCAAAATTCCTCAATGGTGCCAAAAGCCAGCAGGGACATCCTAGTGCCCCTCTCTGGGAAGGGCATTCCATAGGTCTGGTGCCACCACTGAGAAGCCCCTGTCTTGAATATGGGGGGGGGGGTATCTGGAGGAGGGCAGAATATCTGAACATAAAGGGCAGGATGATATGGAGGCAGGTGTCCTTTCAGGTACCAGAGGGAGCTCAGTCCCAAACCGCAAAGGCCTCAGTCTGAAGGTAACACTGGCACCAATATTCTGGGCCCAGAAATAGACCAGGAGCCACTATAATTATTTAAGCATTTGCTACAATATGAACTTGAGTTAGTAAGAGTGCTGGATTGGAGAAACCGGGCTTCAAATGCTTGCCTAGTCACAAAGTCCACCAGGTCAGTCACTCTCAGTCAGATTCGCTTAACAGGGTAGCTTTAAGGATAAAACACGGCAACTTCCATGTAGAGTTCTGAGAAGCTTTGAGAAAAGGTGGGATACATATGTAAGTAAATATTTATAGTAAGAACACTTCAGGAATGAGTATAGTAAAATGGGATGTATTGTTAAAAATTAGTAGTGGCAACTTATAAATTGCCTCCTGATTGACTTCCAGAAGGCACACATTTTGCACACAGAGAGTATTAAGTGGCTGTGGTAGTTATTCCAGATCAATTTATACAGATCACAGACTGGTGGAGTGATCTTTGTGCAAAATAAATTATTCTCGAATACTTCTAAAGAGTAGCCCCATTTTTAACAAACCCCCAAAACAGACTCACTAGATCTATATGCAAGCATCTGTAAGGAGACAATGAGAGCATTTCAGAGCAATTCTGAAACAACTGCTTTCAGAATAACTGAAGTCTCAAGTTATTTGGAGGCTTAAATTCTTGCGTGTGTACATGTAGGGATACCACACACCGATAGAGGAAGCAGCATTGCAAAGCGGTTGAAAAAAAAAACCCCACAAGAGTCATTCAAACGCCCTGACAAAGGCAGCCTTAGTCTTCTTCTGAAAAGGGAGTATCTCTGGCATGCCTTAGATTAAACAGCAAGCTCCCAGGGAAAGCCATAAAATTTAACATCAGCGAAAGGCGAAATATACACGGAAACCAAGGCAACACACACCCTTAAACCTCCTGCAAAATCAAACGATCCCTTTGTCCGGTAAGAAAAAGGCTTTGGTGAAAGGGTTTCATCCAGCGCGGGCGGGGGGAGCAACCCCGGAAAAGCGAGGGTGGAGAAGAGGAGAAAGTCCGCAAACATTTTAAAGAGGGAAGGGAATACATACAGCGATCCGCGGTCCCGGTGCCTTGGATGGGCAGGAAGCGAAGGAGGCTGTGCCGCAGCTGGACGGAGCAGGAGCGGATGCGGCCAGGCAGGGATCGAGCAGGCGAGTGGATCCCAGGCGCCGGCGCCGCCCCGCTTTTAAAGAGCCGCTTTCCTCTATTCCCCCCCGGAGGGCAGCGGTGGATCCCTCCCCTTTCCCGCCCGGGCAGTGGGAGGGAAAAGTGGGGCCCGGGGGCGGGAGGATGGCGAAGATCTGGCCGGGAGGAGCGAAAAAGGAAGGCGGCGATCGGGCTAGGAGATCTCGCGCTGCGGAAGAGCCAACGAAGAATCCGCCGGCATGTTTGGGAGTTTGCAGGATGGATGGATGAATGAATGAAAGCGGGATACTGGGAAAGCAGTACTGGGATGGCTGGAAAAGAGCGAGAGAGCTGGAACAAATCCGCAGGGGGGCGAAGGATCCCTGGATCTCGGAAGGAGGAAAAGCAGAAGCCCATGCAAGGGATCGGGGACGAAAGGAGGAGGAAGTTAGGGGAAATGAAATTTATTTTTGGAGCCTGGAGGTATTTGGAGGCAGCCGAGGAGAGCAGCTCCTACCGGAGAGAAGAGGCGGGGAGGTTTATGGGGAAGCATAAAATGCGGGTGGGAATCGTTTGGGAGAGCGAGGTGTCCTCAAGGATCTTGAGGGGACGAGCGGGGTCTCTTATTCCGCCTCCTTCCTCCGGCGAAGGTGCTGATATTTTTATTGTTAAAATTAAAACCCCGCCCATTTGGCTAGGTTTCCCCAGTCACGCTGGGCCGAGGCCCCCAAGCTGGCCTCTACCTTCTCCCCCAGCGAGGAGGCCCAAGAAAACGCCGCTGCCCGAGGCCTAGTCGCCTCTGGCTTCCCGCGCTAAGGGAAGCGGGCTGGGTGTGGCGGCAGGCAAGGCCTCCGGGACCGCTTCGGCCTAGCTGCTGCTGCTGCCCCGGAGTTCGGCCTCAAATCCTCGCTGCACACCCAGGCGAGCGCCCTGAAGCGGCCGCGACTACGAGAAGCGCTTACGCGGCCCATCTTCCCAGCCCCGCCGCCTCAGCGACGTGGCTTTTCCCGGGCCTGGCCAGGGTTTACCTCACGCGCTCTCCGTCTCCGGACGGCCGAGCGAGCGCCTCGGTTCCTTCGTCCAGACAGGCCGCGTTTGAGGGGAAATTAAAGCATTTGGGGCCGGGGGGGGGGGAGAGAAAGCCGTCTGCGGGCGCCACTCTCACGGCTTCGCTTTTATTTTACTTTACTTATGGAAGCTTTTATTGGGTGTTGCTTAGGGAAACGGGATACGCAGCGACCTTTTGATAAAAGACTGGGGCTGGAGTGGCTTGACCACCACATCTCTCTCTTCACTGGGAATTGGTAGTTCCGTGAGGGGAGCCTCACCCCAGTTAGGAGCACCCCTGGCAAACTACAGCTCCCAGAATTCTTAGCGTGCGAGAGGCGGGGCGGGGAGTGGCTTTGAATACGCGGCGTGAATGGGGTGCGATTCAGTGGTTCTCCAAAGGCGCGCCAGGAGAGGATGGCAATGCTGGCGGGAAGATTAAAGGATCATCAGAGACTTTAAACATTTCGGCACGGTATTTTATAGTAGCAAAAAAATTAAAAATATTGGAAATATACAAATGTAATAGAGAGTTCACGCCTAACTTGAGGAGGCATACATTTGTGGGATGGGATGTGTGTGTCTTAACTTTATTTATAAACCTGTTTATTATATATATTGAGTTTTCATTTTGCTACATAACCAATTAAACATTTTCCAAACTTTGAAACATCCAGTGACTTTGCTTCTCCTTCCATGGTTCGTGGTTTCCTGTATATTTTACTATTATTATTATTATTATTATTATTATTATTATTTATTTGTACCCCGCCCATCTGGCTGGGTTTCCCCAGCCACTCTGGGTGGCTTCCAACAAAGATGAAAAATACACTAAAATGTCACATATTAAAAACTTCCCTGAACAGGGCTGCCTTCAGATGTCTTCTGAATGTCAGGTAGTTGTTTATCGCTTTGACATCTGATGGGAGGGCGTTCCACAGGGCGGGCGCCACTACCGAGAAGGCCCTCTGCCTGGTTCCCTGTAACTTGGCCTCTTGCAGTGAGGGAACCGCCAGAAGGCCCTCGGCGCTGGACCTCAGTGTCCGGGCAGAACGATGGGGGAGGAGACGCTCCTTCAGATATACTGGACCGAGGCCATTCAAATCAATTTTCAAACTTTTACATCAATCAGTTACTATTTACTCTGTTGGATTTATTTTAATGCTGCCAGCGTTTTCAGCTGTGTACAATTATTTTCCATATATTCAATAAATATTTTCCACTCTTCTTTGAATATATGTTCTTCTTGCTCTCTTAATCTGTGGGTTAAACGTGCAAGTTCTGCATATTCTAACATCTTTAAGTTGCCAATCCTCTTTTTGGGCCAACAAAACATGGGCTTTTGTTGTTGCATACATAAATAAACTACTGGCACCTGGGAATTTCTACTTGGGTTATTCCCAACAAGAAGGACTGGGTTTTTGGGGAAGGTAAATTTAAACTTTTTTCAGCTCATCATAAATAATTTCCCAATATTATTTCACCTTTCTGCATGTCCACCACATATGAAAAAAGGTACCTCCCATTTCTTTACATTTCCAACACGTATCTGATTCTATGTTATACATCTTAGCCAACCTACTGAGAGTTAAATACCATCTAGGAATCCTTTTCAAATACAGTGGTACCTTGGTAGTTGAACGGCTTGGCTCCCGAACGCCACAAACCTGGAAGTGAGTGTTCTAGTTTGCGAATGTTTTTCAGAATCCGAACATCTGACGCGGCTTTCAATTGAGTACAGAAAGCTCCTGCAGACAATCGGAAGCCGCACCTTGGTTTCTGAACCATTTCAGGAGTTGAACGGACTCCCGGAATGGATTAAATTTGGGAACTAAGGTACCACTGTAGTTCTCTTTCAGAGAATAACACAGAATAAATTTCATATCACTTTTCCAAAGTTTCTCCCAGAGGTTTAGTTCTATAGTGTCCTGTATTTACATTATTGCCCAGTGTGTCATTGGATGCTTTAACTAGCTTGTCTTTTGTTTCCCATTCTAACAAGAAATGATACATGTTAGACTGATGTTTATCCTTATTTTTTAACAGTTCTTTTTCAAATTGTGATCTTTGGTCCAAAACTAAAAATCATGGCAACATAATAATGTAAATGGGGCAGCCAAGAGAAAAAGAAGGGAGGAGGGAGCTGTAAAAAAACAAAACAAAACCTAAGTTAAAAGAGTCAACTAGATAAATTGTTACTTCTCTCCCAAACTGATCATGTATAAAATCCACACATTCACAGAGGGTAACTAATGGTTACTATTTATTTAGATCATTTGAAAAAGTGCATATTACAAGCAAAAACCTTAGTTAAAAAACTGCAAATTCCCAAATGGCACAGATACGATTTTTGTCTGGCATGATTCAAACAATTTTAAAGCCTCCCAATCTAAACTATAAAAACACAAGTCACATTATTACTCATGTCTGCATCAGAAAATTAAGGCTAAGTGAACTGCTGATATTCTATAAGCACATGTGAATCTAGGGTCAATGAAGATTTATGTGATCAGGATTTCCCTTTGTTTTGAAGCAAGTTAATAGGAGCTGTAGGATGGGATTTGATCAGGGCCGCAGTGTAGAATGTATGGGGGTTATAGCCCTCTTCTCCCATAGCGGTCTTACAATTAAAACTCCCTCCCTGATGCTGTTTAGCAGGTGGCGGTGACTTTAATTAGGAAACAGCGTTAGAAAAGAGGGTGATCCCGTCCTCAAGTGCCATGGTCCTAATCCAAATCTCTTCCCTACTCCCCCGCCCTGTGTGGCTACTATTAACTTTTTTTAAGTGTGAGAAAGCCTGGTGCCGTGTCTAGTTTGTGCATTTAAAGCATTTTTTTATTTTTAAAAAAGTATTAGAAACTAAAGCATAAAGCGCAAGCCTGCTTTCTCTTTCCCATCAAACAGGCTGTGCAGTGTCTCTCCATCTGATCACTGAACCCTTAATACAAAGATCAAGTTCTAAGAATGAGGTCCTTCATGAGACGTGACTCTGGTAAGGAGGCACTAAAGGACACCTTGCTTTCCTCAACCACCACCAGTGTAAGTGTATTGGAAAAGGAAGGAGAATGCAGTTTGGGCCTCTCAGCAGAATATTTCCATTTCCCCTACTACACTGGACTAGATGTTGGTTGGCAGTCCCTATTTCCCCACCATCCCTCCATCTGAAATCTTAAAGCAGAGGTTTTCAAACTGTTCTGGCAATCCTTGAGTTCCTTGCCAGGTTTGGCAAGGGTGCACAAACATGTCTGGAAGTCAGCTTCCAATGCCTAGCTGTACTATAGCATGCCGATCCATGAAGACCAAGAGCAACAGGTCCATCATAGACAAAGCTAAATGTAATGACCACCACCACATTTTTTTTAAAACGTTATTTGAATCTTCTGCAACACACTGTTTTGCGGCAGGTTAAGCAATCTGGAACAGCTTCTCTGATGCTCAAAAGACTGTCTTAAAGCGCAGTACGGATTGTTCTGCTTGCTCCTAAGTTAGCAAGAATGTTAATCATCATACGTTGTCTGGGGTGGCTGAAAAAAAATTGCTAGTAGCGCCCCCACCCCCGTAAACAAAAAAACTTACCATGGTGCAATTTAGGACCCTTATTAAGGCACATTTATTCTACTGTAGAAGTGTAAATCACAATGAGATTGGTTTAAATTTGCCATGGCTTTTCCCATAACAAGATGAAAGGAGTCAGGAAGGGCCATAACTCAGTGTTGAAGCATCTGCTTTGCATGAAGAAGGTCCTAGACAAATCCTTGGCATTTCCAAGTAGAAGAAGAGTTTGGATTTGATATCCCGCTTTATCACTACCCGAAGGAGTCTCAAAGCGGCTAACATTCTCCTTTCCCTTCCTCCCCCACAACAAACACTCTGTGAGGTGAGTGAGGCTGAGAGACTTCAGAGAAGTGTAACTAGCCCAAGGTCACCCAGCAGCTGCATGTGGAGGAGCGGGGAATCGAACCCGGTTCACCAGATTGCGAGTCCACTGCTCTTAACCACTACACCATACTGGGAACGTCTCCTGGGAGTGTCACTGCCAGTCAGTGTAGACAACAGCGAGGAAGATAGAGCAATCCAGTATAAGGCATCTTCCTCAAAAATATTTTTGTTCGAGATCCATATTTTAGGGGTCACTGATGCAAATCTAGTATAGGACCAAAGAAATGTTTTGTTTGTAGAGTTAGGCCATTATTGCTGCATTGCTAGGGGTTGCACTAGAATGATGGTCCCTTCCAACTCTACGATTCTGTAAATTATTGCAAGCCGTTTTGCTGCGATATTGCTAAATTGCTATAAAATTGTCAGTAAGAAGCTTCATAGCCAATCTAAAACATAAAGGGTTCTTTTTGTTCTCTGATAAAGAAAAACAGGCAGAGTTTCACTCCCAGCTGCAGTCTTAGGAACACTTACTCAGATGCAAGCCCCACTGAACATAATAGGACTTCCAAGTAAACATGCACAGGACTGAACAGCATAATGTTCTTAAATTACTTATTGCATATGTATTTTCCTTTCCAGTAGCTAAACTGGAATTGCGAGTACATGCATACCAAATCATCTAAGCCATCTTATATTTTCCTGCTGGTTATTCCAAGAATAAAGTAAAGTAATTGACAATGCGTAAGAAAAATGCAAATTACAATTCCTACATTTCATTTCTGGCAACCATAAATTACGTCTCATTGAAGAGTCTGTTCAAAGAAGCCAAATTTGAGGACGCTTTCAGCATTAAAGCTGTTCTACACGTTGAATACTGAGATAGCAGAATTCTGGGATGTACACTTGAGACTGCAGGTGGGAGGTGCATGCTTTTGAACGCTTCTGCACCTAGGAAGGGGATCTCTGCGAGATGCACTATTCCATCAGACACAAAGGTTTCATGAGGCCTTATCTAATGCGATAGTTTCTTTGAAGCAGGAAAGGTTTTAGCATTCAGAACGATGACACCTTCCACACATCTGCAATTGCAAGTGGTACAGTCCAGAATTTTATCACCTCAACTTACCACTTCAGTTTCTGTGGTATACAGAATATCTCTTGCTGGGGATTTAAGCAACACTTAAGTTGTCTCTTAAGATGTCTTTGGGTATGCCCACAAGTGATCCTGAAGACTCTTTTTTGTCTTCCGCACACTCTAAGGGAAAGCTACACATAAATAATGTAATTCATTATGCATAAAACATTTTAAATCCAAATGGCAGTCCTTAAAACTATGTTTAATATTTGCAAGCAATCTGTTCTATTTCTGTGAACATTTGGTGTCTTTACATTACTGCTTGCTGATTCCATCCATAAAAAAATGGCAGCTGGACTCTTGCCTTAGAGGCACAGCTTTGGCATGCTGTTTCTAAGAATATGAAAATGTTAACGTCTGAAAATAAATAATGCAGATTGGAGTGATGCAGCAAGTAAGTACATAGGATAAATCTAGTTCTATGGACTTCAAAATAGAATGAGATTGTTGTATTTGGTCATTGTTTTCCCTACGGTATTTGAATAAGAGGTACTGAGGTGTTCTGATCTACAGTTCCACAAACAGTCCAATATGCATAGACTGCTTCCTTCTTTCAAAGGCTTCTAACAACTTCAATGACAGGGGAAATCCTTACAAATGCATCATTTTTACCTACATACACCATGCTGCTGCCCTGCCACTGAACTGAATGGGAAACCTTTACAATCCAGAGCAGCTTCACGTGCACATTGGAGCCCTACATTTACAGAAAATAACTGGATATAGGTAGCTGTGGACTGTAATATCCACTACAGAGAAGTATACAGGTAACTATTTTTATTATAGTATTTGTAAATATTCCTAGTTTCAAATGTAACATTTAGTTATGCACTCTTTAGTTATCTTAATACAATACTAAATTTATTTGCTTGCTTCCAATAAATACATTTAATTTGGCCTTATTTTAGAGAAGGATGTACTTTGGACAACACTAACACAGATATAAATAGTAGACAGAATCCCTGTGAAACAATTCTGGTTCGCAGGCACAGAGTAAATCCAAAGTTGTATTGATGAGATACAATTTGGGTTTTTCTAAATTGGGGAGGCTAATGTGTGGCCAGTTGGATGTTGCCAGACAATAATTTACACCATCGCTGACCGTTGGCCATGCTGATTAGAAATGATGGGAGTTTTAGTCCAGCAATATTAAGAGGAGCACAGATTAGCCACCCCTGTTCTACATCAACTCTATAGATAATGGCACATTCAATGGGAACTTCTGTGCAGTTCCCTCCACTCCATAAATGTACATAGATCACCGAGACATTATTGGTGGACTGCAGGGAAAGAACAATTTGTTTGAAAAATGACAACCAGGCTTTAATTTTCTTTCGGATATTATTGCAAAGTGCAATAGTGCCTAGAGTCCAATGAACATCAGCAAAAATGCCACATATGTTAACTTATTCAAATATAACGGGAGGGGCTGCAAAACAATTTTAAATGTATGGAGCAGAACAGTATTGTGTGCGACATAGAGAAGTATTCTGGTCACGTTCGTTCTTTTGGTCGTGCAAGGTTACAGTCGCTGAGCTTCCTCCAGTAAGGTCTAGTCCACAGGTGGAGCTGGTGGTTCTTGCCCCTGTGTGTCAAGAAAACACTGATTTATATATTTTAATTTCATATAGCAGCCTGGTTTTCAAGACAGACATTCTATGTAAAGGGGCATGACATAATACAAATTAAAACATAGGCAATAAAATATAAAGCATCTACTTAAAACTACTGAAAGCTAGCGCAAATAACCCAGCATAACTTAAAACACATACATAACCAGAACTCAGCACTAGTGCTACTGCTTGCAAGTTACTCACTGAAGGCCATGACAAAAAGATGGGTCTTCACGGCCCATTTAAAAGTATCAAGGGATGAAGCTTTCCTCATGTCACATGGGACTGAATTCCACAACAGCAGGCCACCACCACAACGTCCCTGTTCTATGGGCCCACCATTAGAACAATAGGAATGTGTACAAAAGAGAAGAAAGATTAGAACAGTAGAAAGAAATGTGTACAAGAGAAGAAGCTGTCCATTTCAAGATTCGCCGTACACCTTTTTGAGTTGAGGAATGCAATGGCAGAACCAAGAGTGCCAAGGACAGATAGAACTCTAGCTGAGTGAGCAACTTAGAACTGGAAGTATTCAGAGATGTCTTCAGGCCTGGCAGTGAATAGAGATCCCCATATCACTCCCTTTGATAGACCAAGAAGATGCTTCCAGAGTGACCACAAAATTTATTAGAACCAGGAAGTGGGCATCTGCCATTGTCTAGTTAGCAGGGCAGACCCTCCTGCGCTGAGGACTAGTAGGCTTAGTGTCAGCTTATCCCTGACTCGGTTCCATGCAAAACCGTCCCGAGTTCCAGCCTGATCCTGATACCAGCTACAACAGGGAATCTTCAATACTCTCTCTCTCAAACAACAAAAACAAAAAAAATATACACAGACCTCTTTCTGTTCCCTTTCCTTCCTCTATGCAAGGGTGACCGAATTTCCACATTAAGTGCTAGAAGTATAACAAACTTGGGGAAATTGTTCAAAAGGTTTTATAAATCTGTTGTGCATGAAGTCTGTGCAGTATTAGTGTGTTGTGCGGGATGAAAGAGGAGAGCATTTGCTGTGTGTAACAACATTACAGATTTCCATTGGTTGAAACCACTGCTTTAAGGAACTTTTTATTTAGGACTGCACCAGATCGCAACACAAACGGTTTTGTAAACAGGAATGCAACGTCCGAATGGATGAGGAAAATGCATTACTGGCACAGTGTAGCACAATTTGCTAAAAGCCACATATGAACTGCATTTGTGTCTTGGTTTTTCTTCGAGAAACTCAGGCTTCTGCATCACATATTCCCCTCTCCCTGCCTCATCGTTTGACATTATGTAGGGAGGTTAACTAAAACGTCGGAATACTCACATTATGTGGGCTGGATGGTTTTTCAGCTGTAAAAGGTCTTCTTAGGTTAGCAGGTCTCATCAAGAACAGTACCAGTGCCAGAACCAGCCAGCCCACCATTATCATTGTCACACTGATGTCATTATCAGCAGACGGATTGGGTCCTGGCACTGGAAGGAAAAGAACACATGAATTAAACAGAGTGAAGAATTTCAAGTCACTTTTTAAAATTAACTACAATTAAGGGGACCCAGATGGGGATTACGCAGCATTTTGGGAGAAACAAGAGGGTCAAGTTAACGTAGAATCTCAGGCTTGTCAGATAAGTTCAACTCTTGAAGGAGGGCTAACTGGCTTGGAAAGAGAAAAGTAGCTCCACCTCCTGAGTCACTGAACAAACACGGTCCCCTGTGAGTCACTGTTAAGCCTTAACCTCAAGAAATAGATGACTATTTCTTAAACACTGTCTGCTTCTTTTCCACTTCATCTTTAATGGCTTTTAAACTGATCACAGGGCTAGTTATTTCATCTGTACTCATCTCTGAAAGTTTATGGTGCCATCTAGCAACTTTCCAACCGATGGGTGATCTCAACATTCTCACTTCCATATTTATTTTCTTTCCTCTGTGTCTTTTACTTGCTGGTCAACAGGGTCCCTAACGTTAGCAAAATTTTTGAAAATGTAAAGAGCAAATAATTGCTGATGGTTACCAAGAAGCCGTCATCTACCCACTGACCAATATAAATTTTGTAGTGGCGGTAAAAGGCTGAAGCTATTGAGGCCTCCACACTATATCCTCCTCCTGATGGATATAGTCACACATGCAGAACACACACATTTATGCAAAGATACAAATACAGTGGAACCTCTACTCACGACCACAATCCATTCCGGAGGCCCGTCCTTACGGCAAAATAGGTCGCTGGTAGAAGCGCCATTGTCTGCAGGCACATTTGGCGGCAGCCCGCTTCTGTGCATGTGCAGACGGCAGCAGCCGCTTCTACATGTGTGTGAATCACGGCAAACCTGGTGTTTACTTCCAGGTTTGCCACGGTCACGACTTGGAACAGGCCTAAGTAGAGCGGGATGTAAGTAGAGGCTCTATTGTAGTCTAATATGTTTACATTAATATTATTTAATAAAGTTAGTACCAAATTGATTAAATCCACAGCAGCAGTGCCTCAGTGGTGCAAAGTGCCTTCCATCAGCTCCGCATAGGGATAGCCTAACTACTGTCACCTATTCTCTGGTAACCTGTAGGTTAGATTACTGCAAAGCATTATACGTAGGGCTGCCTCTGAAGCTGGTTCAGAAACTTGCTAGTGCAGAAATGGGCAGCCAGGTTGCTCACCAGGACCAGACAGTTTGAGCATATTACACCAATCCTGGCCCAATGGCACTGGCTGTCAATTATGGCCCAATTCAAACTACTGGTTTTGAGCTATAAAGCCCTAAACAGCTCAGGACCGTGATACTTCCAGAGCCACCTCTCCCCATATGAACCTACCCAGGCCCTGTGATGATCACCTGAAGCTCTTATTCATGTGCTGCTTCAAAGGCAAGTCTGGAGGGTGGCAACACAAGAACAGGCCTTTTCTGCAGTGGCTCCCCATTTGTGGAATGCTCTCCCCAGGGAGACTCGCCTGGCACCTTCATTATACACCTTTAGGCGCCAGGCAAAAACATTCCTCTTCAACCAGGCCTTTGGCTGATGAACATCCTATATCCTTTTAAATGTGTTCACAAAGGGGTGGTTATTGGTTTGGTTTGTTCTTGTTTTTATTATGTATTTTGTGATTTTATGCTGTGAACTGCCCTGAGATCTTCGGACGAAGGGTGCTATACAAATTTAATGAATAAATAAAAATAATGATATAAAAACGGGAGGATTGCTCAGCCATGATTACTGAGCAGAGGGATGCCTCCACTCAGTCCAAACCTCCCACAGTCTGGCTGGAGAAACAGTTTGGCTTGCTCTGTTAATCTTGCAGCAGTACAGAAAACTAATTCAGCTCAGAGCTTCATGCCAGAAGATTGCTGCCATAAGAAGCCAAAGAACATTGAAGGCAACAGTTCTCAGAGAGGAAAGCTGATAAGCACCCTGCTTTTCTTCTGTAGCCCACAAAACAATATCCCCCTAAACTTCTGGAGGCCTCATTTCACTCATCATTTTGGCAGCAACTGATGTGACCGGGCCTGTGAGAGACAAAAAGCTGGGCTGCTGTGGAGTTTTAAATCCATCAAATATCTTACAGATAAGCTGACCACCTCTTTAAGAAGTTGTTCTCTTCAAGGCAATACTTGGAAGCTCCTATTTCCAGGGCTCATCAGTTATCTGCATATCCTCCAAAGACATCTCCTGTATGACAGCCCTCTCAACGTCAAACTGCGAAAGAGACCTTCAGCTTCCTTGGGCAAAGGTTATTAGTAGTGTCCTTGGGGCTGGGGCAGAGAGGGAAGGCCTAGCAGGAAATAAGCTCAGAGATGGAAGCAATTAAAATGATAGATTTTTAAAACCTCAGGAGAAAGGTTTCTTCCTCCTCCTGTGACATAGCTCTGTTCAATATACACTGAGCCTCTGACTACCCACTCCTTTCCTCAATGTATTGCAAGAATACATATTTAAAAATGTAATCAAACTAAAGAGAAAGCAGTTAGTATTTAATAATCATATAGCATATTGTAAGAATTGCCAAGGTATAGGAAAAGTTTGAAACGTTTGTGGCATGCTTAAACATTTTTGTAAATTATCTTTACAACAGCCTTCAAAGTACGGCTGAAAGAGGACAGGATATTGTTCATGCAGCAAATGAGAACTCTGAGCTAGAAGCTTGCTGAAGGCCATCTAATAAGTTCACGGCTAAACTGATATTTGGACTGGGGACTATTTGTTCCCAGCTCACATCATGATGATAACCACAATCTTATGCAGAGGTTTTGCCAATGGGGCAGAGAGGAAGGGCTCTATCCTTGTTCTGCAAAGCAAGGTTGAGAAATCTTTATGCTGCTGAGCATGGGTAGGCAAACTAGGGCCCGGGGGCCAGATCCGGCCCAATCACCTTCTAAATCCGGCCCGCAGACGGTCCAGGAATCAGCGTGTTTTTACATGAGTAGAATGTGTCCTTTTATTTAAAATGCATCTCTGGGTTATTTGTGGGGCATAGCAATTCATTCATTATTATGTTTTCCAAAATATAGTCTGGCCCCCCACAAGGTCTGAGGGACAGTGGACCAGCCCCCTGCTGAAAAAGTTTGCTGACCCCTGCTGAGAGGGTCGGATTCCCTCAGGGGTAGTCTCATGTGGGACACATGTCAATGCTGGACAGAGGAGGGCTGATGAGGGGCAGGAACAAAGTTTTATGTATTAAATAATCCAGAACAAAGACTGCCCTTCTTCAGTTTTCGTCATGGCTAGCTCAGATTAGAAATCCTATGCAGGTCTACTCAGATGTAAGCCCTGAGCTAGGTTTGATGGGGTTATTTTCTGGACAGCAATTCCATTCTGACTTTAGTGAGCTATATACGTACACACCCAATTCATTTTCATCAAATAAAATTCTGCCCTTTCTGAAACTATATAGAAAGAGGGAAAGCACAATTTTGAAAGCTAAGAGAAGGAAGGAGGAAACAAAGAAGAAGGAAGAAACTGATAGAATGGAGAAATTGAGAAGATACAGTAAATGTTGAAGGGCACACAAAATTAGCTGGGGGGGGGGAATTACACATTGCGCTTGGGCCCCAGGTTGCTCTCCACTGTGTTGCAAAGGGAGAAGCAACATGCCTTGGTGATAAGACAGAATAAAAGTATGGTCTGAAGACACAGAAGACCACCACCTTGTTAAGCTAAACTAGTTTGAGAGTGGTCAGTGCCCAAAAGGTAAGGTAAAATACCCCTGGATGGTTAAGTCCAGTCAAAGGTGACTATGGGGTTGCAGCGCTCATCTCACTTTCAGGCCAAGGGAGCCGGCGTCTGAGCCAATCAAAGCTGACAGAGACAACAACAGAATTAGCTGCCCCCAGAAGGGCTACTCTGTCTCTGTGCCAAGTTTCTGCTTTGGCAAGGTCTTTTCCCAATCTTTATGGGCATAACAGTGTCATTAAACACCAATTAAGTTTTTAAGTTCAGGAAGCACTGCTAGCCTATATTATCTCAAAGCAAATGAGTGCTGTTTCACTTTGTCTGGATGCAAAGACCAAACCCAAGAGTTTCACATTTCCACAGAAAGACTCCAAATGTGCAAAATTCAGGGAGTTCCCCTCTCAAGTCATCGTTTTCATAATGATTCATTCATCTGCAGCAATGGAACAGACGTCAGGCTGACTTCAGCAGAGCCCCTGCCCTCCTGCTTCCCAAACCAAACCCCACCCAAAGTTCCAGCCTTTACTGCTGTAATCATTGGCCAAAAGGGTTTGTTTGTATAAGCTGGGTCTCAGACAGGAAGCAAAATAATCATAGGCTCCCAAACCACTTGCTGCACTCCTCCAGCTCTTCATTCCTATCAGCAGATGTGACTAAGGGAAAACAACACAGCAGATGTCATAATTCCCTGCCAATTCGAGCTAAGCCCACTCACCTCAAATCTAGAAATAAGCTTATTATTCCACTAGGCATTTGGTCTTTTCAGTTGATATTGGGTGTGTGTGGGAAGTGTCTGCAATTTTTTATCCGCTGTTCCCATCTTCTTTTAAACTGTTTTGAGTATGTTTCCCTGGTTCCCCCCCTTTAATTATAATATGTAAGCCAGAACAGAAATCGGGTGTGTGTGAAGTTCCTAAATGAATTGTGTGTGCCAGAATCCATAAATTCTATATGCAAGCCACCTTGAGGGTTTCATATAAGACAGAAATTCAGGATATAAAGTTCCCAAAGTCATTTGTGTGTCAGGATCTACACTCTCCAGAGCTCTGCTCTCTGCTTAGCGAACCTACGATCTTCCAGATGCTGTAAGACTCTGATTCTCGTAAGTTGTGACAGCTTGGCCAATCAGGAATGATGGGAATTGGAGTCCGACAACATCTGGAGTTCCTCATTTCCGGTTTAAGAGAAGGCTGGGGGAAGGGCACAAAATAAATACAGAAGAAAGCTAGTGACAGTGAATCTGAAGATGAAACTGAGAATCTAAGGGAGCAAATCAAAATGTAGTCTAGTGAGCCATTCCCTGTTGACTACAGGCCCCCAGCATAGCTGTCAACTTTCAGATTTGAAAATAAGGGATCAGCAGCATCAAAAATAAGGGATCAGCAGTCTCACCTGTCCCGGGGAGCCTCGAAAATAAGGGACCAGCAGCCTCACCTGTCCCAGGGACAGTCTATGGGATATCTAACAATCCGGGATAGCAGTGGGAAATGGCGCTGGAATAAGCAAATTTCCCGCAAAAAAAAGGGAAGGTTGACAGCTATCGCCCCCAGACGTCAAAGATACCATAGGCGTACAACATCTGCCCTTGCAGTTGGCTGGCAAGCAGCATGAAACTTGTGGGTTGGCTAAGCTTGGTGCAAATATTAGCAGCCAGGCCTTCTGCCTTGCCTTGCCTGCTATGCAAAGCAGTGTATTCCTTAGTGCTGCACTTGAGGTTCCAGCATTTAGACAGCTAGTCATGCAGTTAACTCTCCAGGTCTGGATACTCATAGCCTCTTACTGGCCCCAAAAACACTTTATGTAAAAATTCCAAACATGTTCTTACTCACAGCTAATTCTTACTGTGTTTTTATATCACTCTTAAATATCCAAACGCTGCCAACCCCCTCCCCCTTTTTTTCAAGAGAGTAGGAAAGTTGGAAAATAAGACTGTAGTGTGCAATCTGGCATGATGAATCATGAACGTGGGTCTTTATCAGTGTACACTAGTACCTGGCTGGAACGGTTATGCATTCCAAAACTGGAAGATCAACTTCCAACTAAGAAAAAAACCTTCTTTTCGTTCAAATTACCACTACTACAAGGTATACAATGGCATGATTCTTTCTGAATTATCTAGGCCTTTTTCTCTTTGGATCAAAACGCATGCCCCTGAAATTTCTCAAAATGCTGTTTTGATATCCTAATCTGATGATAATTTTCACAGAGCAACACCCACCCCTAGCCCTCAGCCATGTACTGTCCCATCCCACCCCCCAAATTTTCTATTTTAGAAAACAAACCACTTTTAAGTTTTATTACAACTAAGGTATATAGAAAGTTGTAAAGTAAAATACAGTTGCAGAGATAACAATCTAAAGCAGAAGTCCTAAGCAGGGAGAAAGGGCTTCTGAATCCTTTCTTATCCAGTGGTTATTCCGTTTATTTAAAAAATCACCCCCTCCCAAATTGCAGCAAGAAAGCAGATGGGAACATTTTAAATGGGAGGGGGACCAGAGAGAAAACCTAAGAAGTATCTCCCTGCTTCTGTGAAGTTCTTCCACTTTAGAGTGCAACAATCGCAGTGGTATTTTGTGAAAAGAAAAGAAAAAGGTGAAAAGGTGAAATATGAAACTCAGTCTAATGCACATTTAGCCCTCAGACATAATCTTTTCCTTTGCACCTATTCCTTAACCCTAATTATTTTAGCCCTGAAATTAGCAGGAGGGTCACTCCCACTTGCCATTTCCATTGATGAGAGTAGCTTGTTATATGGGGAACCAGAGTATGGCCTCCTTTGTATTGATGCCCCCCCACAGCTTAGACTCACAGAAAGCTTTCTGATCTACATGGGGTTTTGCCGCATGATGAAGATGGCATGCTTAGACTTATTCTGTCCAACTATCTTCATGTATTTTGTAATGCTTGTGGCTGTTGTTTTATTGGTGTTTAAATTGTATTATTATTAATTTTGGATATATTTCTGTTGATATATATAAAAACAGCTGTTGAGTTGCTTTGTGCTAGGAAAGCAATATACAAAAGCGTTTAAAAATATACATGCAAGATTTCCCTATTACTCACGTTCCTGAAGGCATTCCGTGTCTGTGCAGTAGGATTGGGATTGCCGTAACTGAAATGAAGAGAACAGAAACTTGCTTAGAGAAAAGAGAGACTTCATCCGTTCTAGGATTTGTGGGTGAGTCTTCAGAATTTCTGAAATCAAATGAACGTTGGAGAGTCGAGTGCAAAGTCTTGGAAGTTAGCTACAGTGGTACTTCGGGTTACAGACGCTTCAGGTTACAGAGGCTTCAGGTTACAGACTCTGCTAACCCAGAAATAGTACCTTGGATTAAGAACTTTGCTTCAGGATGAGAACAGAAATCGCACAGCAGCAGCGCAGAGGCAGTGGGAGGCCCCATTAGCTAAAGTGGTACTTCAGGTTAAGAACGGACCTCCAGAACGAATTAAGTTCTTAACCCAAGGTACCACTGTATTGTTAACTACATGGGTTTTACTTTCAAAAATTTACTTGTATATCAAAATTCTTTATTTTTCAGCTTTTCAATAAGTGCTAGAAATTTGGTGATATTCATTGGTCGGAAAAAGATGTTCCTTTTTTTTTTTTAAGTAGCCCCTCCCAATACACCGCATCACAGTTGGCTTTTGAAACCAAAGCAGTTGGCTGTACAATATGGAGGAGCTGCTATTAAAAAGAATGAAGTGCGGACCAATTCCAAATCTCTAGCCAGACGCAACCTTCTACTGCAGGCTTCCTCAAACTCAGCCCTCCAGATGTTTTTGGCCTACAACTCCCATGATCCCTAGCTAGCAGGACAGTGGTCAGGGATGATGGGAATTGTAGTCTCAAAACATCTGGAGGGCCGAGTTTGAGGAAGCCTGTTCTACTGGATCAGAAAGAGCAGACCTAAACCGGATAGATGTCCAAATGAGCATCTCAGAGCAAATGAGGTCTCACCACACTACATCATTTTCAATGGAATGCTCACTTGAGGACAAACTATGTTATATTAAGCATGTTTTTAAAAACACCATGCTGAGCACTGGTGGCTTTAATTTCCAAAGAAAAACAGCTAGACAGGGTCTTGATCCAGATTAGGCCACTGTACCAGTTTCCCTGCCAAAACCTGCCCTTCCCTTCCCATCAGCTGCTATTTGTCCTTAAAGGTACCGTTCGCAGAAAAACGTCACATCTGTGTACAAGGAGCAGCTGTGGGGTGGATTTTTTAGCAGGGAAATAGCTACGGGTCCCATGTGACTATGTTTCCTTCACAACAGAAGCGGCAAGCTTAGACGTGCTTTTTAAAAAGCATGTTTAATGTAGCAATGTAATTTGGCCACACTACAAAAACACTCAGACGAACAATCTGATGTGCATTCATTTACCCTGCAATCATCCCACACAACTGAAAGGATTATGGGGTGGTGGGTGGACCAAGAAATCCAAGAACGTATGCCATAGGTCAACCCCAACCCCATCCTTTAAATTTTGATGGCGATTCTCCAGGGGGCATTTCCTAAGCACAAGTCCCTCCCCCTTTTTTGTTCCAGTGCTATCAGATGAGTGTTCACCTATGCAATTTGCTTCACTTCCATCTTTTTACAGTGGCCAGCCCTTGATCCCTTCTGCACTGGAGGGATAGGGGAATTAGAGATTTCACACACACGGGATTTCCCCAACTGTATTGAAGCTTTCTCACACCTGTCCTTTCTCCTATTTTAGCATCAACCAAAAACACACACTTTACAAGCAGAGAGAGAATGTATCAATAGGTTCAGCTTTATTTATTGGCAAATGGAAAACTCTCTAATCACTTCTGCTTTGACTTTGATCTAGCAAGCTCTTTCAATAAGCTTTGCAGAACATGAGTTGTTCCAATGAGGGAGAGCTCTGCACAAGACTGCAGACATTTTGCAGACGTAGATAAGGATAAACTGTACCTAACACATTTTGAAATTTGATTTGAAGGAATCACATGTTTCATTAATTTCAATGGGGCTTGATTGCAGGTGAGCTCCAAGCAGAATGTGTCCAGTGGTTTGTATTATGTGACATACTACCATACTTACCAGGTAAAAATAGAAACCATGTGAGCATAACTTACTGTGTTTTTTACTTGCACCACCATTCTAAAAGGGGCCTATAAACACACACCTTGCAGTGTTGCTTCCCTACCAAAAGAGGGCAATGTTGACGTAGGCAAGATAGAAAAATAATGGAAAAATATATAGTAGTATTAATAAGATCCCTAGAGATAGCCTTGCCTTTATTATACACATTCTGGAGATAAGGTTATAGGAAATGGGCATCCACAAGAGATAGTTGCCCCCTGGTGAACCTAATTTCCAGCTTCCATTTTTCAAAAAGCAAGTATTTAGACCTTGTAGAACTTGAGATATGATCTCCCCTTAACAGACAGACTGTGTGCCAGTTTCATTTCCCTCCTCGGCAGTTTAAAACAAAATTCATATACAGTAATGTCCCTTCAAAAATGTCCCTCCCTCACATTTGACACAAGATGCAGTATGTTAAGGATTTTGTGTTTCTAGAATTCACACACACACATACCCCTACCTCACTGGATTCATTTGCATTAATACCCCCATGACTCCATCCTGAACCTATTTTATCTGATATAGTCTCAACTGACTTTGACGAAGTTGCCGATGACAACTGTTATATATATCAGGCCTCCAACATTTTGGGGTCTGTGGCCGCAGTTGCAATTTGGGCACTACTGCAAAACGGCTGGCCCGTTTTGGACATAGCAATTCACAAAACGGCCGCTGTGGGGACGTGGAGAAAGACTGTAGTTACTACTGCAAGAAAACATCCATTTCACAGAAGGAAAACTGATAAGAGGCTAAGAGGCAAAAGACCTTGGCCCTCCAGAAACTTAGCAGAACACATGGCTGGGATATATGAGCCTCAAAACACAAAGCTACTCATTGGAACCTAACACTATTCACAATTAAATTTCCCCTAAATCACCTCTAAATAAAATTAAAACCTCACACATATATGCTCATCCTACCTCTCCCAGACCACACCACTAGGCCCCGTAGCCTCCATTTTTTCTTCTTGTTCCCTACCTTTCTTTTAGCTAGGCACAGATGCACATTTCCTGTCTCCTTATCACTCCTCTAAATCAACATGCTAATCCTAATTTTTATCTGTCCTCTCTGCTGGACAGAACCGTTCCTTCTCTTCAATGACTGCCTGTTACTGCAACCATCCGTTACTCATGGCAAAGGGAAACTACCAGCCACAGTAGATTGGTTTTGTGATTCCTACCCCCCGTAGGTTAATGGAGCTTGAATTAGTAGGATCCTCGGGTTGCCGAGATCTTGTTTATTGCATTTGTTTATTCAAAGCATTACGGAAAAGCTCTGAGTACAGCTTTTGAATGCCCTCAGGATTGCAATGTAAGAAGACACGACACAAAAGGAAAAAGTGGTGAGTCAGGACGAGGAAAGCGAGCAAATGAGGGCGCCTAATTCTTAAACGTTCAAGGTTCTTATCGTGGCCAGCTTGGATTGAAACAGGATGTTCACTGTTCGAAAAGGCTCCTGAGGAATAAATTCCTAGAAGTGATTGTAACACACCCAGAAGCTGCATTTTCCCAACAGTCAAGTGGATCCCCAGCCTGGTTCCAAGTAAAATGCTGTATTTTCCCTCCCGTGGGGTAAAAAAAATAAAGTCCTTTTTAAACTTAGGTACAAGCCTGTCAATGTTATGGTACTTTTCAATCTTGTTTTAGCGATCTCCCACTGAAACAAAGGAGTATTTAAATATGGCTGGATCATTCCTTTATTTTCCCAGTTCTTCTCTTTTATACACACATTGGATAGTCTCCCATGACACCATTCAATTGCAGAAGTACTTGTATAAGCCCTTTAAATAAATCTAAGAAGCAAACCTCCAGCCAATCTACTTTCCCCCTACCCTTAGACAGCGCTTTTGTTTCCATGGATTTTATCTTGACTAGTTTCCAAGACTGTGCTGCTCTTCTGTGCCAGAGTGCACATCTCCCCAAAATATTGAGAGGGAAGGAGGAGAGGGCAGGGAGAACCCACTCCCAAGGACTCACCCTTGTTTTTGACAGCACAAGTGAAATCGACAATGCTCAGCTGGAAGGTTTCCCTATCATCTAACAGTGTATCTTCCTGTTCATTCTATGGATAATAGATGTAGCCCCTTGAAGGACTTGTGGAAAGAATGCGCTAAGAAAAAATTATGAGATTGGCATGCACTTTGAAAGACTACACGAGCAAGCGCTCAAGAAGGCTATTCAGCAGTAGCTATGCAATTGGCTGAAATTTGTTTTGAAAGAAAGGAACGTAAAGGCAAATGTCTCTCACCAGATTGATCAGCCTCCTCATGGCATGTTCATGGGAGCAGATACACTCGCAGGGATCAAATCCACCTTCTGCCATGGCTATTCAGATGAAGCGAAAACCGGTCCTTGATAACAAACACCTAGAAAAGACAAGGGGTTGTGTGTTAGCTACACTTTGTTTTCCTTTTCCTTTCACACAAAGGTTTACCCATTTTCGTTCAGGCTAGAGTCTAAACTTGAATTGAGGCCAGCAATTCAGAATAACCTTTTCCCCTTGTGGGGAAAGCTCAAGCGGCACCAGGCAAAAGAAGACTCTTTCCCGTCGCCAGTTTGAGTTTGAGAGGTCAGACCAGGGGAAAATGGGGATCACACTCCGAGCGCACCATAAAAAAATTGATGTGCTTTAAATTTGGCGCCTTTTTCTTTTTGAAGATGTCAGCTTCAAAACGCTCCTGATAGATATGGGGCACAAGTCCAGCAAAAGCCAGTCGTAGCTAAGGAATACTTAAAACCCATGGAATGGGATCTTTTTGCAATTTAAGTTCCTTGGACCAGAAGGATTTAAAAGCTGCAACTAGCTTTACTCTGTAGCGAGTCCAATTTATTTCAGTGTAGTTTACCCGTAAAAAAATATGCTTTGTCTGACGTACCTTATCTCATCCCACCGCTCTTTCGTCATGCACGGCCCAGAAACTTCCTGACTACAATTCAGATAAAGCCAAGGTCCCATTGAAACCAGAAGAACAGTCACAATTAACTTAAACTTCCAGGGCACTTAATCTCTTTAAACCTTGGCTGGACAGGGTGGAGCTGCCTTTTGCAAAATTAACCATTTCATTGCCAGACTCCACAGGGACAAAAATAGTGAGGGGGCAGTTCTACAGCTGTTTCCTTATAATGCCTAGAAAAAGTATATTTTTCCTTCTATATTCCACCACCACCCCATGCAAATTTAGATATTGCCCCCTGTAATCCAGGTGGGAAGTAGGATGAATAGAAGACACAGAGAAAAATCACACATTCCAGGGGAAATACAGTTTCCCATAATTCAGAGAGGTTCATTAGAAGGGAAAGACCTGTGAGCATGAGTATTTAGTCCAACCAGGGTGAGGGTTGTAGTTCAGTGGTACAGCATGTTCAGAGCCCAGACATAAGCCCAACCGGGAGAAAAGTGTGAGAGGTATTGCATTAAGATAATCAGTGGATAGGGAAGGGGTCAAGTTCATCCTGCCTGCCAATTCACTTCTGCAAACCTCTTCATTCCTGCATAAATATTAATCAACAAACATACACATTAAGGAAATAATGTGTTTGCTGAAGCAATGTGGCTGGTCTATATTTGAAAGCCTATGCAAGAAGAGGAAAGAGAAGCCTCCATGTAACTTCTGAAATGTACTGATCACAAGTTCTAATGCTATGTGATATACTTCAGTAACAATAAAATAAATGTGTTAAAGGGCACAGGACCCATTTTAATGATCTGGTGTGCCTCCAAATTAAAATTCAACTCCTTCTGGACTCCCAGTAGTATATCCTCCTCCTGAGCATTCAGCAAGCAAAAGGATTATCACCTGCTTCGTACCAAAGCAATGAGGAAGTTTACAATGAGGTTTACAATCTCTAATAAACATGGGTAGGTAAACGCTCAGTAAGAGGAAGGCGAGTGGGTTTTAATGCATTTTTAATTCCGTGTTTCAAATAAAGTGGCATTTTGCACCTTCTCAATTAAATACCTGTATGATGTGTTAAAATCGATGTGTCAGAGAGCACACACTTTCTATTATAAACTTTTCCTACTGAGATTCTCTGAGACCAAATCTGGGAAGATTTGCTTAGATCTGGCATAGATAACCTGTCATCTGCCAGCTGTTGCTACATTACGACTTCCACCATCCCTAAGAATTGTCCATGCTGGCTCAGACTCACAGGAGTCAAGTTCCACAGCATCTGGAGGACCACAGTTTTCCCCATCCCTCTCTGAGACTCTACAAAGTTGGGCCCAGGATCCACGGCAAACTTCCTATCTGCAGTCTTCTTCTTTGGTGATCACTCGTAGCCGAGTAAGATTGTCTTCCATGAACACGGTCTTAACAGTGAGTCCGTAAGTGACTGTGGAGGCCAATTCTGGATCCACACATCCTTCCGCAGTGGGGACATAGGGAGTTGATCATGGTAAGGGTTTGCCAAAGGTGCCTTCCTCTTAGCTAGTTTCTCCTTTTCATCCAGGGTTCGAGCATCTTCAAAGCCCATGACACCTTTGGTAAAGGCTGTTCTCTAATTGGAGCGCTCGCAGGCCAGTGCTTCCCAGTTGCCAGTGTTTATACTACATTTTTAAAGATTTGGCTTGAGACAGTCTTTAAACCTCTTTAAATCTGAAGTACTGGACTAGACGAATTGGCATTCTGGCACAAGCGCACACACAATGTGATACACTAATTGGAATACAACCTACAGCTATGAATGGAAACCCACCAGAGGCTTGATAAACCTTTGCTTGATACCCAAGGTGGGTGGGGAGAGATACATAGCGAACAACAATGCACGGTTTCTGGAGCACATTTACACTTGTTCAATTCAGCTCAGTGGGAGTGGGCTGCTGGCAACGGAGTCTATGAGTCCTATCTTTATACCTTCTTCATATAGTCCACACTTGGCACTGTTTCCTAAGCCTCACCAAGCAGATCACATGATAAAACCGTTCCTAGACCTTTATCACTCAGGTAGGGGAATCACTGAAAGGTCCTTTATTTTTTATTTTATTTTTAAAAAAAACAGATTTAGAAAAGTAGATGTCAATGGAAGGGTTTTGAAAGGCAGTGAAATTCCCCCATCACCACTAAAATGGTGGAACATTAAATCCTGCTTTCAAAAATTGTACAATACAGATTTTTGGATATGATAATGATTTGCCCTGGCACAAGACCTACCAGTTCTCTAATGCACCTCTACTTAATTTATTGGAGACAGGTACAATCCCAGATTACTGGCAAGTTTATGTAAGTCAAATTGGATGAGTTTTTTGATGATATAATGTCTTAGTGACAAGCGTTCATGCGGAAGGAGCACGAGCTGCTATTGCGTTTTCAAGATTTCACGTGGGAGTTCATCTGGAGGCATAATGATGCCATATATTACCCCATATGATGGGGCACCCAGGGTGTGGGTGAGGCAGTTCCCCCTGTGTTGCAAAAAGCACGAGTAAATCATATGACCTTCACAACCCTCAGAAACATTATAAAAGGACAAGAACACTACTTTCTGGTTGTACCTATTTAATGGGTACAGTTCCTGTATTAATTGGTTTCTAGTACTGCAACTCAGATCTTTTACTGGAACCTACCTGCTAGTTACACCTGTTTGACTGGTGTAACACTATACAGGAACAACAGCAAAGTTCAAATTGGGACGAGGGGGGCAGGAGATGGGAAGCAGCGTGGCACCCTTTCTATGATGCAGCAATTAAAATGTACAGGTTTACAAAACCAAAATGTCAAAATTGTGCTTTCTGGGTTGCACGAAAATGTACAAATTTAAAAGAGCCTTTTGTAAAATCACCCATTTCAAAGGTTAATTTTGTGATAAACACCAATATTAGCAATGGGTGTGATTCAATTCATGTCACTGGCTCACTACTGTACTCTTGCATTGAGTTTACTTACAGAAAAATTGTTTACTTAATCTTTATTATATTTTTAGCTGCCATATGTTAATGCCCAGGTGACATATGGTAAAAATAGTTAGAAGCAATCCAACGTCATCAGTACAAGTATTAATAAGTAAAATGGACTTCAATTTGTGCAATGGAACTTTACCTTCCTTTTCTCTACACTGCAGACCTCTGCACACCTCCAAAATCTGCTATAGCCCCCAATCCTCAGGCGCAGGTTTTGAGCTGAAAGGAAAAAGAAGGTGAAGTCCCACTGCAGAAGTCTGTTCTATTTCCACCAAGTCTGCATTGGATACAACCCTATATCTGTTTTATTTACTAATTGGTAAATACAGAGCGGGTGGCTCTGTGGGTTAAACCACAGAGCCTAGGACTTGCTGATCAGAAGGTCGGCAGTTTGAATCCCCGCGAAAGGGTGAGCTCCCGTTGCTGAGTCCCTGCTCCTGCCAACCTAGCAGTTCAAAAGCACGTCAAAGTGCAAGTAGATAAATAGGTACCGCTCTGGCAGGAAGGTAAACGCCGTTCCCGTGCGCTGCTCTGGTTCGCCAGAAGCAGCTTAGCCATGCTGGCCGCATGACCCGGAAGCTGTACGCCGGCTTCCTCGGCCAGTAAAGTGAGATGAGCGCCGCAACCCCAGAGTCAACCACAACTGGACCTAATGGTCAGGGGTCCCTTTACCTTTAAATACAGTATAATTGACTAAAAATACTAGTCTAGCAATTGTTAAGCTATGGGGTTCTTTAAAAAATATTACGTAAGTAAATACTTCTTTGTACAGTGAAGTTTGTCATTTTTATGGGCCAATTCACAAAAACCTGTCAGACGAGTTGGTGGCATTTTGAGAAATGCCCAGTTCCACGTCTCACTATGACAATTTGCTCATTTTGAGTGGCTGCTGAAGCGTGCACAAATCTAAAGCTCCCACCACATTACCAGTAAATCACTGAAGTTTCAAATGCAAATGGACAATAACCAAGGCAAGCCCGGTATCCTATATATTTACTAGCTTGCACTGTGCAATCATAAATAGATTCCTAAATGCCATGTAAAAATGTGTGTGCAGCGGAAAAGACCCACACCGTTTGAGACATTTTCAGACTACATTTTAGCTGCTACTATCAAGCTGCCTCTTCTACCTTTATGAGGCAAATTTGAATACCTATAGCCAAAAAGATCATCTTGGTGTTCCATGTTTCACAGGGAAAAGTGAAAAGTGAAAGGTTGGATCCAGATTAAGTCAGTTGAATTTGGAGTCCATTGAAATCAACTGGAAAAATTATTCATGACCAAGTAAAACTAAATTAGAGGATTGATGGGTTGGATCCAGATTAAGAGCTTTCTAGGACTTGCATCAACTATTCTTCCATGTCTTGTGGGAGTACAGTGGTACCTTGGGTTACATACGCTTCAGGTTACATACGCTTCAGGTTACAGACTCCGCTAACGCAGAAATAGTACCTCGGGTTAAGAACTTTGCTTCAGCATGAGAACAGAAATCGTGCGGCGGCGGCACGGCAGCAGTGGGAGGCCCCATTAGCTAAAGTGGTGCTTCAGGTTAAGAACGGTTTGAGGTTAAGAACGGACCTCCAGAACAAATTAAGTACGCAACCAGAGGTACCACTGTACTATAAGAATTATGAGACCCTAATCCAGAGGTAGGGGACCTCTGGCCTCACCTAGCTATCAAAATGACCTGCCAGAACTGGGGGGGGGGGAGAGATAAGGATCTGGCCCGCCAGCTACAAGAGGTTCCTCACCCCTGCATTAACAAGTGATGTAATATGGGAGGGACCAAGTGAGAACCAACCTTTCAGGTAGCTGTAGGAGGGGCACATTTGACAGCCCAGTGCAACTATCCATAAACATGGATTTCCCAGGCCCAGCAGAAAACATTTTGCTTCTAGGGACAGAGCAACAAACGCCTCCCCTCACCACAACAGTACCCAAGGCTGGTCTTCACACAATGAGGCAGAAAATGGCTCCCCACTTTCATGACAGTAAAAACACAATTTAATGATGCACAAAATCGGTCGACTAATAATAATAAATAATAATAATAAATTTTATTTATACCCCGCCCTCCCTGGCCAGAGCCTGGCTCAGGGCGGCTAACACCAATAAAATTTCAGTAAAAACATAGCAAGAAAAAAGAAAAAGAAAAAAACAATTTAAAATACAGGTTAAAATGCAATTTAAAAAGCAGCCTCATTTTAAAAGTCAAAACTGCAAGGGGAGGGAAACATAAGGATCAGACTGAGTCCAAACCAAAGGCCAGGCGGAACAGCTCTGTCTTGCAGGCCCTGCGGAAAGATGTCAAGTCCCACAGGGCCCTAGTCTCTTGTGACAGAGCGTTCCACCAAGTCGGGGCCATTACTGAAAAGGCCCTGGCCCTAGTTGAGACCAACCTAACCACCTTGTGACTTGGGGCCTCCAAAATGTTGTCATTTGTGGACCTTAAGGTCCTCTGCAGGTCATACCAGGAGAGGCAGCCCCTTACATATGTGGGTCCTAGGCCGCATAGAGCTTTAAAGGTCAAAACATCTTACTCTTTCCAATGGTAGGGCGAGCCCTACTACTGCAAACCCCACTTTGGGACGTCCATTGTCCAAGTTTGCTTCAGAGTGCCATCGGTACAACTGATTTGAAGTGCGTAGCCCACGTCTCAACTCCTTATGTTAGTCAGAACTCTTACTACTTTGATGGGCCTGAATCCCAACTTGTTTTGGAGCAATTAAGAAGAAGAGTTTGGCTTTGATATCCCGCTTTATCACTACCCGAAAGAGTCTCACAGCAGCTAACGTTCTCCTTTCCCTTCCTCCCCCACAACAAACACTCTGTGAGTGAGTGGGGCTGAGAGACTTCAGAGAATTGTGACTAGCCCAAGGTCACCCAGCAGCTGCATGTGGAGGAGCGGAGACGCGAACCCGGTTCCACAGATTATGAGTCTACCGCTCTTAACCACTACACCACATTGGCTGTATTACATTCAGCCCAATCTTCAGAAAATATTTTAACATCAAATCATTTTTCAAAGTGTAGCGATACAATCATCTTCCCTGGTAGACTGCAATGTACAGAATTAACAGGCCAGTTCTAAATATGTGCAGGGTTATCATGGAAGTGCTTAGGATGGGACGTATCAGCAACGCAATGTACCAAAACACAATGTTCTGCCAGGACTGAAAACATAATTACACTAGTGCCGGCAAAAAGTCAGATTTGATGGGTGCTGTCCGGGTAAATAAGAAGCACTTGTTTTCCCCCAGACAACAATCATTTATCAAGGAGACCAAGGATGTTCTCTGAATTCTGAGAAGTTCCGCTTGTAAGTGTGTGTGTATGTGTTCTGATCTAATGTGTAACCTCCTACATGTCAAAATATTTTAATGCTCTTAAAAATGACAGACTGTCAATCTTATACATTTTGTGCTCAGAAGTAAGTTTCATTTAGGTCAGTGGGACTTAATTCTCAAGCAAGTGTGTATAGGATTGCGGGCTAAATCTAAGACACACCATCTGATCAAGTTTACTTTTACTTTACCACTTTTAACTCAGTGGCTATGTGAAGCACACAAAGAGACATCGTGCACAGAAAGGGGCTGTGAGATCCTTCTGCTAGTTCTACCCTTGAGGTCATGAGGCTCCTCAGCCCTACCCCAGATTTTCTATACATGAAGGAGGCGGAGATGTTCAGAGATGTTCCAAATATTTTCATACTTCCTACCTTCATGGAACACTTTTCATATGGGCTAGTTTTCAGAGAATACCCTGACTGCCACAAAACTCCTGGACATTTCAGAGGATTCTGCAGCATGGTCTAGGGACCACAGTCCTATCAGTTGGGTACCAGGCCACTCTTCCCCAAACTGGTGCCCTTCGGCTCTCATCAGCTCCAGCCAACTCTCACAGATGATTGGATTTGTAACCCAAAAACAACTGGTGGGCACCAGCTTTGGAAGGCTAGCCTAGGCCCACTTGGATCTCACTCTTACTCCATATAAATTGAGAATCTTCCCTAAAATACACCCCAAAACATTGCAGGGGGCGTTTGAAAGTAGAAGGCAAACTTTCATTTGGGCAGTTTGTCTGCCACTACTGGCAGGTTTCTTATTATGAAACCTCTTTGAAAACCACAAACACAGAACGTCACTGGTAGCCGCCACAAGTCACTAATGCAAAATACTAAAGCACTGACACCCTCTGCTGCTTTTTGCCTCTAAATATATATACGAAAGTAGGAAACGAGAAATTTTCGGTAAGAAAGAACATTTAACCTTAATTAAAAACAGTATGTTGTGGTTAAGTAAATGCAAATGCAGACAAGTGCATACTGAGCAGTATTACATAACATTTATATTTTTAATACCTTGCAAAATAAAAGTATGCCAAAATATATTTATGTCATGGTTGCAAATCTTAACATAGGCTGCTAAAACTCCACTAGGGTCAGTTCAGGACTGAAGTCCTAATGGGTTTTTTTATTCTAAACACTGCAGATAGAACAAAACACTTTGGGCTCTATTTTTTAATGAAAGTAAAGATAATGTGAAGTAGGCAACTCCTTACACTCATAACTCAGATTATGGATTCCTGGCTGGTTATATATCACAGGTTCATCTACAACAGAGATGGAGATTTGTGGTCCTCCAGATGTTGATGAAGTACCAGTCCTATCAGCCCCAACCAGCACAGTCAGGGACAATGCAAGTTGCAGTCAGGAAACACCTGAAAGGCCACAGCTCCCCCAGCCCAGATCTGCAAGTATGATGCAATGGATATTTCACAAGGAATAACGTCCACTTCCACTGGAAGCAAGATCCTATAGTTATTGCACTAGCACTTTATCAATGGTAAAATGATTTTACATTCACAACACCTGTACCAAATAAAGCCATTAAGGTGACTTAACTGTGTAGCTGAATTACAACTGCAAGCACAAGGCACAACAGTATTAATAATCTTAAAAAAGATAGGCATGAACACATCACCTTGCATCAGATGACAAGTCCCTTGCATGCTTCCACCCACCACTGGTGGTGTAGTGAAGAGGCATTTCCCGCCTGTCCTCCCTTCTGCTGTGGCCAACGCAACCGGCAGTTCTGTGGATGCAGTGGTGCCTGCCCCCCTCCACAAAGTCTTGCTGTTAAGGGGTGAAGATTGCTCCCAAATTCATTACCAGTTGGGAGTCAATAATGCTGACGGGATTTTTTTTTTACCCTTTTTAGTGGATCTGGTTTGCATTTAAGAATGCATAAAGGTAAAGGTAAAGGTACCCCTGCCCATATGGGCCAGTCTTGACAGACTCTAGGGTTGTGCGCTCATCTCACTCTAGAGGCCGGGAGCCAGCGCTGTCCGCAGACACTTCCGGGCCATGTGGCCAGCGTGACGAAGCTGCTCTGGCGAGCCAGAGCAGCACACGGAAACGCCGTTTACCTTCTCGCTAGTAAGCGGTCCCTATTTATCTACTTGCACCTGGGGGTGCTTTCGAACTGCTAGGTTGGCAGGCGCTGGGACCGAGCAACGGGAGCGCACCCTGCCGCGGGGATTCGAACTGCCGACCATACGATCGGCAAGTCCTAGGCGCTGAAGTTTTACCCACAGCGCCACCCGCGTCCCTTAAGAATGCATAGTAATAGAGCAAACCTATTTCTTCCACTGCTGGGCCTTCTGGCCTTATTCCCTACCTCCAGTTATTGCAAATCAGTACAGTACAGTGGTACCTTGGGTTAAGTACTTAATTCGTTCCGGAGGTCCGTTCTTAACCTGAAACTGTTCTTAACCTGAGGTGCCACTTTAGCTAATGGGGCCTCCTGCTGCTGCCGCACCGCCGGAGCACGATTTCTGTTCTCATCCTGAAGCAAAGTTCTTAACCCAAGGTACTATTTCTGGGTTAGCGGAGTCTGTAACCTGAAGCGCATGTAACCCGAGGTACCACTGTAATATAAACAAGAACCTAGCAAAAAGACAGTTTGTCCAGCCTGTCTGCTAACAATCTAGCAGAATAAAGAAAATCATTATGTTCCCAGATACTTCTTATTTTTTCATTTCTCCAAGCAGAGGCCACCCACTGATCCAAGGAGAGCAGGAGAGAGGAGCAACCAGAGGAGGACTCTCTAAATTACAAACAGGCCCATAAGTCCAATAAGGGCTGGTGACCTGTCTAGCAGTTCAGGGTAATGTACGTGAGTTCAACCATTTTATCCTCAGAACCACCCTTAGATAAGGCTGAAAATAGGGACTGGCCAAAGGTGACTCAGTAAGCTTCACGGCTAAGCAAGAATCTGAACCCAGATCTTCCCAATCTTAGTTTGTGACCTAAGTTATTGAGACCAGGATAGCAGAAGGACGGCCTTCTTGGGATATTGTTATATGTCCCATGGTCCTAGGTTCTTCAAATTTTTATTTTCCCACTTTCTGTATGTTCTGTAAAACTTACTAAGTTTTATTTATTTTATTTTTTAAAAAGGACCACCCATATGAACTTGTGCAACCTTTAATTTAATTGACAGAGACCCTTCTAGCTGTTTATTTATTTACTTTTATTTAGTAACCTAGATTTCCTCAAAGCAATGCACATGTAAAAAGTGTCAGACTGATCCTAATAATGATCTAATAAAGTCACTGGGTAAGGTGCAGGTCAGTGAAAGCCAGGAAATTGACATCATAATGGTAATTAAAATAAAATCATTAGTTAAGTACAGAGCATTCTGAAAAGCAAGAAAATTACAATACTAGGATGATAAACGTGCAACTCCACAACACCGTGAAAGCACACTCAGGAAAAGAGTCATACCTTTTTCAGGATATTTCAGAATACTCATTTCACACTTATAACATGACACAAGTACACTGTTGATGTTAAATAACAACTATCTTACTTTTTGCCAATAGTCTGTCTGTAATTGCTGGATCCTCATCTTTTCTCCCTGCACAGGAAGTCTGAAACCAGCATGTTTTAGTATTAAAAGCAAGCCCAATTAGCTAAATAATACCAAGTAATATGTTTAGGACTGAAGTCCTAACTTTTTTAAAAAAAATAAGAATTAAAAGCATCCATGTTCAGTATTGGTTGGCATTACAGCGTCATTGCTAGCCTTCTCCCAAGGTTCTCTCTTGAGAATGTAATAGCTTCTGGGGCATCTAATGTCTGTTCCAGGGATCCCTATTCCATTGTGAACAGGAAACGTTTCTTTATAAAGATTAAGGAGGAAGCTGATGTTTAAACTCAAAGTCAACACACTGTGACCTGGCTTATTAAAGAGCAAGAGAAAGAGAGGAATAATATAAAATTGATCCAGTTAATGTGCTTCTCAGTCCTATACTTGTTTACTCAGAAGAAAGTCCTATTGAGCTTAATGAAGTTTACTCCCACAAAAGTGCCCATGCTAACCTGGAAGTCAGTCACTTAACTCCACGTAGCTTGTGTAAACATATGTAGGGTTTAGCTTACAAGGGTTTGAGGGCACCGCCTTTACTAAATTTTAACTGTTTTATTTGTTAAACAAATTTATAGACCGCTTCACGCCATAAAAGCCATCAGGGTGGTAGGTGTACCCAGCTCACAACCTAAACTTCTGCACACACTTGGAAATTTAACTTGCCTTGAGTTCAGCATCATGCATCTCCTAAGAAATATTAAAATGTTTATTCGGGAACAAAACCAAATCTGTATAAATCAGGTGTTCAGTTCTGCTCGGTTGCAAGACCAAAAACAAAAGCTTCGCCAGCCCCAGCGAGCAAACGGCTCTCCTCCTTTATCACAGCTGGCCTCTCACCAAAACAAAGTCGGTGGGGCTCCATTGGCACAGGGAGGATCAGCAACAGGCTTTTTACAGGGAGAGATCCGGTTTTAAATGACCCCCCCCCCCCGCCAGGAAATCAGTGCAGGGCTTGCATATTTTGCGGGTTTAAAATACTTGCAAAGATCCAGAATAAGCAAAAGGTAGCAGTAGGGAACAAGGGGCAGTCTTTCCCCAGAAACTTTTTTTGTTTTGCCTCCCATCCCCAAAGCAGAAGAGAGGACCGGGGTGGGAAACTTTTCCTTTTCCTTGCCTCCTTTCGCCTTCTTCCTCCATTAAAAGAAGGACAAGCCTGGGAGGGAGAAGAAGGGGAAAGGAGGGGGGGAAACAGCTTGAGGCGGGAATGCGGAGAGGCAGCCACAAACAACTCACCGGGTTTGCTCGGATCTGGAGAGCAAGAGGCGCAGCCCCAAGACGCCAGCCACCGCAGCTGCGGAGCGACTCTGCCTTTCGCCTGGTGTTTTGATTCCGTCGACCACGTCAGTCTAGCAGGCAGCGCTGCAAGACCCGGATCTGCCGGCTCGCAGGCAAGGGGAGGGCTTCTTCTGCACCCTCCCCTTGTCTCCTATGGGGATCGCGGTGGGCGGCGCGCAAAAGCGCACGGGCCGCACCCCTCGGCGGCGGCCCCAGAGGAAAGCGCTTGTCGCCGAATCGTGCGGCGGAAAACTAAGGCTGCAGTTGCACGTTAACCCTCCATTGACTTGTAGAGTCCGAAGGGACCCCCGGGGGGGTAATCTAGTCCACCACCCCCCGCCATGCAGGAATCTCTTTGCCCGACGGGCTCGAACCCATAAGCCTGAGATTAAGCGGCTCTCGCTCTCTATATATATATTTGGCTTTTCAAATTAAAGTTTTGCAATCACATATCTAACATACAACATAAAAACAAGATTCCAAAGAATCTCCTGGACTTCCTTAGTCCCCTTTGTGGGTCCTATTGTTAGTCATTTCCTCCTGCAACTTTTATAATCCGATCTTTTGCATCTCCATTATATCCAAAATTCACCATTAAACTACAAGTGTTAATCCAATCCTACTAACGATTTTAACTGTTTACTGTGGTTTTTAAGATAAACAATAAAATTTCCCCATTCTTTATTAAGGTTTTGGTCTTCCTGACTTCTGATTCTTGCAGTCTTTTTTGCCAGAGATGGAAAGAAGATAAAGTCCTGACCAGAGAAGAGTGGCAGATTAAGTGGATGGGATTATGCTGAAATGGCAAAAATGGCACAATAGCTAATTTTTAAAGTGGCGTGTAAGTCCCTTAGAATGAATATGACTTTACAAATGAGAAAAGAACTTTGAATCAATAACTTGGTATTGATAAGATAGTAATGTTTTCTGCTAGGTCATAAATGGACTTAGGTTAGCACTCCATTTTCTGGTAACTTCCAGATTGGATTATGGTAACACAGTTACATGGGTCCGTTCTTGAAGACCACGCAGAAGTTCAACTGGTCCAAAAACACAGCATGCATGCAGATTCCCGCTAGGGTTCCTTTTAGAACCACAGACCTTAGGACTTGCTGATCAGAAGGTTGGCGGTTCGAATCCCCGCAACGGAGTGAGCTCCTGTTGCTCGGTCCCTGCTCCTGCCAACCTAGCAGTTCAAAAGCACATCAAAGTGCAAGTAGATAAATAGGTACCGCTCCAGTGGGAAGGTAAACGGCATTTCTGTGCGCTGCTCTGGTTCTCCAGAAGCGGCTTAGTCATGCTGGCCACATGACCCAGAAGCTGTACGCCGGCTCCCTCGGCCTATAGATCAAGATGAGCGCCGCAACCCCAGAGTCAGCCATGACTGGACCTAAGGGTCAGGGGTCCCTTTACCTTTTTACCCACTGTCTAAAATGGGCATGGTTGCCGGTTCATTTCCAGGCGCAATTCAGTGTGCTCTTGTTTGTGTTTATAGCCCTAAATAGCTAAAGTCCCAGATATATGAAACACTGCCTCCTTTCCTACTGTCTTGAACGTTAAGATCAGTAGAGGGGCCCTCTTGGTAGTTCCATCACCCTTGGAAGTTTGGGGGTGCTGGCGACCCTTAACTATGGAATTCCCAGCAGAATGGAAGTTGTAATCCAGCAACATCTCCAACTCTTCTCTGAATTTAGTATTTTGCCAAGTTAAAATGTATTATTGTTCGTTGGCACAGCTGATGGGAAGAGCATGGAGGCCCTCTGTTATTGACCAGGGGACCAAAGGACACTAGGGTGCTGTATCCCCTGCCCTCCCAGAAAGAAGACAATGGCAAGGTGAAGACCAGCCTAGTCCCATCCATTGGCCAGAGAAGGGGCGCCTGCTTCCCTTCCTGCTGCAAGAAAGTATGGGAGGAAAACCTAGTTAATGTGACCTGAAGTCTACATCATGGCATTATAATTTAAAAATTATTGTTTAATGGACAAATGGACAGAGGGGAGCCATTAAGAAAATTGACATCATGGGAGAGGGCATAGAAATGCTCAATATAAGATATATACAATGGTACCTTGGTTTTCAAATGTAATCCGTTCCGGCTTCCAAAATGTTCGAAAACCAGGGCGCAGAGGCGGTCTGCAATTTCAATGGAGAAAATTTTAAAAAACGCAGTGTAAGCCGTTCAACTTCCGATGCATGTTCAAAAACAGAAGCAAAGGTTTTTGGCATTTGAAAACTGAGGTACCACTGTATTTCAAAAAACTGGTGCTGCCCAGTTGTGAAATTCCCTCCCCATACAAATTCACCTGGTGATATCATTACTATTATCTTTTAGGTATCTGGCAAAGTCACCCTGTTTTCCCATGCATTATTTTATTTCTGCTGCAACTGATGCTTAAAAAAAATCACTAAAAAAAACAACCAACAACTACTATTTGTTTAGCTGGACAGAGCATACCGTATTTTTCGCCCTATAGGACGCACTTTTTCCCCTCCAAAAATGAAGGGGAAATGTGTGTGCATCCTATGGGGCGAATGCAGGCTTCAGGAAGCTATCTGCAAGCCTTGGGAGCCCGTGGGAGTTCACGCCGGGCTCCCTAGGCTTGCAGATAGCAGCCTGTTCTGGGGGCTTGGGTTGGGGGAAGCTCGGGCTTCCCCCGCCCCAGCCCTGCGCCTGGGGGGGAAATAATATTTTCCCCTTTATTTTCCCCCCAAAAAACTAGGTGCGCCCTATGGGCCGGTGTGCCCTATTGGGTGAAAAATACGGTAATATCAAAAATTACGAAATCTAGGATTGATCATTGGCATTGTAAATTCAAAGCCTGAAACCTGCTGAGGCTTGGAAATTGTCATCTGGTTAATACCCTGGCTTTAATATTTAATACAGTTAAATAACACTTTCAATTTGCTCTAGGAAAAAAAATCTGAAGAGGGGGAAGTCTTACTGTGAATATTCCTTACTGAAGTTGCTTAGTCAATGGCAGATTTGACATATTCCGTCCTGCAGATGGCACTGTAACACCAACTTTTCAACCTGTGCACAGAGAAACAGGTAACATTTATAAAGCAACTACACATATCAAGGGATAAGGAAAGAGGCAGGGAAATTGAGAGGTGGTATTGTCTGAAATGTGAGGTCACACTAACGTGCTTATTTCTGCAATTTAATCAGAGTTCTGTAACTAGGTAGCAAAAGCAGTTCATACTAACATGTTTCATTGTAAGCAGATCCACAAATGCTATAAGAATTACGACATATTTTGAATATTGTATCTAAGTGATTAGTCTAAGAATGTGCATGTTTTCCATTTATCTCTCGTCAGTAACTCAATTTTAACAGGATCATTCTTTTTAAAACTGAGTAATCATAGGTCAAAAACTCTTTAACCCTCTCTTCTCCAGTATTAGTTGCAAGCAGGGTAGAAAGGGGAAGCAATGTGAGCGAACTAAACAAGATATTTAAAGGGTCTAACAGCCTATATTGCTCACACTTCCCTGTGCTGCATGATTCTGTTATTTTAATACTCTGCTGCGAGCTCTCTCTTGCTGGAGAGTATGATTAGCCCCATGCTTTGGATCTAGGGATCCAGCCAGTTATTTTATTAATAACCCCACACGGGTAATCTTCTATATCTATTATTATTTTCCTTCCCACAGGTAAAACCATGATTCTGTAGCTTTTAAGAGTCTTAAGATGGAACATGGGAGGTGGTAGCATACATTCAAATAAGGATCTGAATATGGTGTACAGTTTTCAGGTTGTATCAATGCCTTTTACTGCTTTTATTCAGGTACTTTCCCTGGAGCCTGCCTTTTGCCATATGGCCTCATATCTGACTTATGCTGCAGTCCTAAAAGCACTATCTATGGAGTAAGCACCATAGTGTTATTTATTTTTCAGTAAACATGCAATAGTATTGCATTTGTATTGCTCCATCTCTCCTCTCTACTGTCCCCATGTCCAGGTTACTTTCTGTTGTAATATACAGTTACTGCCTCACACTTGTGTGCATGAAATGGTTAGCCTGAGACCTGAGCTCAAGTTGCCGGAGTGGGTGTATATTAGCAGGCTCTCAGCAGCTACTGCTCCTTCTCAGTCTTTTCTTTTTGTACAAGCAAAGGAGCCATGTGGCCTGACTCCCAACTCAGCAAATGGTACTAGTGAACTGAACCTCTCCCAAAGGGAGATTTTAAAGCCTGCATCTTTGCTAACCCAAAGACTGCATTATCCTTTTTGTAAGGAAACCAAGTTCTTTTGTTTTTTAAGACTATTAGGTATTAAGTGATTAATAAATCAAATAGATAAGTAATAATAACAGACTGGAACTCCTCAGAAGGCCACCCAGCTGTAGCCACTGCTCTGAAGGACAAAATATTCTCTCTTCAGCATCCCATGTCCAATGGTCCCAATATTATTGTAATTAATACATGTATTACAGCAGGTCCCAGGGTGGGCTACAACAATTTGAAAGTCAGATGAAAACCTGTTTGTACAGTCACAAGAATAGGGTGGACTCTGAAAGTGCACATCTCAGGTGTCAAAAGGCATGGTTAAGAGGGGCATCTTCAGGATTCTCCAAAAGTTGTATAGTGAAGAAGCCAGACACACCTCTATGGGGAGGGAATTTCACAACTTAGGGGCTGCTGCAGAGAAAGGCATATTCTGGGCTGCTGCCACCACAAACTCGTGAAAGAAATTGCTACTACCCCAGTGCCCCTTCTGTTGATCTGGGAGGGTCTGTGGGGAAGGAGACATTATTTTATTTCTAATTTTTGATGTCCCACATGCTACAAGAGCTGTGTACATGGAACACGCTTCATGCTGAATGCTATTGACATTCTGGGGAGTGGAAATGCTTACAAAATGCTGTACTGCCTCCACAATACGGCAGCTCGACTCAGCGTCCTACTGCACTCACATCCTGGTGCCCCATTTTGGAAAGCGTCCCCTGAGCAATTCTGCCGTCTCCCGTACACCTCAGACCTCTCTGTGTGGAGTTTCCAAAACGGAGCCCTTTCCCATCAATCTGCGGCGACCTGAAAAGTTGCCCAAGGAGAACTGCACGACTTTGAGAAGCCATCTGCCCTGTCTTGGGAAGGCATTGATGTTTCGTTATGTTTTCAGATATGCTGTAAGCCGCCAAGAATGGCTGGGGAAACCCAGTCAGATGGGTGGGGTACAAATAATAAAATGATGATGATTATAAATTAAAACCGAAGGTGGACAATGTGTTATGTACGATCCACCCGCCACACAGGCTGGTGCATGTGAAGGCTGCGTTTGTGTGAAGGAGCAGGTAGGCGTGGTGTGATACCTCATACGATGGGTGTGATTTCATCACAAGGGCCTTAGCTCTGCCCTGAAACAACAATGGGATATCAGCTTTGCCCAAGGCATGACGGAGGGAAAGAAAGACAAAACATCTTATAAGGACAGGAAGAAACACCTTGGACAGAATAATTGCCACACACAGGAAGAACAAGGATATAGTTTGAGTTCCTCCCTTGTAGCTTTATAAATCATTTAAGGTGTCAACATGAATAGAAGTTATTAATAATGCAGCTGGTGTATGAGGGATTATTATTATTATGACCGGAATGTTGTGGAAATTAATAAGATTTTGGAACACAGAAATAAAGCAAACAATCCAGCCATCAATTCTAGCACCTTCTCTAAATTATATAATTCAGCATTTGAACGATTGGTATTAATAATTGTATTATAAATTGGTATTGTTATAATGGGGCTCTTAATTGGATTGTAACTGAAAAGTAATAAAATTATCATTAAAAAAGCTCTGCCCTACTCCCTCACCCTTCCTGCTGCTATTATTATTATTGTTGTTGTTGTTGTTGTTGTTGTTGTTGTTGTTGTTTTATTTGTACCCTGCCCATCTGGCTAGTTTTCCCCAGCTGCTCTGGGCGGCTTACAGCACGTGTATTATTATCTAAAAACATCCTAAGAAATCGATGCCTTCCCAAGACGGGGAAGTTGTGTAGCTCTCCTGTCTCAGCCTCTGAAGGGAAGGCCGTCGCGCAAGGAAAAGGCGCCACCACCGAGAAGGCCTCGCCTCCGCTCCAGACCTCCACATTCACACGTACGGACCTACGTACACCACACACCCACACACAGAAAAGGCGGTTCTGCCTCATAGTCAGTGACGGCCAAGGGCGGAGGTCGCCGACGACCCCTCCTGAGGCGAGGTGGGCGAAGGCCTCCCCTCTCCCTGAGGGGCGAAACCACCGTCTGACAGGAGAACCTCTCCTCCACTTTTTCTCCTCTCATTTTGCCTGTTCGCGGGGGCCCGAAGCAGCGGCTCTTTCCCCCCCCCGCCCTTTCCTATTCCCCTCCCCTCTCCATTTTCCTTTCTCTGACGGAGAGGAAGGGGCAGGCGGCCGGGCGGCGGCGGCGGCCAACGCGCATGCTCGGCGCCGGCGCCATTTTGGAAGGGCCGGGAGATTAACCCGCGGGAGCAGCGGTGGCGGCGGCGGGTGGAGGAGCTCGGCCCGGCTCGGCGGCAGCGGCGGCCTGGGGTTGGGCGGGTCGTCGGACCCCTCCGAGGACATGGCCAACATCGCGGTGCAGAGGATCAAGCGGGAGTTCAAGGAGGTGCTGAAGAGCGAGGAGGTCAGCCTTTCCCTCCCTTGTCGCCGTCCTCGGTCGTGGCGTTTATTGGGGGTGGGGGAGAGATTTGGGAGGCTACATCCCTTTCGGTTTTCCTTCCCTCGCCTCCGTTTTTCTTTCTCTCCGGGGTCTCGGGGAAGCTGCGATGTTGCCTCGTTTCCTCGGGCAACGTTCATTTCCCATGGGGGAAAAAAAGGAAATTTCTGGGGAGGGGAGGGGTCCCCCAGTGGGGAGTGACCCCCATCTGAGGGGAATGGGGTTGGGATGGGGGAAGGAAGAAATGATGAGAAAGGGGGAAGGGGATCAAGCTAGGCCTGCCAGCTCCATCTGATCCTGTCTGGTGCCCGTGTAGGCCCACCCAAGAGGCCCAGAGTCACGCCTGAATTTGTAGCGTGTTAACCATCAGACGTGTGAATCTACCCCTTCTGGGGGGTGGGGAATGCACGTCACTGCCCTCTTCAAGCTGTGCTTTTGCTGCTCTCAAATGTCAACATGCTCTCTCCAGCTTGTGCTGGGGGTGAAATAAGTAGCACACACCACTTCCCTGGCTCAGATGCTGGCCCGTGTAATGTTATTATTATTATTTATACATCGCCCATCTGCTTGTTTCCCCAGCCACTCTGGCAGCTCTCAACAGAATATTAAAAACACAATAAAACATCAAACATTAAAAACTTCCCCTAAACAGGGCTGCCTTCAGATGTCTTCTAAAAGTGGCAACCCTGCCACTGGTCTCCAGCTCAGTCCCACAGGTATCCTGCCACCCTTGTCTTCTGCTTTCTGGTAAAACTGACTAGGCCGGAGAAAAGTTAAAAGCCTTGTTATGGTTACCAGCGCAGGTATGGATGGGATGGTTGAATTTCCCCCCAGCATTTTGTCAAACCCATCAGTGCTTTCCGCTGTCACTTTTTTTTTGGCTGGAAAGTAGAGGAGGAAGACAGGGGAATGAAATTTGGGACTGTGAAACTGGCAATGCTTCCCCTCACACTTCCCCATTTGTGTGTGTAGCCATTAAGAAATCTGGAAACTCTGTGGGGGGAATGGTGGCTCAAAGAGCAATAAATCGTGGGCGCATTGCATTGGTTCACAGGTGATGAAAGGTTGAAATGCAGTTGTAACCTGTATGACCATCAGTTGACTAACATAAGATTGCCTCAGTGCATGGAATACTTCGTTTATTCCTTTCACATGTACATAGTGGAGGAGAACATCCAAAGTGCTTTTAATTGGTTTGTACGGTGTCATACTGTTAATAGGAAGAATATGAATCTATTGGTGGTGTAAACTGGTATGTTATTTGTTATTAGCATAACTGAGTATAAAAAATACCTGTAGGATGAGAAACGATATGGCAGAGATAAAAGGTGGAGGATGCATAGTAACATATTTGCTTTTGAAAACCAACCTCTTAAGAAAAAGTGTGAACTGTAGTTGCAGACTTTGAGGACATAAAAATGTGTAGTGGCCCTTTGCTGCATCCTTATAATGTGATTATAACACAGAGAGAGAGTGTGAGAAGGCCACATCCTAACATCTAGTTGGTGTATTTCCACTCCTGGGATGGGATGGTCTTAAGCAGTTGTAAGTGATTTTTAACCCTCCCCTGCTGGCAAAAGTTAAACCAAGGGAAGTCATACTGATGTAGAGGACACAAAGAGGGCATGCTAAGGGTAGGGAATGGGCTTGGGAAGAGGGGCAAACAAAGTTAGCTCTGCATCCTAACTCTCTTCATTTATTGGTCTTGTCCACAGAATTCCATGTAACTTGCACCAACAAAAAACCAAGTGTAACTAAACATTTCATAGGAATTCATGGGCAGAAAATTCAAGTTAACACTACTTGCCCAAACCTGGCCACACACACCCTGCCTAGAAACAAGATGAAGCTGAACTTACACAGGAGATATGCTGACATAAATTCCTGGTTAAGATAGGTTTGACATACTGTCTTGTACTACTCCACTGTTGCCATCTTGAAAAAGTTAGTTAAGAGCAACTCTGACTGCTTTTCAGTATGATTGAGGACCATTTCACACATTATGACAGGCAAACCTAGACTTGCCTTGTATTTAAAAAGAAGATGCAAAATTAATCCCAGCATTATAATCGGTGTACTTATATATACATGTTTGCACATTTATTATGTTTACACTTGAAATATTTTAGTTGTAAACCTTTTTAGGTATCTATCTACATATCATTATATATCTATAGATATATAATTGTTTTCATGCGTGAGGATAGCAGTGGCAGCATACAGAAACAAAAATCTCAATCTATTTTAGTAGATTGTTTTAAGTAGATATATACTTAAGTAGATATATACTTCATTCTAATGCCAAAAGTTGTGGACACACATGTTCCTAATTCTGGCTGCATCATGTCCACAGCCTTCCCTGCATGCTTCCTATGCTAACAAAATAAATGCTCACACAACAGTTCAGATTCGTGTATTTTCTCTTCAGATTGTCATCTCTAGATAGGAACTTTGTCCTCATTTCCAAGCAGTTGTGCATTGAGGAACAAGTTTTATATTAATGGTCTGTTGATGTTATATAATAAGCAGTGCTATAAGTATATTGCCTGCCAGTGAGTTGTATCCAGAAGCTCTCTTATGCTGTACTACAAATAATAATGAACTGAAATCTTTCAGTGTTGGTATGATTGATAATATTTGAAGAAAATGAGGGTTTTGGTTTAAATCTGTGTCTTGTTCTTCAAGGAGCTCAGGGTGACGTACATGGGTGTATTTCAATATCTTCACAACAGCCCTGTGTAGTAGGTTAAGCTGAACAATAAGCGCTAACCTGAGGCTGTCCCATTTGCTTTGTGAGTGAACGGGAATATCTAACATTAGTCATATTGGGAGTTAGACCCATTGAAACCAATGGATTTGGGTAACTTAAGTTCATTGATTTCAGTGTGTCTGCTCCAAATAAGATGTAGTTTGATATCACCTAGATTTTTTTCCTTGACCAACTTCAGTTCTTTATTCATTACCCCACACTTCGGTCCAGACCATGTGCTAGATTTATAATTGTTATCATAACTAATTCTGCCCTTCCTCAACACCCAGTATTGTGTAAATGTTACCAAAATGGGTTCAGACTACCATACTGTCCCTATTCTTTTATTTGTGGTGATGAGATATTGTATTCCTAAAAATTAGTACAGTGGTACCTCGCAAGACGAATGCCTCGCAAGACGAAAAACGCGCAAGACGAAAGAGTTTTCCGTTTTTTGAGTTGTTCCGCAAGACGAATTTCCCTATGGGCTTGCTTTGCAAGACGAAACGTATTGCGAGTTCTTGTGAGTTTGTTTCCTTTTTCTTAAAGCCGCTAAGCCGCTAATAGCCGTGCTTCGCAAGACGAAAAAACCGCAAGACGAAGAGACTCGCGGAACGGATTAATTTCGTCTTGCGAGGCACCACTGTAATCCATAGTTATCATTCTGAAATATGGTCTAATATTTCACACTAAGAAAACCAAGATGATGGCAACTTTGAGGATATATAAGAAATTATCTCTTGTAGGTCTTGGTGTTGGATCTTTCAAATAAACTGTTAAAACAAAGGGAAGACACTAATGCCTAAAACTAGCCTAGAAAATCTGAAGGACCGCTTTTGCAGCTGTTTTGCACATGGAACTCCAATTAATTTTATTCTAAGCTTACCTGTGAGGCAATTGCAAAATGCATGCATATGCAACAGCATGTCTTCATATCTAGAATTGTATCCAGTTGGTGTCCAGGAACAGATCAAGGTGATCTTCAGCATTTTTCTCCCTCCATGCTGTTCTAAAGGGTCTCACAACCCTCTGGAAGCAGAAATGAAGCAAGGAAAGGAATTACTGAAGATTGCCTCAATCCCTGTTGTTCTGAATGAAAGAGTCTTCTGTCAGCATAGGACCACTATTTGTATACAACCCCTTAAGAACATTTTAGCTCCTTTCCACAGTAATTTTCCACTTGCACAGGGCATACATGAACTGTAACATTTGAATTATATAAATGGTTTGGTGGGTATCCAAAGTGGCTGGAAAATCAGGAGTGCTGGTAAATGGACTGACTGGTTTACTAAATGTAATACAATTCATACTGATTTTGGCAAGAATGTGTAATATCTGTCCTTGTTTTATATAGAGAACGAAAAACTCAATTTTTATGATGAGTTTGGTTAGCTGGTTTTTTTGTTTTAAAAAAAGCTTAAGGTATTTTTTTAAAATGTAAAACCTATCACATCTTTCCACTAATACTGGGGCCCCCTCCATTATGGCTTAAATTTATGCTTAAAAACATAATATATTGCAATTAAAAACAAAAAGACAAAACAGCCAGTATAATAGAAACTTATTTATGGATTAAAAAAAAACAAATCTGAAAACCTTGTGCAAATAAAACATTTGCAATTTTTACCCAAAGAAAGCAGAACAGGCACCTAACAAACCTAAGTAGGATGTCCCATAATTGGGTTCCATAGCTATCCAGCTTCTCTCTGGCAGAAGGAACACCTGATGCAGAGCCTTAAATGAAGATTTTAACACAAAAGGAGTTCATATGGGAGCAGGTATTTATTTGAAATTGTTATCCTGCTGTTCAGTAAAAAAAGAAAAAGGCTGCCTTACTGACTTTTAAAGATCAATAAAAACAAGGCATTACCTCCCTTCATGCTTAAAAGTCCAAAAGACATGAAACAAAATGAAAATGAATTGGGAGGGAGGAGGAAATAAGCAAACTCAGGTACCCGTTCTTAGTTACAGGTTCTTGTAATGTCCAGATGGGATGGGAAAAGTTCATCCCTGAGCCAAATGCTGCTCTCCCAGCTGCCCTGATGGAAGTGTTCCCCAACCCCATCTTCCCTCTCTTGCTATAGTCTGATGTAATAGTTGCTGCCAGGTGACAGGAGGAAAAAGTGTGACTCAGAGCAGAAGGGGATCCTGCCCCTCTTCTCCTCTGTCAAGTGACAGTTGGTGAACGGACCATATTATTTTGTTCTGTTTTCCTGTTGGGAGCATAGCCTTGAGTTTCAGAACAGGTACAGAGTTTCTTGCAGAAGAGAGCTTGCAAAAGAGAGCATCCTTGGACTCCTGATCAAAGCTTTCATCTGGGACTGCTGAAAATGGTTTGGGATCAGGGTGGTTGGGGTCTGAAGGGCGAAAGAAGTTTGAATTGTAACTGGAAACAAACTGTCAGTATGGATATTTAAGCATTCTGTAGATTCTAGTTAATAACGGTGACTGCATTTCTGAACTAGTTGAAACTTCTGAATGCTCATCATAATCAGCCCCATGTAAAATTCCCTCCAGTAGTCTAAACTGGCTAAAGCATTACTAAAGCATGGATAACTGACAAGATTTGCATTTTTTAAGGACTGGTTGCAGCTGTTGCACAACCAACAGTGAAAGCTGCTTCTGACCACCAATTTTACTGCAAGGCCAGACCTAATAGTGACCCAAGTGAATTTCATGGGGGAGGTGAGAGGAAATTGTTGTTGTTGTTTAGTCGTTTAGTTGTGTCCGACTCTTCGTGACCCCATAGACCAGAGCACGCCAGGCACTCCTGTCTTCCACTGCCTCCCGCAGTTTGGTCAAACTCATGCTGGTAGCTTCGACAACACTGTCCAACCATCTCGTCCTCTGTCGTCCCCTTCTTCTTGTGCCCTCCATCTTTCCCAACATCAGGGTCTTGTCCAGGGAGTCTTCTCTTCTCATGAGGTGGCCAAAGTATTGGAGCCTCAGGTTATCCAAAACTGGCTGAATACCCAACTCCCTGATCAGCTTTGCTGTCTATTAACAAAACCTTTTTATTTTATCTAGATAATAGGTATCTTATTCATTGGTACAAAGTTTGATGAAAGAAACAGCTAGGTGTCATTGTTTTTATATTGATGGTGCTATACCATATCCCCAGACGCAGCAATTTCATGTAGATGGGGAATAGTGTGGGACAAGGATGGGAATCTGTGGTGTTCCATAGCAAAGACGTACCCAGTGTTAGAAAGCTAGGAGAAATACCCAGTGTTAGAAAGTTAGGAGCTACATAGCACCTTAAACCTAGGTTATCGGCGCTGCAACAGAATGTACAAGCATGCTTTTTTATAGCAAGAATACAAACCTGAAAATGAATGAACTGCATCTAAAATATTATGTTCATTTTTCACATGGTCTAGTCCTTCCCCTGCCCTGCCCCCTAATATTCTTAAGAGGGTCTCTTCTCCCATCTTCAGAGAGTAGCTGGAAGTGGGGAGGCAGAAAAAGGTCCTCCTTTCCTTCCACTTTGCAGTTTTATTCTGAAATCTTAGGCACAGTACTGCTCCCAGAGCTCAGAAACTGCTTGCACTAATGAAATTCTGTTGCAAAATGCACCTAGAACAAAGGGAGTTTCGAACACTGGAAATACCTCATACCTACTTCTTGAATCAGTGCACCAGAGCACCTAAATAATTTTAGCACAAAGTGGAATTAGTTGAATGTCAGATTGCCTGTGCCATTTCCATGGAATGTATACATACTGTAGGTTTCTGGAGCATGTTCTAGAGTGGAGTATATCACTAGGGTTCATTGTTACCCCACAGCAATTGAGAGCAGGGGTGGTAACCTCATGTCAAGGGCTGCATTCCCTTTTATTTTATTTTATATAATATTTATTGGAATTTTACAAAAAATCAGTTTACAAAATACAAAAAAGAACATATGAAAAAAAACAAAAAAAGGAAACCTAAAAAAATACATAAAAAAGAAGAAATACAAATAAAAATACAAAATACAAAAAACGAATAGGTAAAAGAGAGTTAAAAACAAATCCATTTTTTATAACTTTATGCTCATTAACTTGTTTCCTTGACCTCCTCACACCTCCCCTTTTTGTATTCCCATTTAGATAATCAAATCAGCAAATCCTTACCCTCTTTCATTTATCTTAACTCTATATCTTAACATATTATAACTCTATATTTTCATCCATTATCAATTCATTTTTGCATATTCTTATTAACTTTGTTGCTAATACCCCCTATTCAATCCAATCATCATTTTAACATTCATTAATTTTACAATATTTCTGTAGATAGTCTTTAAATTTCTTCCAATCTTCTTCCACCAACTCTTCTCCCTGGTCTCGGATTCTGCCAGTCATTTCCGCCAGTTCCATATAGTCCACCACCTTCATCTGCCACTCTTCCAGGGTGGGTAAATCTTGTGTCTTCCAATACTTTGCAATCAGTATTCTTGCTGCTGTTGTTGCGTACATAAAGAAAATTCTGTCCTTCTTTGGCACCAATTGGCCGACTATGCCCAGGAGAAAGGCCTCTGGTTTCTTCAGGAAGGTATATTTAAATACCTTTTTCATTTCATTATAGATCATCTCCCAGAAAGCCTTAATCTTTGGGCACGTCCACCAAAGGTGAAAGAATGTACCTTCATTTTCTTTACATTTCCAACATTTGTTATCAGGCAAACGATATATTTTTGCAAGCTTGACTGGTGTCATGTACCACCTATATATCATTTTCATAATATTCTCTCTTAAGGCATTATATGCCGTAAATTTCATACCGGTGGTCCACAACTGTTCCCAGTCAGCAAACATAATGTTATGACCAATATCTTGTGCCCATTTAATCATTGCAGATTTAACCGTTTCATCCTGCGTATTCCATTTTAACAGCAAGTTATACATTCTTGAAAGTATCTTAGTTTTGGGATCTAACAGTTCTGTTTCCAATTTTGATTTTTCCACCTGAAAGCCAATTTTTTTGTCCAAATTATAGGCCTCTCTTATTTGATAATAATGAAGCCAGTCTCGCACTTTATCTTTTAATTTCTCAAAACTCTGCAATTTCAATTTCTCTCCTTCTTGTTCCAATATTTCCCAATATTTTGGCCATTTGGCCTCCATATTGAGCTTTTTCTGAGCCTTCGCTTCCATTGGTGACAACCACCTTGGGGTTTATTTTCCAATAAGTCTTTGTATCTTATCCAGACATTGATCAATGCTTTCCTGACAATATGGTTTTTAAATGCTTTATGTGTTTTAACCTTGTCGTACCACAAATATGCATGCCACCCAAAAATGCATTCCCTTTTAGTCTCTTGGCAGCATGCTAATAGTAGATGGGACAAGAATTAAAAGTGGGAGGGCCACCCATCTTATCTCTTTGCACCACCCCTTTTGAACACCCTCTTTCTGCTACCCCATTTCCCCTCCTGTCCTTGTTACTCTTATGCAATTGGGCCAAGTACTGGATGGAAGTGAACTAAGGGCAGCAGGTTGCCCATCCATTCTAAAATATGCTCAAGTTTCATATTGCAGGTAAATATAATAATGATGAGCTTTTAGAAAAGCTTGCCTGATGTCATTGATATTTTAAATGAGTTGATTACATTTTTGCAAAACCAGTGTTCCCTGCAACACACTTTGAAAGCCACTTTTTAAAAAAAGTACAGTACTCTTATCACAGTAGCTAAAATCATACATTTTGTTCATTGCAACCCATGTTTATGTGTCACTAAGGGCTCACAATATTCCAACAACAAGGGTTGATACTTAGTAGAGCTTCTTATTTTATTTTTCATAAGATATGAAGGAAACACCCATATTTATAGAAAATAAATTGCAGATGGTATAGAGCCACTGATTCAGTTTTTTAATAAAAAATTGACAATATAAGCCTATGCTTGTCTACACAGTTAAAGAAGAATATACAGATATAAAAGGTTGTCTGAGATGTACAGTATTGGAAAACAGGGTAATGTTCTGGAAACTGCTACAACTTAGGGGTCTAAAACTGAAACATCTTTACTTACCTTAAAATATAGTTGCAACTGTTATTTTATAGTACAGAGCTACAGGGGTGTTGATATATTGCCATGTCAAATATTATGAAACATGCTGTTTTAAAAATCTATCCTTTGTGTCATTTGGTTAAACGTTTATACTAGTTTTAATTAAACATTTGTACTACTGTACTTGTCCAAAAGCTTCAGTTGTAACCACAGTCCAGCAACATGTATGCAGCACATCCAGGTGTGAACCTGGGCTTATTGGGTGTTCTTGCTCTCTTTTTTCTTAAGAGACTCCATGTATTGATTCTCTGTGGGGTTTGTGTGTGTGTTACACAAAACAGTTTGGAGATTTGGAATATGACTTTCCTAACTGGTGTACCTACTGTTAGTTGCATGTGTATAGCACTTGTTGAATCAGGTACTAGTTGAATCAATGCTTTTTCTACAGTGGCTCCCCTTTTGTGGAATGTTCTCCCCAGGGGGGCTCGCCTGACACCTGCATTACATATCTTTGGTGCCAGGCAAAAACATTTCTCTTTAACCAGGTTTGGCTGATTAACATTCTATAGCTTTTTTAATGTGTTTGTGGGAGGAGGGGTTATTGGTTTGTTTTCGCTTTATTATGTATTTTATATTCTAATTTTGTATTTGTCTGTTGTGAACTGCCCTGGGATCTTCAGTTGAAGGGTGACATACAAACTTAATTAATAAATAATAATAATAATAATAATAGTGTAGTTGAGAAGCTTCTGTTTAATTTATTAGTGGCGTGAATAGACATAAAGAAGTGCTTTAAAGGTTTTTGATAATGGACATCACATTGGACCAATAAAGGCTATTCAAAATATTACTAGGAGTGGAGAAATGATACAGTATACTAGCAGTTATTGTACAACGAGTGCTCAAAACAGGTCACACCTGCTTATTTCTGATTCCAAAACCCAAATTAGTGTCCGTGTTTAGACTTTGCATGAATTAGGATGATGCAAATAAGCATGATGTCCAAATGCAACAGATAAGTTTCATTGCAACAGCTCCTAGTACTCTAGAGGCAGTTCATAGTCTTCCTACACCTAGATTTTTGTGGGCTTAAAAGAACTAAGATGTTTTGAAAACAGGATAAAGATTCTACTTAGTACTTCTTGGGAATTCCTCTAATTTTTAATTTTAATGAATGATTTTAGAGTGTTGTTTGTGTTGTACTTTTGTATTGTTTTATTGTTGTTAGCCGCCCTGAGCCCAGCTTCGGCTGGGGAGGGCGGGATATAAATAAAATTTATTATTATTATTATTATTATTTCAACCAGTGTGCCGTGGCACCCTGGGGTGCCTTGAATGATGGTCAGGGGTGCCAGGGGCAACACTGGCCTCTGTCCCTCTTTTCTTTCCTTCCCTCCCTCCCTCCCTCTGATGCCCTCTTATGTCTCTGCCCCACAAAGGCTTGCATAGCTGTTTGTTGCAGCAGCTCTGGCTACAAGCTTTCCAGGTGAGTGGGGCCTCTGGGGCTGGCCAGGGATTGCTTCCGAAGCCCCTGTGGGGTTGTGTGAGGAAGCACCTCTCTTTGGGGCAGGGGGAGCAGCTCAGAGACCAGGGGTGGTAGCCCAGAGGACTCCCAAGGAGAGGGGAGAGGAGGCTGAGGGAACACTCCACAAGGGATGGTGTTCGAAAAGGGGTGAGGGGTTGCCATTTCTGCAGGCAAGGGGTGACATAACTGGGCTCCTGAGCCCCAGAGGGGTGCCGCAGAAAGAATGCAGTTGGTCAAGGGAGCTGTGGATTCAAAAACATTAAAACCTCTGCTCTAGGAATTAAACTAGTAATTTTACTTTCAGCAACTTTATTAGGCTGGTTGGTATAGTTTCTGTTTGTAATATGGCTAGGAAGCATCTAGCACTGGTGAGACAGGGATAGCAGGAATTTGTGGTGCATATGGATAGCTTTGCTATGGTCCATAGTGATGGTGCTTAAGCTTCTGCTTCTTCTTCTTAAGCACTTTGCTGTTGCTCAGCCTATGGCCAAAGTGAAAGGGTGTGGCTATTTCTTGTAGCACTCTCTGGTCCTGTTCAAATGTAACAGGAACCCATGGCTTGGGGTTGTGGCCAGGGATGGTAGAAGCTGCAGTTCAGTAACCTTTACAGGACCACAAGCTCCCCACACCTGAACGAGACACATTCTAATCTGGTTTGAGACCATGTTTTGGGACCAAGGAGGACTTGATTGCCTTTTTCAAGAGAAGCACGGGGGGAACATGACCCTATTACTCAGGGGTTAACAAACATTTTCAGCAGGGGTCCGGTCCACTGTCCCTCAGACTATATTTTTTGGGGGGGAAATGAATAGGGGATTCCTATCCCCCACAAATAACCCAGAGATGCATTTTAAATAAAAGCACACATTCTACTCTTGTAAGAGATGCATTTTAAATAAAAGGACACATTCTACTCATGTAAAAACACACTGATTCCCGGACCATCCACGGGCCGGATTTAGAAGGCGATTGGGCCAGATCTGGCCCCCGGGCCTTAGTTTGCCTACCCCTGCTATTACTTCTGCTGGATCACTCTTTGCATTTTAAGACCTGTCGCCCAAGGTATCCTCCTGGTTGAACTCCATGGATTCAGTGTAGGAGGCACTGTACCTCAACGGTGCTACCTACAGAGCTGGTTTCATAGTCACATTGGGTGACCGTTTCTCAACCTCATAGCAGTTGTGTTGTGGAGTTGTCTGTAGAAGGGAAGTGGAGACAGTATTTGAAAGTCCCTGATGAAGGACCTGAGAGGTCTGACTCATGCTCAGTTGTTGTTTTTTAAATCTCTCACACACCCCTTGCCTAGTGACTGAAATCATTAAAAGGAGACTCTTCTGATAGTGATATACTTTTTGAAATCATGTTGTGGTCAATGGGAGTATATAGCCTATACAATCTGCTTTATTTTTTTGGCATAAGTTAAGATCATGTTCATCCAGTTGTTCCTGATCATGGATACTAGTATACTTGTTTGGTCACTGGATGTTAGGTACTATTATTGCGTTGGTCTATGCTTTTATTCATTGTATGGTTATTTTTATGTTTTGAAGATCACTTTAATATTTTTAAGTAATCAACAGTATATAAGCATTTTAAATACATAGAATAATAATTATATACTTCATTTTTCTCTCCTGCTTTCCTTTATATAAAGCAGTACCATGTTTTTGTCAGTCTGCCCCATAAGCTGCATGCTACATGAATCTTAAAACATTATAAATTGCTTCAGAATACCTCATGAGAAGCAATTCATAAATTAAAATAATAACAATAACAAAAACACACATATGTTTTCAGAAGGTCTTTCAGAACTAGATAACTTTGTTCAGTCATTTGGGGGGTGGTACTGGGCAGCCTGGAAATAGCTGCTTACACTTTGAAGGATAATGCAAATGAATGTTTCCTGTGTTGCAGGTCAAGAAGGTAGGGATCTCCTTGTGAAATCAGGATGTTTTGCATTACATCTTTAAATAAGGGCGCTCTATATTAGGGTTAGCTTTGCAGTTAGAAAGTGAACTGAGATGATAAGGAGAAAGGGATTTCAAGACATTGTGACTGCATACAAATGAACAAAATTTCAATTTGGGCTGTTGCTGTTTTTTTACAACTTTAGGGTAAATCAGTTATTCCTGTTTGCAGCATATATTGGCCCTGAAGAGTCCTGATTGGTTGACCCCTTCAGTGTTACAGGGCCAGGTCCCTCTCAGACTTTCCGGAACAGTTTTTTGTTTGCTTGTAAAGCACATTATTTGTGCCCTTTTTTGTACCAGTAGGGTGGCAAAGTTGCAAGTAGTGAATGTTCACATTGCCCTTAATTTTAAAATTTTATTTAAAGGCAGACACCTGGCCTGTCATGAGTGGAGGGGCAAAACCAAACGACAGACTTGGTGTTCAGTTTGCTGGCCAGTATATCTGTCAAATGGTTGTGAAGGCAGGGAAGAAGCTGGCCTCAAGCTGTGGAAAGAAAAAGAACAAAAGGGCTTAGATTTTAAGTGCTTAGCTTTTTCACAGGAATAAATGCTTTAATAGTTGTGTTTCTTCACTATCTGCAAGCTTTATATTTGCTTACTTCACAATTATTATACTTTCTGTTAGGTAATTAGGGATAGTGAGCCAGTTAGGTTATTCACAAATTTATGGAAGATTGGGAAATGCCTTGGGATGTGAAAAACAGTGCATTTTTGGTTTCACCTTTTCCTTAAGCATTGGATGGCCAAAAGGAATGCAATTCTGTTTTCTTCTCCTTTTATGTACTTTATGAATCTGCTAAAGCCCATTGTCAGCTAGACTTTTCAGCTGGAAAGCCAATTGGCCTGGCCAACGAGCCTTGCGTGCCGGAAGTATTTTATAGTAATGTTGAGAGCAATACAGTTCTTGTGCTAATGTGTAAAAAGCCTGGAGGGTATAGGCTAGCTATATATAAATATCTCATTGGAGGTGGAAGACAAGGTAGCATAAATAAATAACATAGAAAATGACTTTTTAAAATAGTCACTGGAGGTGAGTGTTGACTTAAATAATGTTCTTTATAATTGCTTAACTGGTGAAGGAAAGGAGCCTATTGCAAACCAAGGCCACAGTCTCAGTGTGCTCCTGGACTTAATGCAATCTCCTTGCTTGTTCCAAGGATATAGTGGACAGCTTAGGATGTTATATACAGCTTGCGGGAGAAGAGTTTCTTAGTTTAAGCATCTCTTCCCCTCCCCCCCAAACATGCAACATAATGGGTGAGATTTAGTGTAGTCTGAGCAGGCATCTGCTTCTTCTCCCCTGAAATCCTTCTGTGTGCCCCCCAAATCTGTTCAGGACAATTGGGGGACCCTAAAACAGAATTTGGGAGGACAGATTGCAGAGTGGGGGGAGAGAAACTGGAAACCCCATTGTGCACGTGGGCAGACATTATTGGATGTCTCTCACTATCCTAAGTCTTTTGGAATGCTGCTTCTCTGAACAATTATGTTCCAACACCTTCAGTGTATATGTGGATTCAAAATTGCAGTCCATAACTATTGCAATAACTATTGCAACTTAGCTGGAACAGCAGAAGATTCCTGCATTGCAGGGGGCTGAACTAGATGATCCTCGTGGTCCCGTCCAACACCACAATTCTGTGATTCTGTAGCTCCATATACTTGCTTAACTATGGTTAGTAGATACACAGTACTTTAACATTCTGTATATTGGTTAAAAATTGGAAGTATTTAGCATACAAAAGACTTGAAGGAAAATTTGTGGCACCGTGTGGACATCTGAGCTAGTAAATTTTGTGATTTAATAATTAGTTGACAATGTCAGGAGGGTCCGCCATAGTCTGTCTACAAAAAAAATATTTACTTCTCTGAAAGATAGCACCTTAAGTCTTTGGAGACTGTAACCTTTTAGAGCAAGTTTGTAACCTGTCTTTGTGAGGTAATGAGAACTTTTTCTCCAGCAAGTGCATAATAGAAAACGTAAAATGTTTGCTCTGTTGTAAGTGTTCATTTATAGTGCTTTCTGCAATGAAGAACACTTGCAAACAGTACTGGACATTTTCAGTCAACCCTAAAGGTAACTATTAAATGAAAGTCTTTTTCTTCGATGCTAATATTAATGTTACTAGTAGCTTAATTCATGCTGATAAAGATGAAATGTATCTTAATAGTGAAGCAGCAAAGTCTATTATTAATCATTGATATTGTGAATTTGCTTCACATTGACGTATCCATTTATACATAGGTCTAAAAATAGCTTGAATATAGCACATTTTCAGTGGCATATATTTTTCTTCCACTTTCCTTCTTTTTGCAGTTGCATTATTGGAGGGAGGTTTTGTGGCTCCTGCCAACGGTGGGTGGTGGGCGGTTTCTGTCCATGATAAGGAATCCTAGATCTGTAATTTCCTTACATGTTTTAGGCTAAATGCCTAGAAGTGAAATTGTTGGGAGGGAAAAGGATTGTTAAAAATGCATCTTTCATTGCTAAAAATGCATCTTGCAATCCTGTTTAAGAATGATTCAGTTTACGAACTCTGCAAAACTGGAAATAGTGTCCCGGTTTGCGAACTTTACCTCGGTCTAAGAATGGAATCCGAACGGCGGAAGGGCACTGGTGGTGGGAGGCCTCGTTAGGGAAAGCACGCCTCGGTTTAAGAATGGTTTCGGTTTAACAACAGACTTCCGGAACAGATTAAGTTCTTAAACCAAGGTACCACTGTATAAGCATTTTTTGGGATGGGTGTGTGTCCAAAAGCATTTCATTGGATTATTTGCTAATTTTCTGAGTGCAACCAGAAATAATTCTATTTAGATGCTCTGCATATAGTACATAGAGTCTACCGTATTTTTTGCTCTATGAGATGCACCAGACCACAAGACGCACCTAGTTTTTAGAGGAGGAAAACAAGGAAAAAAATATTCTGAATCTCAGAAGCCAGAACAGCAAGAGGGATCGCTGCGCAGTGAAAGCAGCAATCCCTCTTGCTGTTCTGGCTTCTGGGATAGCTGCGCAGCCTGCATTCACTCCATAAGACGCACATGCATTTCCCCTTACTTTTTAGGAAGGAAAAAGTGAGTCTTATAGAGCAAAAAATACGGTAAATATGAGCACAGCTAAAATCCCATTTCCGGTCATGGCTGTAATGCATGTTAGAAATGTGAACAAAACTTTGCGTTATATCTATATATACAACAAACTAATATTAATGGTGTCCCAAGCTAAGAGAGAACTGTTGTATTATTTATTGTAGCTGCTACAGTTTGAGTACCATTTTCTAGTAAGTATGATCAGGTAATAAGACTTCATTGAAGGATATGCATATTTAAAACTCTGTCCTGTTTAAGCATAGGAGCCCTTTGAGAATTTCATCTCTAGACTTCAAACTCATTGGGAGTTGAATACACTACTATAACCTTGATGGGTCTTTCAAAGGAATAGTTCCTCTGTTCCTCCAGTTCCTCCATTCCTCCAGTTCTCCAAGGACAGTATTTTCCATAGGTGAAATCTATATTTAAGAAATGCTTACCTGTTACCTTTCAGAATCAAAAAAATCTTTGTAGTTTAGAGAATTGTATAATTATAATACAGTCTACTAGAAGGGAGAGAGTCTTCAACCATTAACTTGTTGTCCTGCAAATAGTTTGCACCATCATTGTTTTACAAGGTATGCATGAACTAGTATAGTTGCTTTAAAGAAGTAAGACTTGATTAACATGTTTTGAAAAACCAGTTTCCTTAGCTAAGCAGAAACTTTGCTAAGGTGAGTGGGCAGGAGTGATGTTAGAGGGCAAGGTAAGCAAAAGCAGCAGAATGTCTCCAGGCAGCAGGTGTGTGAATTCTGTAATGACTGGGTGGTCCCCATTAAATGTCATTATAGAAGCGTGGCAAGTTAAATTTTTGAGTCCCCAATAAATAAAGCTGGTTCATCAAGTCTAGCTGTGTCAGGGAAAAACATACCTATATGTCTTGGCTTCATACACTTTTGTAAAGGAATTGCAAACTGAATTTACTATCTCCAAGCCATTTTCATGTGTCTCTGTTTATAGGGAGGCTTTATCACAGTTGGTTTTGCTTTAAACTTGATATAAATTTAGAGCTGATTTTTGGAATGGAGACAACTTCATCCTAGCAGCGGATTTTTGCTAATTTGCAGCCTAATTATATGCTTTACTCAGTCCTAGTCAATGATGTGCAGTGTTAAGTTTACCCCCAAGTCTTAAGTTCATTAGTAACAAAGAACGGATGCCAATTGAAAATACAGTATTAGGCAAGCTTGGTAGTTTCAATGTTTTTAGCTTTGCGTACTAAATTCAAGTAAAATAAACATGTTAAATTAGATCTCACTTTAGGGCATCAAAAAAAGTTTCACTGCAGATTACCCTAATTTCCCAGTTAATTTTTTCTCACAAAACATACATCACTGGGGCAAGTTCTTGTGTTACCATGGCAGCATAAGACCCACTGCTTCTTCCTGTGCCATCAGAGAATTTGAGAAGTCCAAGACAATATGAAAAGAGTCCATGCTGCAGTTCCTGCCAGCGTTGAACCCTGGATTGATGGTGTCATATAGATGAATGATGGCACAGGCTTCTCCTGCATGGTTTGGAGTGTCTCGTGTTCTCTTGGCAGTATAGGAAGTAGGAAAAAAGAAAAAGGTAAAGAATACCTGGACTGTTAAGTCCAGTCAAAGGTGACTATGGGGTTGTGACGCTCATCTCAATTTCAGGCCGAGGGAGCGGCGTTTGTCCACAGACAGCTTTCCGGGTCATGTGGCCAGCATGACTAAACTGCTTCTGGCTCAACGGAACACCATGACGGAAGCCAGAGCGCACGAAAATGCTGTTTACCTTCCCACCACAGCAGTACCTATTTATCCACTCGCACTGGCGTGCTTTTGAACTGTTAGGTTGGCAGGAGCTGGGACAGAGCAGCGGGAGCTCACTCTGTCACGGAGATTCGAACCACCAACCTTCCGATCTGCAAGCCCAAGATCACAACGTCAGTGCACACACCAAAACCACAGAGGCAACGTAAAATGTGCCATTCAAGATAACTCTCACTGGGGTCAAGAAGTGTTGCTCCCAAGTAAGATTTGATAGTAAAGTGAGAAAGAGAGAGGATGGCTTTCTTGCCATAGGCCATTGGTTTAGCTGCTATCACTGCAAGGTGATCAGGGGAGGGGGAGATCCAAAAAATCTGCACCAGGAGGTGGCAGTGAAGACACAAAGCATAAGCAAGAAGGTGGTCATCATCTAGCACCCACCACTGGTATCAGCAACCCATGTTGGAAATTGCTAGCCCAGATGTATTGAACCTGTGGCCCTCCAGATGTTGCTGGACTCACAACTCCCATCAGCCCCATCCATCTTGGCCAGTGGTCAGGGATGATGGGAGTTTTTGTTTGGCAACCGTGTGCTTGCGTAATCCTGACCAGGATTTCCCGTCTCCTACTCTTACCTCCCAACTGTTACTGGTAAGGACATCTATCTTCTCAAAACTGCCTCGCCAGATGTACTGTCTAGAATTGGGCATTAAACTACTTTAAAAAGACTGTTGGTTGGCTAAAAGAATTGATTGAAGCCTTAATATTATGCGAGCAAAGATATTAATCATCAGCATGTTTGATACTTAATGCTAATTACTAAAAAAAAATAGCTGTCATTAGGCATCCTAAAGAAGCAGTGGATTTTATTTATTATGCCTTCCTTCAAGGCACTCCCATTTTATTCTCAACAGCCCTGTGAGTTATCTTTAAGCTGAGTGCGTGTGGCCAGCCCAAGGTTGCTTAACAAACTGAATGGCTGAGTGACCATTTAAATCTTAGTCCAGTCCCATAAGCCAAAGCAACCTCTTCAACTGATGACTTGCTGTGTTCCTTTTTGGAACTCTGTTCCTATTTGGAGATGTCTGCAGGTGTTGGCGAAAGAAGCCTTGTGACTTCTCTGGGGCTATAGAGGCAAGCTGTCCTCATTCCTGCTCTTACTAACAGGTGACTCCATAATGAAATGACTTGAGCAATCATCTCTGTGGAAAGTGGGCCCATTCTGCTCATGCTGCAGAACACTGAGTTCTTACAAGAAGTGTCCCATCCATGCATGTAACAGTATATGAACAGCTTAGTTTTCATTATGTGCCCTGAACCTTTCCCTGGGCCAGTCTGTGTAATGACTCATCTCTTAGGCCAGTTTAGATGCCCATCTCGGTGCATTCAGTGCATGTTGTCACAGCCACGCTGTCCACACACACTACTGTAACTTAAGCCTTAGTGTCTATAACTGAAATGATACACGTTCTTCCCCTGTTTACCTCTGCCTGGTGGTGCAGCTAGTCTAGTCTTGAGGCCAAAATCCAGGCTGTCATAGCCGGTGGTGGGGAGCAGGTGACCATCCAGACCAGGGTTTGAAATTAGCCAGCCGCATTTTGCACCTAAAGATTCTTCATTTGTGAGCACCTCAAAAAGTCCGGGCGCCATTTTGTGTGTGACACTTAAGGATTACTGAAATTATGTTCTTTGAAGCCTGGAAGTATATGTTAAGGATAGACAATATGTTAAGGAGCTTAACAATAAAGAGTAGAGTGTTTTGAAAACTGAAGTACGGTACCAATATTTTTATTGTAAACGCCAAATTAAGCATGTCTTAACAATTTTTGCTAAAAATGTGATATTGACAATGTGTCACTTATGCAAATTGCATATTAGTTCATGCTTATCAAAATAATAAATAAAAAGTGTTGCCGGCACCCCCCCCAACCCAGGTCCCAGAAACCATTTGGCTCCTAGCTTTTCTATCCCAGTTTAGGAAGATTTTTTAATCTGGGGTGGTTTGGCATGTCCATGTTTACAGATTCTCATACATCTTATCACATATATTAAACTTTTATACAGCAAAATGGTATTTGTTCGTAGTGTGTCTAGCATCAGTGCAGCAGAATCAAACTCTCTGATTCCTATTAGAATGTGAAACTGCATTTGCTCAGAATATTTATTTTCTTTTTATCAGGGTCGGCAAACTGTTTTGGGTTTGTTTGTTTTTCTGTAATGTATCAGGAATGTAGAAGCAATTAAAAAGGCATAGAGTAACATGGGGAGAGATTTTGTGTTCTTCAGAGCGGAATTCATACAAAAGTAATACTGTTAAGGCTGGGGTCAAAATTGCTTGGTTGCACCACCTGCCTCTACTTCCTCTGTGGTCTCCCTGTGTCAAATTATAGATAGTATGCTAAGTCATCTGGGTAGGGACTTTTGTATCTGTAAATCACTATGCACATTGATGGAAATATATATATATTTAGAGAGAGAGAGAGAGTGTGTGTAAGCTGCCATTTCCTACACAATAGTCTTGGAACATCTGATAATATTTGGCTGTGGCTCAATAATACATGGCTTAGTTGGTGACATTTGACATATCAAATTGATCAGCAATACATATTTTACCATCCTGCTTGCAAATTTTCTTCCTAAACCCCCTTAAGTCTACAGAAAAGTACACTGATCCCCAAAGGTATTGTGGCAGTGTGTAGTTGTTAAATCCTGAGAACACTTGGCATCCTTTTTTAAAAGTAACTTGCTTATACTCATGGTTGCTGTACTTATTTAAGACACATGGATGTTTCAAACACAAATCTTACTTTAATCTCATCAGATTATTGGTATGCTGTTTGCCATAGGTTCTTTCTTTCCTGCTTCCTTTCTGTTCCCTACCTTCCCGTCCACCTTTGCTGGTAGTGATATATAAAATAGTAGAGAGATGGATGCTCTTCAGAGTGTGGGAGGATGTGGCTGAACAGGAACTGTCTGCTTTTGCCAAGTGTATTCAAAGCCAGTGGTAGTTCAATAGTTGTCATTGCCACATTTATATTTCTTGGTTAACTCTGTAATTAAACGACATCCTCATCATTCTAGACCTGCTTTTCTCAACCTTGGATCCCCATATACTGTTGGACTACAATTCCTATCATCCCTAGCTAGCAGGACCAGTGGTCAGGGATGATGGGAGTTGCAGTTCAACAACATATGGGGACCCAAGGTTAAGAAAGGCTGGTCTAGACTCTAGAAATTTGCCTTAGAATTAGGCTTTTAATCTGCTTTGGAATGTATTTACATTGTTTGAAAACTAATGATCATGGAGAGAAAAAATGTGCTACCCATTGTTAATTGGATTGCTTCTAATGTCTATTTTTGTGGTTTAATAAATATGCAGTACGCATATAATCTATGTACTCACTTGGCAATTTAAATATCAAAATGTCTGCGCCCAGTTAGATTACTTAAATCCCATTGACTTGAGTGAGATTTAAGCAGTTTAACTATGAGCAGATTTGGAGCCCTAGTCTAATTAAAAAATGTTGCTGGACCTGCTCCATGCTCTTAATGTGTCTAATCCCAAACATACTTCAACCACTACATAAATATGATCTTGGAATTGTTAAATACTGGGGTTATGTGGCTTCCAGTGTGACTGTATGCACTGACTATTACAGCAAAACTGCTATCCGATTTTTTTATCTCTATAAATTTAAGAAAAAAGAGAATACAGTACATATTAGCATCTGATTGTAATTTTTCTGTTTTTATTTTTAAGACAAGCAAAAATCAAATTAAAGTAGATCTTGTAGATGAAAATTTTACAGAACTAAGAGGAGAAATAGCAGGACCTCCGGACACACCATATGAAGGCAAGTAATATTTTTTGTATAAGCCATAGTACATTTACACGTCTTATCACTTGAAGCTAAAGTTTATAAGAAATTGTATTGTGGCCCATCTTGAAGCCTGTTATTGAACTGCATTTTTTTTTAGTGCAGTCACATAAGATAAATAAAGATTGCTTCTTTGTTTGTAGCATATATCTGTTCAAGCTAGTTTGCACATGGCATTTTAGAAAACTTTGGGCTGCACGTTTGCAGGAGTTGGTAATGACTTGTGTGTTTGATCTGATAGAAATGCATGAATATTTTTAGCTGAACATAATTTATTGTACAGACACCTTGGAAGTAGTAGTGCAATCGGGGCGGGATTGGGGTGGGGGCTAAGAGTTCCATATTAATGATACAGTGACCTGCTTTCATAAACATTTGACACTGAATAATGCCCAGTAAGAGGAAGTAGAGTGTGCAAGTGTTTTTAAGGACCAGGTTTTCAGGCCTTAAAGTTAAAATTCAGCTGCTTGACAGGTCTTTCAGCTCACTTCCTCCCACCCCCTTCTCTTGTCCCTCTTGACAGAGAGTAGTAAATTAATTCCAAGCAATTGGTGGGTATCTATTGACAATGTAAAAAGTTGAAGTGTACTCTTGGGATCTGCCTCTCTTCCTCATGTTAGCTACATAAAGCGCCATGTGATAGGTTAAGAATGAAACAAATAATTACAATCTGTGGCTTTTGAAAAATATGGAGACCACCAAATATTTAGTACTGTGAGTTAATGTATACCAGGGATTGTCAGCCTGGTTCATAACCACCCACTAGTGGGCGTTTCAGGATTCTGGGTGGGCGGTAGGGGGTTCTACAGCACAAGCTGAATCCTCCTTCCATCAAGCACTGGTGGGCGGTAAGGAAATTTTACCATCAAGAAAGATGCATTAGTGGGCAGTAGGTATAAAAAGGTTAACTACCCCTGGTATAGACTGTTACCTTTCAGGGGTGCTTCCACTTGTTAAAAACAAATGCACAAGTTTCCTCCTTCACTGAGATGAGCTTTCAGTAAGTAGTGAATCGCTAAAGAACATTTGTGCATAGGATGGATATATAAAGAAGCAAGATACACGTGCATATGTCTAAGGTGGTACGCATTATGTGTACCACCTTAGACACATGATGCTGATGACAGGCATCTGTCCGTGAATCAAGGAGGGAAGAAATCCCACCGCTCCCCAAATCTGCATCAGGGTGATGTGGACCCTCCAGAGCAGTTTGGAGGGCTGCAAGGATATGAGAAATTGCCCAAAAATGCTTGCTTCTCCGTTCTGCAGATGTATGTCTGCCATCTTTGGGGGCAGGAGGGAAGATGCCACTCATTATTTCTTGTAATATAATTGTTTTAAAAAGCCAATTTCATCACCCATGCTTTGAAGTTGGCTTGTTTTTGGGACTTCCGGGTTGGCGCCATCGCCGAATGGCGGACTCCCTCCGAGCTCCGGAGGGAGCCTGCTCGGCAGGGGCTGGGTCCTACCGCATCGGCGACGCGGGGACCCTTAAAAACCACGGCCACGGAGGCCGTGGACATGGAGACTCGGCTGGCACTGCTAGCGCCCTCCCGACTCGTGAAGGAGCCTTTTTAAAGGCTACGGATCGGGTGCCGGGGAGAAGCGTGGTGCTTTGAGTCCTCTGCTATCCCTGCCGAGCGAAGCCGCATGCCATCCGGCGGAGAGCGCTGACTTCTTCCATTGAGAATTCGGATTTGTAACAACAACCCGTGAGTAATTTGGAAACCGGGTTTAAAAGGAGAAAAAAAGAATTTTTTTTTCGGATTTGATACGAGCGGGGGGGGGATCCAAAAAGGAAGTCAGTCCCCCTCCCTACTGTAAACTTTCCAAAACAAGGACTGGGAAACCAAGGTCCAAAAAGAATTGAATTGCTGATAAGAACTAAGAATTCCACGATGGGAAACTACAAGAACTGTGCTGGAGGAAGAATTGAGGGAGAAGGAAAACGTAACCCCCCCCCGGGAACCGGGGTGATTGAGGAGAGAGCCTGGCGAAAAGCGAAGGAGATTTTGACAGCTGTCAAAGTAGCTGTCAAAGTCTGAAATTTAAAGAGGACTTGATTATGAGGACTTTGCTGGTTAATTTTGCTACAATTTGTTACAATTTGTCAAAACTTGGATATAAAATGGCGAAAACATGGATAACAATCGGACTTTTGGATTAGAGAAAACAAAGTTACAACAATCCCCCTAGAGGAGTTTCGGGACATTACAAAGAAGGTCGTAAGTGGAAAAATACCATTGGAATTCTACAGGACTGGTTATCTTCTGGGAAAGCTGCGAAACGGAAACAATATTGTGTCTACAGGGTGTTTAGCTAAACAATAGAATTTTCTATTGAAGAAAGGAAGGGACTGAACGTATGTTTTTGTTCCTGAATAACAATAATCCCTGCAGACCTACTAAACTTCTGAATTAGAACGTTTTGGCAGCGGAACAAGAGGAAACTGGACTACAACTTGGAAAGAACAATGGGGGGAGCTTTATTAAAGATTGGAAATTAAATGGTTTAAAAATAACTTTAAAAATAATTATAAAAAGAAAAAAGCCAGCAAGGAATCGGGGGGAAAATGTGATTTATGGACTTTAAGAATTCCAGGCAGACAATATGGATTAGTGGTCAGGGGGAAATTAAACCGGGGACGGGGGGGGGAGAACTAGAATCCAAAGGCTTGTCAACTATTTTTTGAATTGGCTTTTTTTCATTTACTATACTTTTTATTTCTTGTTTCTTATTTCTTTATTGTGTGAGGTGTCTTTATCACTAAAAAAAAGGGGAAATTGTGGAATGGAAAGGGGGTGGGCCCTGGGGAGAGAACTCTTGTCTTTTATTAAGGAAACAAATTAAGTTTTAATTAGAACTGAGAACTTGTGGAGCCAACAATATGATAGGGGAATATGGTAGGGGTGGGGGAAGGAGGGAGTCCCGGAAAGAGGGTGTTTGAAAAGAAGGCTTTGAATGTATTCTATTCTTTTTCTTTCTGTATCTCTGAAAATCTTAATAAATATTATTTAAAAAAAAAAAATGAAGTTGGCTTGTTTTTGAAACTGAGCTTAGTTAATGTTAAGCCATGATCTTTGGTTTGGACAAAATGGGAATGTGTGGTGTGGCTTACTAAATAAAAGAGCAGAATCTTCCGACGTCATCCTTCTGGCCATATGGGAGGGAGAACATGCAAGCTCAGTTCACTGTGGTTCATGCATGTCACAATAAACCATAGTTTATCATGAAATCCAAATGTGGCTGCCATCTCTCCCAGAAGAACAGTCCTTACATTACAAATCCCAGGACCCTCGAGTTATGTTGAAAAGTGCTTATTCCAATAAGTCACAGAGTGAGAGACCTTTTGTATACTGTGTGTTGAAACTGAAATTCTCCACTCCCAAGCTACTTTAGAGAGGTTTCTGGGAATCTTAAACTGCTAACTCAAAATCTTTGATTTCCAAACTGCATGTATTAATAAGTTTTTATCTCTCTTCATTCTTGCCTTCTAGTATAGTTATAGGACACCATCCAGTCCTCTAGTCTCATTTTACACCACAAATGCAGCTCCTTCAGTCTAGAGTTTGTTCTGCCTTTTCAGTTTGAATCTGCCCTACTTAAACATAGGAATCCAAAATTGGGCACAGTGTTCTTGTCATGGGTACATCATTTCTTCCACTTGAACTACTGTGCTTACTACCTTTTAAGCAAATGTGTGTTTGCTGCCTTTGCAGTTACATTACTTTCCTGCATGGTCCTCTTGCCACTGACAAAGATTTCTCGATCTTTCTTAATGTCTGATGAGTTCTCATTCAAGAGCAAAAATGTTTGTTAACAGCTCCCAAATGCATGACCTTACGCTTCTTAACTTTCCATTCATTTTGCATAACTTGTGCAGTTAAGAATTGGGTGTCATCAAATAATTTTATCAGTGTTCCTACTTCCCTCCCTAGAGCTGCTAGTGAAATCACTGAGCAGAAGGCACCCCAAGACTCATCTTAAGGAGGGGACGGAGTTTCCTTCAACTTAAAAGTTTGCCTTTTGCCTTAACAATTTGCCTTTGCCTGTCTTAGTCGATATTGGTGTATGTTTTTTCATTCCATGTTACAAAATAGCCACACTAGACACTTTAGTTAATATTCATAACAACTGGAATGGCTGGCAAAATTCCCCCAAGGTGAGCTTATTAATATCCCTGGCATTTTCATAATCTGAGTTGGAGGAGAATTCTTTGCTTCTCTCTCTGTCTGGGCATCCCAGAGGCCTTGCCACCGTCCCTAACTGCTGTTAGCAACTATATGCTGGTAGGCTAGAGAGGATAGTCTCTTCCCTTCCCCTTCCCCTTCCTCCCTCCCTCCTCCTTTTCTCTTTCTGGAATGTGAAAAAGTGACACATATGCCTGGAGCCCATAGGAATTGCAACTTTCCTAAGGGTGATTACAGTTTGCATCCCCCTTTCTCTGTGCATTGCTGCTGCTGCTTCAACCAACTCTGCGTGCCAGAGAAGGGGAGATATTGTGCCAGGAGAGAAGGTGGCAGTGAGGGCTTCTGGGGACAAGGAGTGCAGCCAGGTACAGGTGGAGGGGTTTGTATTTTTGAACCTCAGATTCTCAGGAAAAAAATATCCGCCCCCTACCTTTCTTTCCCAGAAGAACTTAAATTCTTTCCAGGTTAATCCAAAGCAGATTTGAGAGACCATGTCCATCTCTAGTATCTTCTCTTTCCAAAAGGCCCGTTATTTTGAATAAGAAAATGTGTATGGGACTCATCGGTTGTTTGCGTTTTGCTATGTTGCTGTTTAGGCGTATGGTCTCACAAGGGCTGCTGTTTCATTGAAATGAGTGAGGCATGCCATGTGTCGATGGCTCGATCAACAAGAAAATAGGGGAACTGACAGGATTTATTACCTTCTCTAAAGCTGTATCTGATTGTTCTTCACAAAGAATAAAGAGGAAAATTCCCCACCCCAGGAGTTTAAAAAGCATGTTATTGTTATATATTGTTTTTAATGTGAAGTTCTATCATGTCATTGTTATTGATTGTTTGTAAGCTGCTTTGGGGTTCGTTGAATGAAAAGCAGCATGGTTAATAAAGCAAATCAATTAAATAAAAAATAGTGAGATGGCAAGGACAGGGAAATACAAGGTGAGTTGGAATAAATGTGGAAGAGTTTTGGTACAATTGCTGTTGAAAAAGACCTGTTGCACATAGGAATGTAAAAGCTACAGGTCTTTTTATTAGGATTGCTTCTGTCTGAAAGTAAATGAGCTGTTAACTTATTTTGCTAAGACAAAAAGTTAAAATGCCATTATTTGATTCCCTTATTCAGTCTTTTGGTAAAATACTGCTGGCAAAGTGTATAATATTTGTGTGTTGGCTTTTGCAGGAGGAAGATATCAACTAGAAATAAAAATTCCAGAAACGTATCCATTTAATCCCCCAAAGGTACAGTGAGCATAAATTCTCGTGAATAATTCTCTAGAATGTTTCTGTGTAGTACGTGTTTTGTTATGCAGTGCTGTTACCCCCCAGATCTTTCTGGATCGACACAGAAACAACAGTCATTCACCCCTCATCATTTTATGTCAATAGTCCCTGGTCACAAAATATTACACAGCTGGCAAAGCAATGATGGAACTTTTTAAAACAAAACTGCCTTCAACATAACCTTGTTGTGAACAGCTTTGTTCAACCAATGTGAAGGCAGTAACTGTTAGATCTAGGTTGAATTGTATATATATTTATTAATATATATGTTTTAGTATAATAGAAATATTACGCATACTTTTTAAGCTTCAGGGTGTCACAAGACTCTTTGGTTTTGCTACAGCAGACTAACACAGTTACCCGTCTGAAAATTGCTTTAAGGATGCATCTTCATTCCTTGTGTTTATCTACTCACTTGGTAGCCATAGATAACCAGGAATTCCACGCAGGCAGGTAACAAAGGGATGGATTTCTCTGTCATCTGTTTACTTTTATATATGGTCATTTTATAAACTATTCTGCTAAGAGGTATCACATCAGATTGCTGTGGGGGCTCACCCAAGAAAATGTTCTCCATGCCAGAAGAAACACTGCATTTCAATAAGTACAAAACTATCATATTTTGGTGTTTTTTTATCTCAGAAATCTTGATCATCAATATTATGGAGAAATATTTTTTCATGTGGCGAAGCATCCAGTCATGTGAGCCCCTACCTGCATTCTGCTGTGGTGGAGCTCAGGTTTACCTTTATCATCATATATTGCCATTTGTGAAAACAGTTGAAGGTTTGCCCATTAAAATATGTAGAGGTTGTCTTGAATACTTAGCAGCTAATTGAATAGAATTTTTTGTTTTATGTTATAGGTGCGGTTTATCACAAAAATATGGCATCCTAATATTAGCTCAGTCACTGGGGCTATTTGCTTGGATATCCTAAAAGATCAATGGTAATGTTGTGCATTAAGTTCTTGAAGATCCTCCAGATAATTGGACAATCATCTGTTTACAAATGTAGTAAAACTGAATTATTGTTTGTTGAGTGAAGTTCTTGACAATGGATTATTGATTTAATGAGTATGCCACTGTTCATCTGAAGATCAGAGGGCAGTTGGATGGATGGAACACAATGGATGGAAAAATCATTTTCATTCTCTACTTATATTTTTCATAGGAATTAGAAATATAATCTGCATTAACTATTTCCTAATTTATATTGCTTTACTTTAAACTTAGTAATACTATACTATGGTTTGACAGTTTAGAATGCCCCCCTACATCTTTTTTACGGCACCTCTTGGTTTTTGTTAACCATAGTTTGCTGTGACATCTGCATTGACACACTATGGCTTGCATCCAAACCATGGTTTCTGGTCTGTAATAGTTTGATGATTTGAACGGCGAACTATGGTTAGCAAAAAGGAGGAAGTGAATGAGGGAAGCATGAAAGGGGTGCAAATGTGTGACTGCTCCCCTTCATTACACCACTGAGCTGTTTTTACTTACGAATTTAGAAAACTGGATGACTTTTCCAATTAGGAGTGCTCTGTACAGCAGTGTTAGCCATAGGTGATCACTGAGTTTTTACTGCTTTTTAGACTTTCCTGTTTCTTACTAAGAACAGTAATTGGAGGCTAGATTCCCCCATGTGATCTTCAGCTCTGTTCTGGAGGGTCCCCCAACTCTCTGGAGTCAACACTCAGGGCACAGTGGGGACCGCAGGGAGGAATTGGTAAAAATTGCCTCCTCTCTTCTGTTAGTTGAGACATTCTTGTTGATGTTGTTTAGTCGTGTCCAGCTGTTCGTGACCCCGTGGACCAGAGCACACCAGGCACTCCTGTCTTCCACTGCCTCCTGCAGTTTGGTCAAACTCATTCTGGTAGCTTTGAGAACCCTGTCCAACCATCTCGTCCTCTGTCGTCTCCTTCTCCTTGTGCCCTCCATCTTTCCCAACATCAGGGTCTTTTCCAGGGAGTCTTTGTCTCATGAGGTGGCCAAAGTATTGGAGCCTCAGCTTCAGGATCTGTCCTTCCAGTGAGCACTCAGGGCTGATTTCCTTAAGAATGGATTGGTTTGATCTTCTTGCAGTCCATGGGACTCTCAAGAGTCTCCTCCAGCACCATAATTCAAAAGCATCAATTCTTCGGCAATCAGCCTTCTTTATGGTCCAGTTCTCACTTCCATACATCACTACTGGGAAAACCATAGCTTTAAGGGTCTCCAAAGTGCTTTTACAGCATTAGTGGACAGATAGAATAGCTGTAGATTTAGGATTTGCTCTCCTTGAGGCATTAGACCTGTGCCTGAAATATATCACTTATTCTCCTCTGGTTGAGTGGTACAATTAATGCATGGCAGGGAAAGATGATTTTAAATAACAGAGTTGAAATTATCCTAAAGGCATTGCAATCGGATTTTTGTGTGTGGATAATAATGTTAATTTTATTATTTCTAATTTATTCTTAGGGCTGCAGCAATGACTCTTAGGACAGTGTTGTTATCACTGCAGGCACTCTTGGCAGCTGCGGAACCTGATGACCCCCAGGATGCAGTAGTGGCAAATCAGGTATGATGCTTAGGAAAACTCTAGTTCTCTCTATTCATAATGCTTTTCTCTCTTCAGAAGTACACTGAAAGCTCCCAGATTTTGAGTTTTAATTAAATCTGTAGGACACAGGCTAGTGAAATACTTATTTGCTCTCTGAGAACTCAGAAAATGCAGAATTGGTGCAGTTCCTAAAATAGGACCTATTATAGCATAAACCTTTGTGAATTTATTATTATTATTATTATTATTATTATTATTATTATTATTATTATTACTTAGGAGTATGTGCAGTGTCACAACTCTCAGCAAAACAAACATTTTGCCCACCTTGATAAATAAAAAGAAAATACTCTGTGTATGTCTGGTTTTATATTTTAAATTACCAAAGCCAGACTAAACGTCTTTCCTTCTGCAGTGTTGGATGGCAGGTTGAGAGGAGTTCCCTAACAGGACAGACTTTGCTCGTGTGCTCAAGACTTCGATTCCATAAAACATATTTTGTTGCACTGTGCAAAATATGAGCAAGCCAGGGCTGAACTGATATTACCCTTGCTGGTACCTTTCCCAGGAAAATCAGAGGCTCACTGTGTCAGGTTTCTATTGGAAGACCGGACAAATGCTAGAACATTAGCAGTGGCCAAGTTTTTATCGGTGGTTGCAAGAACCAATGATCCCTATATTCTGAACAAAATGCTTGTTTAACCTGGAGGTAGGCTGTTATGAATTGTGTATTGCTTTGTAACGATTTGTTGGGTCTCTGGACCGTAATAAAGGTTGATGATGATGATGATTTTAAATCAACTGATAATTGTTTTTGCTCACTTCTGGCATTGGGCCAGTTACCGGCTCTCAGCCTGGCTACAAAAGGGGACATGGTGCTTGTATCATAGACATCAATTTTTGGTTCCTTCAACCAGAGTGAGGCCAGCTGGTTGTTATAGCTCTTCAATAGATGTATGCAAAAGTTTTCATGTTGTTCATAGAGTTACTGAATCAAATTTATAAAATCAAAGCACACACATGGACACACACTAACTACCGTATATAAAAGTGGCAGGAATATTGTCTTGTTTAAAAGGTCTCTGTATGAAGAGGAAAGAAGCCTGTCATTGTTGCACCATTGGCAATCATCTGCATTGCTTTTAATTCTAACCAATTCTGCTTTGAATAAGAGTTTCTGTCAGCAATAAATGTATTGTAGAAAGGCAGTTGCACTGTGTTCTCGCCTACCTGTGGTTCTTTGGAGTCTTAAGGTATATTTAATCATCAATTGCAGTTATTCAGTGACAAAACATCTCAGACCATTAGGCATGTATATCCCAGATTGGATGCCAAAGTAAGCCAGACAGTGCAGTCTGAATGCAAAAATTCTTGAATTTGGACAGTTGTATCACTTAATTTTTTTCCTTTTTGCTATAGTACAAACAAAATCCAGAAATGTTTAAACAGACAGCTCGACTTTGGGCACACGTGTATGCTGGAGCACCAGTTTCTAGTCCAGAATACACCAAAAAGATAGAAAACCTTTGTGCTATGGGCTTTGATAGGGTGAGTATTGGTGACTCTTACAAAAGTGATAAACCACAGCATGTCTATCCTTCTCTACGCAGCAACATAACTTTGGATACAAGGCATACTCTTTGCTTACTTGGGTAGAAGCTTCTCTTAGATTATCTGTGTATTATGCCTTGATTAACAGCTTTTTCACTACTTCCGAAGCTCAAGGAAATCCGTTTAACGCCTGATTTTCTGTTAAGTAACTGACTTTAATTTAGCCATGGTCAAACTGACGAGTAAAGTTTCCTTCAGGCTCCTGCTGCAATCGGTTTTATATAAAGAACAGGTGCACACACTGACTTGAGTCCTTTTTTCTTTTTGTCTTTGCAGAATGCAGTAATAGTGGCCTTGTCATCAAAATCATGGGATGTAGAGACAGCAACAGAACTACTTCTGAGTAACTGAGCCATGTGCAGAGAACTGCTTCTGTAGCCCAGCTTGCCCTTTCTTGAGGAGCCTCACCATCTCTTATTTTTAGGTTTCTATATAGATTCTCTTTCAAAACTGGCATTCTTGCCTGATGCTATCTAGGCATTATTGGAGACTGAAAAAAAGAAAAAAAACCCTGCTCTGTAAATAAAGCTAATTAAACGTCTGTGTAAATTTAAAAAAAGGGGGAAATACTTTAATTTTTTCTTACTAAATATTGTAAATTCCTTGAGCTTGGCTAAAACAATGGGGGACAACATGCCTACTTTAGTCTTAGCAGTGTGACTCAAGACTAGAAGGAATTTGCATCAGGATTTTGACTTTTAAGAATTTATTCAGAACACATCTGATTGTGTCCATAATCATCAGTCATTGATGTCACTCATCCCAGCTACCTTACCTATGTTTTTTTAACATGGATCCTACGTGCCTGTGGACCTTATATTTGCATGCTTGTACTTTACATAGACACTTTTAAAGAAAAAAAAAGTAGGGTAAACTGAACAGAGCACTGTTTGAAGTACTTGAGTATTCATTCTTGTAACTTTTTCCTAAGACTTTCCAAATGTGCTCATAGATCAAAATGACAGCCTACTCGGAAATGTTTTCACCTCTTAAGGAGTAGCAATCCTCCATTTCTTCTTTACCTCCCCTTTCCCCTCCCAACTGCACATGCAACTAAAATAACACACTAGAACCTCCAGAATTTGTGGGTATGTGCCATTTAAAGTAGCCTAGTTTCCCACTTCCAAGTGGTCTATTTTGAATAACCAGTAAAAGTGTTTCAACCATTGTAATTTCTACACAATTGTATAAAAGGTTTGGTATATCTGGACATAGCACAAGCAAGTGGAGCTGCTCTTTTGTTTCTTATGCAGAAATCAAACCTCTTTCAATAAATTCTGGATAGAATGAATTTGCCGAGAAGAATTGGTTCTCTGTTAACACTGAGAATGCCACCTCTTTTCTCTAGTATTTGCTGTGATGCAATCAGTTTGGAGGCAAAAGCTTCCTAGTTTTTACTTTGAACATTGTTTTAGGTAGGGGTTGCTTGTAAACCTCTAAAAGTCCCTCTTGTGCACATTTCCCCTAGTTGACACTTGAAAGTCTTGGATTGTTTTTTTTTTTTTACTGTAAATATATTGAATGCGAGTAGAAGTACCTGCTAAAACAAATGTACATACAGTCATACTTTCTATTCATTCAGAGAGATCTAAAATCTCCAAATCATTAGTTTTTATACCTTTGTTGCAAGTTGTAATATCATTGCAGAACTGCATCAGGAATTGCTTTTGAGCAAAATGCAGAGATGCCGGGTCAACGTAGAATTCTGCAAGGTTATTTTCCCATTCCTGCCCCCAACTCTTCTGTATTGTAGATAGGAAAGTTTAAATCGGTCCATTTTTTAATTGAAGAAGCTGCATCACCACTTTTGCTAATCAGCCATGTTGCATAACTGTTAAGCATCTAATGTGAAGTAGAGAAATGGAAGAGATGAGAACCTAACTAATGCAGAATTATTTTCTGCAGTACATATGTCTTAAGCTGCCTATAGATTCAAGTTACTAGGACACAGAAAAATAAATTGTAGTTTGTATCTGTGCAATGCAGAACACTGTTGATCTCTTCACATCCTATTTATGCATTCAGTGATTGTATGGTTTTTCTTGCAGTCCTGTAAATCACTTTCAGATGCCAAAGGAAATGTGATTTTTGTTTTTTCCTTGATATATATTTATTTTTTTTAACAAGTTGCTGCTGCTCAACAAAGTTTTTGTTAAATAGTAGCCAGGGCCAGCAGAACCCTGGCAATCTGCCATTTGTGTTTGTAATATTTTTTTTTTAATGGTCTATATTTTGACGAGTTCATCTACAGCTTTGTTTTACCCTGGTGGTAATTGTGTAAAAATGGCTGATAGATTACATTTTCCCTTGTTCTTTGCAAATTATTAAAGGAAAGATCGTGGAAGTGGTTAGATGGAATGAAATGTCTTCTGCTTTTCCATCTAGATCATATTAATCATTCTAAGCAAGCTTTCTGTGATTGTGTTAAATGAGTAGAAAAAGTTTGAACACAGGAGAAAAAGCTTACGCTAAACATAATAGCTAGGACTCTTCCCCTTGGCTACATGAAACTCTTGGTATTGGTGGAAGGATTCATATAGGTGCTAGGTTTTCCCTTCATGGTTTTAGTGTAATGACAGTCTTTTTGTCACTGCACCCAAGAGAGGAAGTTTTCTCAAGAATTGAGCAAGAATCCTTAACTTACGTTGATGCCAGCTGGGACTCAGTTTCTAAAGGTATGTGTGCACAGCTTGGTAGGCCATTGAGCTGAGTAAATGCAAACTGCTACCCAGCTCAATCTTAATTTGCTGGTCTTTAATTATTCAGTGTATCATTTTTCACTTCTCATTACTCTAAAAATAATAGTCAGGCAACCTTGCAGTTATTGTGAGCTGTGGCAGTTATGGTGGAAGAATTGCTGCACAGTTCACCTACGCCACACAATGGATGCTGATCATGCAATAATCTGTTTCTGGGAACTTTTAAGCAACCCGTAGATTTTTAACAAATCCAGAGGGTTGGAACTGGTTTATCTCTGTTGAGTACTGAGATTATAACCATTGACTGCTCTTCCTATGGAGGCAAGAGGGAAGAGATGCCCTTCCCATTGCCAGGGGTCTCAACAAATCATTGTAAGTGCCAAAAACACTCCACACAACTAATTGGGTTTTTAAAAACCCAAGTCCATGCTTTCGTTCCTGTACTGAGCTGCCATTAAAAAGTGACAAAGTACAAAACAATTTGTACTCCTGGTGACATGGCTGTAAAAAAAGGCGGTTAAGCAGCATTTTACCTCAAGCATTGATTTTGGAACATTTTGACCAGTCAGGTACTTCTATAAATGTAATTAAATGATATTTTATGATATCTTTGGAGAGGAATATCCGAGGTCCAAGCCTCAGCAATCTGTCTAAAAGGAGCAACTCTGGTTGAAAGCAACTTTGTCTTCAAATAAACCAAATGGTTGCAAAGTGAGTAAACTATGCAAACTCAAACTTGTTCAATAGAAGAGTTAGACATTGTGGAATGTGCACCTTGCCTTCCCTGTCGTTTGCTTTCTTTTATTTTACAACTTAATGATGGCAATGACACTGGGCTTTTATTTTTTAAACGTTTTGGTGGCTTTTGCAGTCATTGTTCGGACCGTGCTCCCGTCACAGACATTTTGATAGGCTCATAAATGGTTACCACTGTCAGGTTTTGAGTTTTATTGGGTAACCAAATGCACGATGGCTGTCGATTGCCATAATCCACCCGAGTTTTTCTGAGTGGGTTTTTCTGGGAAGCTTAGCACAGTTAACTGCAAAAATCATGGTCGGAGAAAGTCTCAATCAAAGACTTTCCTAAACAAGGCTTAGTTGCATGAATATAAGCATAGGAAAAACATTCATTACAGTTGCAGAAGTAGCAGCCATCGTGATTAGAGCTGCAGTATTCACTCTGCTTTGAAATGCAAGCACAGCTACATCCTTGTTAGACTAATGCTTCCAAAGTGATTTGGGGTTTTTCAATACATAACCCAACCTTCAGGTTTTTGGGTTTTTTAAGTGCCATACTTAACCAGCCTACTCTTCTACTTGGAGCTATTAAATGCCCCTACCTGCTTATTTTTTTGTTTTACTGTAATAAACTCGTGACTCCATTCCCTAAAGGATGAAAGCTTGCAAGCTGTGTATTGTATGACAGTGCTGCTTTCTGGTTAGTCCCTCTGCGATGGGAAGAATCTACTAGTTTGAAATAACCATTCAGAATCATGCCAACAAAACCCAACAGTACTATAGGAGCCCATTAATAAAATTTGCATTGTGGTGCTTTACATTGATTTTTAGAGAGGGCCTCCCCTTTCAGAAAAGCGGTACTGTCAAAGATCCTTGCTGAGCTGTTGCTGTTTTCCATTTCAATTTATGTTGTGGGGGTGGGAGGTTTTTTTGGTTTGGTTTTTCTTCCCAACCAAGATGACAAAGGCTATTTGTAGGAAGCTTTCAACTGGACATTTCATTGTGAGTGAGCGGGCTGCAATGCAACGTTGGTGTTTGCGTCTCTTGAGAATAAAAGCCACGCAACACTTTTGTATGCCATTTTTCTAAAAAAAATAATAAATACACTTTAAAAATGTTGATTTCCACTGCAAATGCTTAACAATAAATGCATGTTTCCCTGAAAATGCTTTCCATTTTACTTTGTGGTAATAAATCTCTCCAGAACAGGAGATGATGCACCACTATTTAAGTGTGATATAATGGTCTCATTACGTTACAAGAGTGATGACCCATAGACCAGCAAGTTGGATTTTATGGAGCAGACAAAGGTATGTGTGCAAATCAACCAGTTGTGTTTATGCTTTGTTAAAATCTTTTTTAAATGAACGGGTGGCTGAGGCGTTGCTACTTGAGTGCTCCTTGCAGCATTAGTAAACTCCTTTGTTCTCACTACTTGTTGCCTTTGTGGCCAAAAACCTTGGAATTTTCTTACTGGGAATCTGCTCAGGGGAAGGCATATTGGATCTTGTGAGATTACTTCTCCTACCAGCCTAACTTGCATTTTTCTGCTGCAGAGGAGGCATTCTTCTCACCAGTCCAAACAGCTAAGAGCAGGAACTTCCTCTCAAAAAAAGATACGGAACCTTCCATATTGTGGCCAGTATGCTGAGCCTTGGGTAACACACACAAAACCATTTCCTAATCCACAATAATCCTTAATATCCTGGCAGCCCTAAACTACCCCTTTTCCATGTGCCTATTGCTGAGGCAGATGTGCCGAAACACTTGGGGGTGGGGGACAGAATATTCTCCTTAATCTTTAGGTTTATGTTAAAGTTGCTGTTGTAAATAAAAGGGGCATGCTGGATCCTTTGGGGCACTGAGGAACAATACTAGGTTGGCTTCTTGGGAGCAACTGAATCACAACTGATTGAACATTCTGATAGTTTTGCCAAGAGGCAGCATCGGCTGAGGCAAAAAAGTTAAGTCTAGGATGCACAGAACTCTATGGTTGCTCACATGGCTGCCTGCAGGTATCTTTTTCAAATATATCTCTCGCTCTTCCAGCCCAGGGTAGCAAAAAGCCCCATCACGTACTGATGAGCTGTGCCTTCCTTGAGTTATTTGGCACAAAGTTCAAAATGCAACAGCAGCACACGCATACAGCCACCTTATCTCTAGGTCTTCCCCCAAGGAAACAGCCTGAAACTTTGGAAGGAGAAATGGACGGTTTTCTCTCACATCTCACTCATCTGTGAGTACAATAGCAGCAGCAGAAGAATGGAAGCACCAACAGCTATGCCGTGTGGAAAATCAATGTAACTTTCGCTGTAGGAGAGGAGACCAAGCATAAAGCACCATCTCTTCAACTACAATGGGTCTGGGTTAGAGGATCACGCTCCAAGCTTATAGATCCTCCTTGCAGACACAGCTGTGTCCCCGGCACGTTTTCAGAATGAACTTTCCGAAAGGAATAATGCTCATAGTCAAGTCCTGGTAGAATACTCAGTACAGTGGTACCTCGGGTTAAGAACTTAATTCGTTCTGGAGGTCTGTTCTTAACCTGAAACTGTTCTTAACCTGAAGCACCGCTTTAGCTAATGGGGCCTCCCACTGCTGCTGTGCTGCCGGAGCACGATTTCTGTTCTCATCATCCTGAAGCAAAGTTCTTAACCCGAGGTACTATTTCTGGGTTAGCGGAGTCTGTAACCTGAAGCGTCTGTACCCTGAGGTACCACTGTACATGTGAAAAGGTTCCAGAGGTCTTGGTGAACCACTAGCTTAACGTGAGTCAACAGAGTGATGCAACAACAAAAAAAGCTAATGCTATTCTAGGCTGCATCAACAGAAGTTGATAAGGGAAGTGATGGTCTTGCTCTTTTCTACCCTGGTCAGATCCCACCTGGAGTCCTGAGTCCAACCCCTGCAATGCATGACTGAACTAAAGCATCCATGACAGTTGGCCATCCACACAAAACCCTCAAGCTGTTTTTCAAGGCAGACTCCAGACCCTTGCTGGAAGTGTCCTTAGGTCTCTCCTGTACATAGGGAAATCGCCATGGAGCACACCTGGCGGTGGTTCATGACATCTGGAAGAAAGTAAAATTGGTTAATCAAATGGTGGTAGACTTAGATCTACACACACTGGACTGGTAGCATCCTGACAGATTAAGAAACACTATAGTATATTTAGGTAGCTCTGAAGTTCTTTCCTCTGCATCTGCACTGGGGTATTAAGATAGCTCAGATCAGGTTTGCCAAACCTGCTGCCCTCCAATGTTTTGGACTATAACTCCCATAATTCCTAACCATTGGCTAGCAGGGGTTGATGGGAGTTACACCCTAAAACTTCTGGAGGGCGTGGGATTACAGAAGGCAGGTTTGGATTGATCACCCATGCTAAGCTCTTAAAATTTAATATAGAACACTAATATTTCAGTGACCTCTAGCATCTCCTAGATGCAATCCATCATTTTAAAAAGCCCACCTGATGATGGTACAAACCCCTTCAAGTACAGTGGTACCTCGGGTTAAGTACTTAATTCGTTCCGGAGGTCTGTTCTTAACCTGAAACTGTTCTTAACCTGAAGCATCACTTTAGCTAATGGGGCCTCCTGCTACTGCCACGCCACTGGAGCACAATTTCTGTTCTCATCCTGAAGCAAAGTTCTTAACCCGAGGTACTATTTCTCGGTTAGCGGAGTCTGTAACCTGAAGCGTATGTGACCCAAGGTACCACTGTACAGTACATGTCTTGCAAGAACACATTCACTAATGACTATCTTCATAGCCTCTGTCCCAAATTAAACACTGGCGTAGAGATACTTATATTAAAAGGTGACAAAATGCAAAATTCAGAGTTTCAAGAAATTGTATTCTAAGACCTTACAGTACAGGCCGATTTTGACTGAGCAGATCAAAAACCAACAATTCCCCTCAAACAGACTTGGGAAATCTTGGCTACATACCTTAGTAAATGTATTTTGCATTATACCATCTGCAGCCTCTCTTGTCTCCTTGATATTTTAGGTTTCTTAGAGGTGTTGTGTGCAATACTGGAATGCTCTTTGCTTTCTGAACACTCCAGAATACACAAGACATCTTGCTGTGAAAACTATGACCAGAGGTTCTGTTCACAATGCAAAATCTTTCTATTTCTTATGGAGTGATGCTTGATTAGCTTTGTTGCCTATTTTGTTCTTTTAATCTATGAAATCCAGGGCATAAGTATTTTACACTACTATCTGGTCCACTGGAGAACACACACTTTCCCAAAGTGTCAAAATCTTATGTGTTGACATCAGTGCTTAGGCAGCAGGAAATTTATTGGTCCTACACAGATACAGAGATGTCCTGCAGAACTGAGGCAAAGTAGAAATTAGACTTTTCTGGGGAGAAAAATGATACCATATGACACCTAGAAGCATTTATTTTATGCAACAAACTTAAATATGATCATGTGTACATTAAAAGTGTACACTGTATGCTGAACAATGCCAGGGAAAAAATCAATATTGATGCAAGTCTTCTAAAATTAAACATTAAAAAATGAGCTTGGACAGGAAGACAAAAACGTAAAACAGACTTACTTTCAATCAGCACAATGCTTAAAATTGAGAGCAATCCTAAACATTTCCAACGTTCCTTACAAAGCTGCCAAAAGTCCAACTATTTTTAAAAATTGATATTTTACATCAATAATAAAAATCTGGTGACAAACATTATAAAATCAAATGCTGGGCTGCCTTTACTGCATTAAATTTAGAATATTCCAACAGAACCACAGGAGTAAACCCACTTAAAAGTGATGTTTTTATAAAACAACCAACAGTATGTACATTTATTGCAAATTATATTAAACTAAAATGGAGAGGGAAATTAAAAAAAGATGAAATGTCTACTTGCAAATCAATCAAGTGATTAGTCTCCCACTCAGATAAAAAGTCAGAAAGCAACATGTATAAAAATTGTCACTATGTGACTTTTCATAGCAGGAACCAAAATCTGTACATCTTATTTAGCTGGAAAGAATTATACATAGGAGTCTCCAAAAGGAAAGCAGATGAGAATTCAGGTATTTTCCTTGTGTCTTGGATTAAAATTCTTTCAGTAAGCTTCTATTTTTTCTTGCAAAAAGGGTGGGCAATACCTGATTCTAGGTCTGAATTTTTTAAAGGATCTCATTCTGACTTTCTTTTAAAAAATGCAGCATGAAAATTTATGGAGTAAAACACTTTTAACTCCAGATATGCAGAAACTGGAATCAAGTGTTAAGCAATTTGCTTAATTATTGACTTTTCATAAAAAAAGTCTCTGGGAAAATAAGTACAGATGCTTTTAGCCTCTCTCAAGAGTTTCAGCAGAATAATGTCATCTGAAAGGGAAGCAGATTTTCCTTCTGTTTTCAGAGCTGAAAGCGGTGTGATCTGAGTATTTTCAGTTCCTTATACAGGAAATTTCTTGGTTTTTGCAGAAGCTTGGAGCATGCCTTCATTTGGCCCTCCTTTTCCTCCCCTTGCAAGGAAGTTTTCTTTTTACCTTGAAGAGAAGAAGAAGAAAGTTTAGAAAATGAAATTTACTGGGAAAACGCTCAAGAGCGAAGTGAACTTTCCCCTCTGAAGTGCACCTTTGATTTCTTTTTTAAAAATCAATTCCTAATTTCCTTAATAATAATTTTTTATTAAATTTATATCCCGTTTTTGTTCCATCTTGGAACCCAACATACATGGGTACATGGCATACAGTCATCTAGCCTATGCACACTTACCTGGAAGTAAGCACCACTGGACCCATTACCTGAATATTTATGTCTAGGGATTGCACTGTCAATTGTGTTTGTATTCACATCATCTTTGATGTAGGTGATAAAGGTCTGGTCGAAATTCCACTGATGACAATAATTTGCATTTATAAGAGGCTGATAATCTTTTTATGAATTGATTTGGGGGGGGAGAGAGAGATTACTTTAAATTTACATTATTTAAGTAAATTTCCACTGCAATAATGTAAAGAGCATCATAAAGATGCTGTAGCATTTGTCTAGAAAAGCTCAGCAATTGAAACTCTTGTCGAAGGAAGGAAGGTGGGAAGAATGACAGGAATATAGCAGTTTCACGTGTTCCCAGTTTATTGACTTTCATTACCTAACTTCCACTAAATTTTTAACATGCAGAAGTACTGTGTGATCTTCTACATCCATGTCAGCGACATTTCTACAAGCACTGACCAGCACCACCTCCTCCCGGCACCCATAATTATACAAACATAGCCCTGTATAATCTCCCTGCTGCACCTTCAGGAAGCCACTCTCTGTTAGTTCTGTCTCCTCAGTGTCTTCCTGGCTGCCTGTATCCTCAGTGTCACAAAGCTTAAAAAGATCCATTTCACTTGGAGAATATCCAGGACTTGATTCTATCTCGAACACTGACTCTCCATCACTTCCCAGCACCTTGCTTCTGAAAAATGTTAGAATGGGAATATCATTTGGGAGTAAAAGCCTAGCTAAATCAAACTAGGAGTTGCACTTCTGTCCTTTGAGCTGAGATAAAATGAGCTCTGCTTTTTAGAGCTTAAGTCAATTTTTGTTAGCATGAGATTTCTCTTAACCTTCTTTGAAAGGGCAAGCAGTCTACATAAGGAATAACAATGGACTTTACAGATGTGTATGAATGGTTTCTATATTGCTTTAGACAATTATCAGCTATATTGGAACAATATATACTATTAAATACAGGCAACACCTGATTTGCACGGGGGTTAAATTCCTGGCCCCCGAGCATGGGTTACTCCCCCATGTATAATTTCATAAATTTTTTCGTATACCCAATTTCAACGACTTCCCCATGCCTCCCTTTTCTGCAGCCCTGTTTTAAACTTTTTTCAGCAACCCCTGGTCTGAATTACTTATAAATTCCTTTCTATAACCCTTTTCTTTCCTCTTATCCAATCATATCGCTGCAAATCTGCTATTCTTTACCCATGACATTTTAACACTCAGTAATTTTGCAAGAATTTTTAAGATAAAGTTTAAATTTCTTCCAGTCTTCCTCCACCGTCTCTTTCCCTTGGTCACGGATTCTGCTCGTCATCTCTGCTAGTCATAAAAGAATTATCTCCTCTGTTTTCGCTAAGATCTCAAAGAGCTAATTTAGGCATGTCCAAGGACAGGACTTCCCAATTTGTGACCCAACAAGCTCAAGACAGTCTAGTAGTCATGTACAACATTGATTGGCCACAAGTTGGTGGTGGGATCACAAGTTGGGCAGGCCTACCCAAGAGCCTGCATATATTTCGTACAATTTTTGAGCACCAGATCCGTATGCCATCTCACTGGTTGCTTCTGAAACTCTTCCTAGTCTAAGAAATAGGCTGTGCAGCCAGCCATTATTTGTGGCCAGCGACCATGACCATGTCCCTTCCTGGGAATCTTCTAACATATGTAGAAGATGGGAGTGGGGAGAAGGTAGGATCAGGACTTGATACTACGTCCAGAGAGACAACTGCGAGAGATTCAGGCTGCTCCTGACTATGTGAGGAAGCTGGTCCCTCTCATTGGGTTGGACATCCAGTAACTGCCTTTGTGAGCCCTTGAAGGGGGCTGAAATTTAAGAAAGAAGCCCTCATGGTTCAGGCAACAAAGTAAACTCATCAGACAGTTGTTCAGAAGGCTAAGGATTCCTGGGCAGGATTCTTTCATGCTGATGCTTTTGACCAGGGGAGTGGTCAGTAGCCAATAGCAAACACCACCCTAGGAAGGCTATATATGAATTAAGTAGGTATCTCTACTCCTGCTAATTCACCAGGTCAACAGCTAGTTTTAAAAACAATTTTATAATTGACCATGGGTTGAAGGACCAGTAAGACTGGTTAGGGGCACACAAATTCTGACTGGGCACCATGCTTGTCAATCATCTCGACCGGCCCCTCAAGTCTCCCAGTGTGTGCAGAGACCTTGGGGATGCCACAGTTCTTATAACACCACATTGCCTTGTCACGATCCCTGATCCCAGTGAAAACTATCCCTAATAATAATAATAATAATAATAATAATTTTTTTATTATATCCCGCCCTCCCCAGCCAAAGCCAGGTTCAGAGCGGCTAACAACAGTAAAATAATACAGCATTCTAAAATCAATTCATTATAAAATCAGTTCAAATCAAATTAATGGCAACCACTGGGCTAGAGTTCTGTGAGGATTACCAAAGGAGGGGGGTCAGGCTGTGCCTTGGCCAAAGGCCTGGTGGAACAGCTCTGTCTTGCAGGCCCTGCGGAAAGATGTCAAGTCCTGCAGGGCCCTAGTCTCTTGTGACAAGAGCATTCCACCAGATCGGAGCCACAGCCAAAAAAGCCCTGGCTCTGGTTGAGGCCAGCCTAATCTCCCTGTGGCCGGGACCTCCAAGATGTTTTTGTTTGAAGACCGTAAGGTCCTCCATGGGACATACCAGGAGAGGCGGTCCCGTAGGTACGAGGGTCCTACTTTAAAGGTTAAAACCTAACACAAATCCTAGCCACACCACTTCTAGAAGTCCCAATCCTACCCTACAGTGCTGCCATTATCCCACAGCAACGTGCACACACAGAGGGTAACAGGGAGGAGGTGAATAGACAAAATCGAGAGCAGCCAGGTTGCTCAGGTGCTCTGGAAGAGCTGCTGGCTTCTGAATCTGATTTTCGAGACTGGGTCCAGGTTGCAGTAGCTACTCCTCACTGCACACCTGAGGAACCGCAGGCAGAAAATAGATTAGCCAAAGTGCCAAAACACTCTGGAGGAAGACACAATTTCTTTCTCATGCTCAAAGAGACATCTCTTCCTCAAAGTTCTTTACCCTTGAGATGGGTGGTATTATCCCTAGTTAGGGGATTTCTGAAACCATTTACACTGGCTTTCCCCACTGATTCTGATGTGAACCAAGCCACACGCAAAAGACTAACTCACGCTCCAACTATGAACAACTTTCTCCCATCATGCACTTCAACTGCTTACTCTGACATGTCTGTGCCTTGCCTTGTGCAAAGTAAACAACAGCCAAGATGCATAATACATAAGAAGAAAAACCTACCACAGCCAATTTTGCTGTTTACACATGGATGGGGATGTCAAGGATTTTTTTTTACCTGCCTCCCAACTTGCGTTGAAGAAAGCCATCAAGTTGCATAACGGCAGGTGAGTACATAGGGGACTAGAGTGCACCTTTAGGGTGCCAGTTGCCCATTCTTTTTTTAAAAAATGTGTTTTTTATTTTTCTTATAAAGCATACACGATAAAAATAACGATACCTAACATTAGGGAAAACAAACCAGCTGATTCCACCAATAAGGGAAATAATAGTTCGTCTGTAGTAATATTACAGAATGTCTCTGTTTGATTTGTACTATTCAGCCCAGAGTTCCTGACCACAGTTGGCCATGTGTATCCGGAGGACTAGTTGCAAACAAGCAATACCATGTTTCATGAAATCTATCCACCTCAGTGTTTTTCCTAAATATGAACAATCTAAGGGTTTTTCCATTAGTGCCCACTTTCAAATTTCTTGATCCCAGCAGGAGTTGCCTATTCTTAACAAGAAGGGACAGGAGCAGCTCGTATGTTTGACTGTCTGGATCGGGGGTCAGCAAACTTTTTCAGCAGGGAGCCAGTCCACTATCCCTCAGACCTTGTGGGGGGCCGGACTATATATTTTTTTGGGGGGGGGGGGAAGGAAATGAACAAATTCCTATGCCCCACAAATAACCCAGAGGTGCATTTTAAATAAAAGCACTCATTCCTACTCATATAAAAACACCAGGCAGGCCCCACAAATAACCCAGAGATGCATTTTAAATAAAAGGACACATTCTACTCATGTAAAAACACACTGATTCCCGGACCGTCCGCGGGCTGGATTTAGAAGGTGATTGGGCTGGATCCGGCCCCCGGGCCTTAGTTTGCCTACCCATGGTCTGGATTTTGGCAAGATCAGATCTCCAAGAGCTGGCCACTCTGCCGACTTATCAGCAGCCACTGCTGCTCTGAATATTCCATGTCAGCTGGCTTTTTAAAATGGAGAGACTTCTGGTAATTGGTCTTCCACACTCCTTGACCCTGATGTTCATCTGCATTTGCATGGGGGGGGGGAATCTTTTAAGGGATGTCTTTTTATGCATGCACACATATCTCTGTGTTAAATAAAACCTGTGTTATGCAAATGAACTAGCTGCATTTTTTAAAAAACATGTATTGTTCAGCAATTGGATTTTGTGTGTGGTGGGGAAGGACTAGGATGGCAAAAGGGTAAGTAAAGAGGAATTAAAGGGCACAATAAACAAGAGACATGTGACGAGGGAGGAAAGAGTGCAGGGAGCAGTTTGCAAAAAAAATGCAAAAGAAGTTCCGTGGAGATGGCTAGGATTTACTGCGATGTCACTTGGCATTTCTGACAAATTATAGCCAATTCAGGACAACTTCCCAGAGAAAGAAAGCAGTGTATTTGTGTTTACCTTTGTAGATCAATCTGTCTCTGTGCTGGTACTGCTTTTTTCGGTGCATCTTGCTGTTTTGGTGCTTTGGCATTGCTTGCCTCTAAACTCCCTGGACCTTCCTGGCTGGGTGCTGCCCTTTTCCGCCCCCTACCAGATGGTTTACTCGTTTCAGCATTTTTTGCCATGGTGCCCTGAGATTCAGACTTGGGAGGACGCCCTCTCCTAGGTTTGGGAGGGGCAGGCTGGCCCGATTCATCTGTTTTCTTTTCTTCTGACTTTTGATGAATATTTTCTGCTCCGGCGGCTGTTGCAGTTCTTTTCTTCCCACGCTCAGTGCTAACATTTCCTTGCGTTGCCTGATCAGAGTTTATCTCCTAGAGGGGGGAAATAAGGCTTAGTTTGTTGTCAGCTGAATCCCTGACAGTCAGGTGGCAGTTATATCTGCTTCAAAACCTTGCAAGCATTTTAGAAAGTAGTTTCCAAGGGCAGCTACAGCAATAACCTTTCAAGTACCACAAAATAAATCGGTCCAAGGGGACATACTGTTGCAATGGGGAATTCTCATTCCCAAAAATATAAAGAAGCATTTGGGAAACTCGTTATAGAAATACAACAAGCTTTGAAGTATTTCTCAATGTCGTGTCTACTGGCTTAGGTTTTCTACTTAAATTAAAATCCAACTTAAAACATTATGGGCATGAAACAAACTATCAGATGACAGCATGACAAGTCCTTGCATAATATTATTTAATGTGCTTTAAAAGTTCTCTCTGTACCATAGTCAAGAGCAGCTCAACTGGAGCCAAAACATAGTACAACAACATTAAAGCAGGATATTTGAATAAATAAGGAAAATCTTGCTATCAACTGCTAAGCTGACTTCTTCCGACTTGTTGGGAAACTGTTGACGTTATCAATCTGGGATGTTGTTTTCATGGAATCGCAAATAAAATGCAACAGTTATATTAAAATGTTAGTCACCAATTCCTGGATACAATTTTTAGTTGGATTACCTAGAAGTGCTTAAAAAAATTTCAACCATACCTTGTTCTTTACAGGTTCTATTTTTGCTGGGGTGACAGAAATAATTCTCACTGGATTTTCATCATTTTCACTGACACCAGTTTCTGATATGTCTGAGCTCTGCTCTCTGTTGGAAGAATTTTAAAAATCAATGTAAATTTGGTTTTCTGTTAAATTATGGAAGGGAAAGAAATCTATTTCCCTTCTTCAAGCCTAACTGGTAAAAGAACTGATCAAGAAGGTAAAAGAACTGATCAAGATTTCTTGTAAACTGGTTAATGCTAATGCAAAGGTTTTAATATGCCCCTGCCTCTGTGCTGGATTGTGATCCTGCATTAACTTTTTAAATTCATTATCTTCTTAACTACAGCAATCCCCAGGGTTGAAAGTGGAAGATGTTATTTAAAAAAATATGCATTTAAAATAAATTCTACCCTGAAATACTTCATTTCAATGTTAATCCTAATATTTCTAAATCCACGTGAACATAGATATGCACTCAATCTGTTCTGTTGTTTGAGATTCAGTTTTTACACCTTAATAACTGCTGATATATACTATTATTGTACTGTGTATTTTGGGTCTATGGACCACAATAAAGCTGTGTGTGAGAGTAAAAGAGTTAACAATTTGAGAAAAATGTGCAACTAGCAATGTGAACTAATCCAAACCTCATTAGATATAATACTGCGACTACATAAAACATTCTAACAGGTAATACAATTGAAAGCAGATGGTGAGACCAAATATATAAATGTTCATTTCAAAATTCAAAATGGAGGTGAAGAAGTGATTGGCAGACTTAGTTCATTAAAGGACTTGGAATTCTAAGAATTTGATATTCCTTTATGACACTGAAAAGTTTGCAAACTCTGAATTTTAGAAAAATAAAATACCGTACATAAACTGAAAAATAGCAATTTTCCACATAATTAAGAAAAGTAAAGTACAATCCTATATTGAGAGAATCCTTTAACATAGTATGTTTTTTAAATCTGAATTATATTGCTGAAAAGTATTAGACCTTGATTTGTTTCCTGCAGGAGAGCTCAGTTCAGAGTTTACGCTATTATTGCTTCCAGTTTCTGATCCTGCGCTTCGGATATATGGTCTCCTTCCAGTTGCAGATAAAGGTTTATTTACAGCACCTAATACACCAGTTGGTTTGGGCTAAAATGAACAAGAGCAGGCCTATTTAATAAGTTTGAAATATATGCAGACACACAATTCACAATGTATAATTTTTTTAAAAAAAAAATATCTCTACAATATATAAAATGGCCCCTTGCATTTTGGTCTATAAGACATATTAATTGGATATCATTAAATAGCTGCAGCTACACCATGCCTAGTGAAAATTCCTGAACTTTCTCCTACTTATAAATGTGATATAGCTCCAAGGTTATAGTGAAAGGCTTCATTTCCCCCACAACCTCAAGTTCACCACATGCCTAAATTATTGAGGTACAAATTGTCTCAGCATTGTTTCTCCTTACACCCTTTACATAAAAATAAAAGTTCTTGTTTTATCTTAGTGAAGCTGACCCACAACCAACAAATTAGCTCTGAAATCAAAGGGGCTAAGACGCTTTAGGTGAACCTGTAAGTAATTTAACAGTGTTGTCCTCTGCACTCTGAAAAACTCCTACAGAATTCAATGGGATTTAGACTCAAATAAATACAGCCTAAATGGGTTGCACTGAGTTAGTCATGTATATAGAATCATAGAGTTGGAAGAGACCACAAGGGCCATCGAGTCCAACCCCCTGCCAAGCAGGAAACACCATCAGAGCACTCCTGACATATGGTTGTCAAGCCTCTGCTTAATTTTATCATTTCTCAGAAATTGAAAGGGTTCATCGTTTATACGTGTCAAATAAAAAAAAGTAGAAACAACACCTTTCCGGTTAAGAGAAGAACTCTCATCTCTTCCGAAATATAATTCCTTTCATTGCAAAAATCCTTTGGGGGGGAAGAGAAAAAGAGAAGTTATTTAGTATTTTCAGGATAGATTATGTAATTTGACAGGGAGCAGAGATTCTGAAATGCTTTCCAGTTTTCAAGAACAAGTGCTTCTAAATCAGAGGGGAGGAACGTTTGGTCCTCCAAATGATGCTGACGACAATTCCAATCATCCTGGCCATTGACCATGTTGGCTGGGGCTGATGGACATTGGAGTCCTAACATCTAGTGGACCAAATGTTCCCTACCCTTATTCAAAATAGCTCCTCCCCCAAGTAAACTTTGTTCATAAAACAGGACCGCAACCCAAGAAGTGTGAGACTTGTTTTATGAGCCCAGGGTCCTGGTGGGGTTACACAGTGAATTGCATTTCAAGCAGAGGAGCATTTAGAGGCCCTTTCCACTATGTTTCAACGGGGGGGGGGACCTGTCTTGTCCAGCAGGGTTTTGTTTTGTCATTTAAGTTAAAACTGGAATCTTGGAAAGAAAATTATCTGAGGAACCTCTGTTTTGTATTGTTGTTCTATGGAACATTTTGGGGAGATATTCAATGGTCATACTCAGAGCAGACTCACTAAAATAAATGGATTCATTGGGTCTATCCAAGGATGATTAAAATTGGATAACACCTTAATACAGTACGTATTGGTTTCAATTGCTGCTAGCCACCCTGAGGTGCATGTAATCATTATAATAATAGGATCTAAACACCTCTATAAAAGCTCAATCAGAAAACTAGGCAGTCAGCTCAATGTTCAACAGTGGCTCACTAATCCAAGGTCCTAAAGCATATTTAAGAAATAAGCACTAAGCTAAACAGAGTAAACTTTTGTCCTGTTATGAGAGTGCTTTTGAAAGTACTACTGATTTTGCATATTATAGACACCTGTATATTTAATTTCTTTAGCTTGTCACTTTCACTATATTCTAGTAATGGCAGATTCAATACTGCTGAATGTCCAAAGAATAGGACCACAAAGAAGTTTTAAGAGCAATTTGGTTTCACGGGAGAGGAAGAGAACATGGCAATAGTTAGGTAATTATCTAAATAGGTACTTTAGAAAATACAACCAAGAACGAAGTTCCCATATTCGAAGGTATGCTTAAGTAGAAGAGAACACAAAAAGATTTGTTTGTTTTAGAAAATTACCTTTTCAGGTTGCGTAAAAAATTTGGTTGGCAATACAGGATCCTTTGGAGACTCTGCATTACATAAAGCACTTTTGCTGTTGATTACACACAGGGCCACGTCACATACAGTATAGAGTTTCTGTGGGGGGGGGGATTGTAAAAGGACTTTAGAAATCACTTTACAACGTAAAACAAATGTAACTATAGCATATAGAAATCAGTATGCCAATTACATTACAGACTTATTTTATGCTTTTTTTAAAAAATGGAATTCCCCATAGACATATTATCTCCCAGTGCAAATCCTGCCTAATTTTCTACACTATACTTTTGAACAAAATGAAGCAAGCTTTTTCTAAATTTTACAAACACACAGGACTAAGGTTTAAGTAGCTTGCTGTAACAGCTAGTCCTACTCAGAGCAGAGCTACTGAAATTGAAGAATATGATGAAGAGGTTAGTTGAATACAATTCCTAGCTTCTTATTGTTTCAATAAACTAGTCCCCCCAACACACGGTAAGAGGAGAAGAACTACAGAGACTGAAATGGTGTTTTTTTAAAAAGGTTGTAACATAAATTGATTACAGCTAGTTATATTTGAGAAATGTGATTTCTGTGATCCAATCCACACCTCCTAAACTAATGTGCAGATCGGCACAAAATTATCCTTTGTATTTTGCACTTCTCCAAATTCTGTGACAGCTCTTTGCTCAAAATACCCCTATCAAAATATATTAACAATGAGTATTTCAGGTAATATATGCTTAGAAATGAGTACATAGAGATGAAATGGTATTTTATAAGAAGATATGTAATGAAATATGAATTTTTCGTGTTGATTTTCAGATAAACATGGAAGTGGGACAGGATGGACTTATGAATAAACATATTCAACATTGATATAGACTGGTTTAGACTTGATCTGTCCATATTTAATTACAGCTAGCAGAATTTGGTGTGATGTGGGGCAAGGATCCATCCAACAGTCCAAATGGTGACTGATACCACCACTCAACCCACATGCTGAAAGAACACTGGAGAGGCTAGCAGGAATCTCAAGCCAAAATGGCATGGAACTGATCTTCTGGGCTGTTCTTGTCATTGGAGCATGAAATACAAAACTCTACAATAAACCACACATATGAGGGAGGTAACACCACTCCCTCACTGGCAGCAAAAGCTTCTTCCTAACTCTGTTAACTGGTGGCTAACCTTTGCCCATAGCAAGTAAGAAAATACTGAAACTTAGGTGGGAAATTCAGAGACTGCAATGTGATGCCCCTAACAAGACCTCCCTTTATGGCTTATGAGGTTAGAGGGGCAAAGTCACTCCTCTCGTTTGATCCCAGATTCGAACCATAACATTAGCCAATGTAGCTGATTTAGCACCTGTGCTGTGGCTGGACCATATCCTAGCCAGTGAAATAGATCAGCAAACTGCTGCCATATGAAGTGGGGGAGGAGAGAACTCTTATTTGTGCCAAGTGCTCAGAAAAGGGCCCCAAGTAAGAGGAGATCCAGGGCTTTCCCTTCTGTGGGAATTTTGTGGTGGTTGGCTTTTTTTGCAATCACAAAACAAACATTCAACGTGGCAAAGGAAGAAGAGGAGGAGGAATGAAGAAAACAAAACAAGATTTTGCTTGCTTGATGACAACTACATTCTGCCGGATTAACTTTTTCGCTCTGTAAACATGAGATTGCTAACACAAAATGCTTACAACTAAAATTCTCTCTGGAGAGAAATGAGATTCTGGCTTATTGCTTGCTCTGAAGCATTCTGTTCATCTTGTTCAAAAACTGACTTCAAAACCAATCTCTTTCCACCACATTTCTTACTTCATTGGCTTTTGGCTCATCTGGAGACTGTCCATCCCGCGTAAGTCTGATACTTTCTGTCATCTTTTTCATGAAGGCATGGCTGTTGTTTTCGTTTTTTGTCATTAAGACTTCCAGCATGAACCAAAGGCACCTAATGAAATCGAAACACCCCAACGCTAAGAGTTGCATGTAACACCACTAACAACATTCCCCAGAAAGAAAGCATACTTGAGTCTGAAAACACCTCCCTTCCAGCTCAAAATGCTATGTCCAGGTATCCCACAATACATGATTTTAGCAATACAATGAACTAGAAATTTGACCATCCCTACCCACCCAAATTAGGGCAAAAGGAGGGAATTGCAAGCCACAGGAAGAAGTCCTTAGAAGTTGGGGAGAAGCTGGGAGAAGGAATGCGGGGGGGGGGGGTTTGAAGCTTTGGAAAATATGACCTGGAAGCTTAGTAAGTAGAATCCTCTCAAATTTGCAGAGCCTGGTAATTTGAAAACCAACCTCCCCTGCCCCCAAATTAACAACCATGATTACCCAAAAAGGGTAGCCATCATGGAAACCAGTCTCCATGCAGCAACAACAGTGTGCTCAAGCCTGCTGTCGCATAATTTTTCAGATGCTAAGACTTTCTTCAGAATGCATTGAGGACACATGACGCGGTTCTATCTACTGTGGAAAAAAGGCAGGTCTGGTCCAGTAAGCTGCCTGCCTGGCAGACTGCCTTTGAATACCTAAACAACATTCTGAGCAACTTAGAGGAGTAGAATATATGAATTTAACAAAATGCACTGTGTGAACAAAAGCCACCAAAATGAATGTTTTTTTGTTTTTTTAAATTCTTTTTATTAAGTTCTTTTTTTAAAAATGAATGTTTTTACGAGTTCCTGAGGAAATCCTAAATTTGTGTTGTGAACTGCCCTATGATCTTCGGATGAAGAGTGATATATAAATTTAACAAATAGCAACAATTGTGAAGTTTACAGTAAAAAATGGGCATTGTTCTCTTTGTTAGAACTGCGAAATGAAAGTTTGGGGGCTATATCTATCCAACATCTAAATTAGCATTTTTCAAATATCCAATAGAGAATGACACATACTCTTTGATATCACGAAGCTGATCAACATCTTGAGGTTTTGTAAAATCTGGATCATGGGCCAGCAAGTGAATCATGTATGGTACCACATATTCAGGCAGCAGGGATAGCAGCTTTTCTGGAATAACATAATATAAACATGTTCTAAGCATAATGTAAAGACACATAGCCAACACCAGAGATTTTTCTAATTTTCTATTATGCAAGTAAGCAATATAGCTGTAACACATTTTACAAAAATATTGTGAAGCTAATTCAATTGTGTGATTATTGGAAGATTTAAGGAATGACCTCTCAGAGCATATATGAACACAACTACTATATTCTTCAACCACAACCAAAAAAACAGAATTTGAAATAAAAATGCCACAAGATACAATTTTACTTGCAAGCAAATTTACTAACCATTGGCCATGGGGTTCTGTTTAATGTACTCTCGCCGTATACTTATATTTTTAAGTAAGCACTGTCTTGCATGCGCTCTCCTTTCTTTTACGGGGTCTTTGGCACACAATGCAAATATTGCCATGTACTCCAATGGGAGCAGTAATTTTACCAGTGCTTTATGCAGCTTCTGAGCAAATATCTGCCTCACCTGGTAACATTCATCCTGCAAGAGAGGAAAAGAATAGGACAAGTGCAACTTAGCAAACCATATGGGTGTCAACAGAAACAATTCTGTGAAACAGTAAAATATGCTTGCAGTATCTGCAAAGTTTAAGGCAGAGCTTTCCAAACTTTTCACGTTGGTGACACACTTTTTAGACATGCTTCATTTCACAACACAGTAATTCAGTTTTACTAGCAAACTGGAGGTTAAATTAACCCCTTTCCAGTCCCGGGAGAAGTGCAGAGAGCGTTCACATGACACACTGCAGCCGACACACTAATGTGTCATGACACACATTCTGGAAAGCTCTGGTTTAAGGAAAGAAAGACAGGTCATCTTAGACTAAACAGTAGCTTTATGATAGGGAATGTGCCCTACCTTAATTAATTGTTCCTCTCACAGCTCTTCAAAGACAATTACTTACGTTAATGACCAATGCACAGAGTTGGAATTGCTCTGGGGTAATAATTTCGTGGTAACAGGGCTCCTGTGCAAGCTTCATTATGGCACTGCCAGCAGCCAGACGTAGACGGGACATATCAGATTTGCTGCATACAAGAGAAGACAATCATCCCTGTCTCTCAGAAGACAACCTTGTGTCTAAAGATGCATACGCAGTATGAAACTTCTAGAATTTCATGGAAATGTCATAACTTCTAGCTGAGTAACTAACTTCCTGGTCACCATGCTGTGAACATTACCATGTAAATTTTACGCACACTGCAACGTAAATGAGAAAACTCATCCCAAAACACACTGTGAGCTGTAGCTGCCCACAAAAATAAGTATACAAATAAAGGACCTACCCATGTGATGCTGACACAAAACCCCTGCACAAACACTATGCAATAGAACCAAAGATCATTACCCCCCAGCTCTCTCTCTTCCCCCAACTGCACAATGCATAGGACAAGTGACTCATCCAGAATGTAAACGAAATGTGAAAAAATACTCCATGAATTTAAAATGGAAACACTATATGTACGTTTATTTGTCTGTCTGGAACACTAGAAAATGTTAAAAACAAACAAACAAACAAAATAAATGTTTTGTGTCCTCTCTTTCAGATCTAATAAGGGAAAGAACAATTGGTCTTAACTGAAGAGTAGATTTATAAGGTGGACGATGAAGACACTGCAACCCTCCCTGCTGTAGTCTGCAGTTGTGCTAATTTCAGACTACAGCCAAGGCTTTATTTAAGGGTTCCCTTTGTTCCTCTGTTTAAGGAGTTACATTATTTATTTTGGGGGCATGTCATCAGCCAGGGGGAGGTAGGCAGGTATGTTCAGATTTCTTTTCTAGGTATGTACATTGATTATTGCTGCTTGGCGAGTCTGAAAAACTAATTTAAGCCTGCCTACCACAATTCTGTGCTCCTGCCTCCATCACGTGATGAGGGAATTACCCAATCCAGTGGCTTCATCATCCACCGCAATAAATTCTATATACACAGTTCTTGCTTCTAAGCAACTTGATGGATCGGGACATAAATATCAACTGTTATCAGTGAAAATTTGGGGGAAGTCTTACCTAATTCTCTTCTGTTCTGTCAAGTCTCCTTCACTGACCAACATAGCTGATAGTAACCGGAGTGTTGAATTTGCAGATTTTGACTGGTTATTCTTCATACCCAAAAGCCAACGTACTAGAAGTTTAATTGCTTGAACCTATTAGCAGATAAAATCAAGTCATTGATACTTCTAACAGCATTACTAAGTATATTTTAGTTCACCGCCTACGATCTGAGAGCCTCCTCTATTGAAATATAACGACTGAAAATTGTATTCACATTCAATTTCAGAATAGAAAAAACCTGTGTGAATTTCATGTTAAACAAGGGTCACCAACCTTTCTGGACCAGTGGGCCCATTTCTAATTTTGAGAAAACACTCTGGGTGCCAGTCACAAAACAGCTGCCGTTAAGTCAGAACACAACACAGCTGCTATGGCATAAAACAAAATTCGAGAGAGTATGGTCACTGCTACTTCCCTCATCCCACTCTGACAAGCTCATGCTTGCCGGGGGATGTCAGCTATGTCTTCCTGGTTCTGACTCTGGAGGTGACACAATATTTTCCACACACATAGACAATGATCCTGTTGCTGACTAGTAACAGCAGGGAGCCTGAGTATCAGGGGGAAAATACAAGGTGGCTACACCACTCATTTATTCTTTCAAACTCAGCATACACACCTACAGACCACAGGAACACATGCATCTCTGCCAAGCGCATCTCCCTCTCTCTTTCTCAGACCACAACATACAAACAAACCACAGATGAATATATCCCTCCCTCTCACACATGCACACCACAAATATCTAAGGCTACACATAAACCCATCCCTTCCCTCCCTCCCACATCTCACCCCCCCAGCCAAGTGCATCTCTCTCAATCACACATGCACAGCATACTTGAGCACCCACACATTCAGAAATGCCCCACCAAGGGTGAAGGAAGCACTTGCAATTTTTAAAAATCCCTCCCGACCCCATACACAAGGGTCCCTAACTTGGTGCCCAATGGCACTGGGTTGGTGATTCCTGTGCCAAGACATAACACAAAAACCGGATTGGAAAAAAGGAAGATTAATACTTTTGCAACATGCTTCTCACATTTTCTTTCAATTTGCTTTATCATATATTTGAATGTATGTATTCATGTACTGTAGAAACAACTGAAAAAATGTGAACTTGTTACTTAAGACAGGTAATTCCATTTTTAAGACCGTAAAGCCTTCTAACTTCAGTTTTAGGAGATGGTTGTCTAGATTCTAAGCATTTATTCATTTACTTACCTTGTTCCATTTTCATTTACATAACATAAAAGTAACAATAAGAAATTTTTAAAAAGCTATTTCATTATAAGGCAAGAAGCAAATATCACATCATTTCACATGTATTAGCTGAACAGAGATTAAGTAGGCATTTGTAACAAATTAATTACACCAACTTCGAAGAGCATTTAATGAAACAAACCTTTATCAGCAAATAAAGAGCAACGTACTTGTACGACCAGACATACAGAAACTGAATTTCTTTGAAGGCCGATACGTTACAAAGGCCAAGCTATACTGTTTATGTTTATATTGACAAATAGATTTAATACTGTTGTACATTTTTGTGAGAAATTGCTATGCCTTACAGTTAAAGGTAAGAAACTAATGTACCTTTGCTAGGACTTCTGGAGAAACCTCTTCATCTGGGGACCACAATTTCCCATTTTTCTCACCTGTAGACTGCAAAGATTTATGCATGATTGATAGCAATTTTTTTAAATGCACAAAAGAATTTAAAAAAGAATTTTAATATATTTTGCCTTCATCTTGCAAGCTCATATAGCACCAGATATTTACGTAACATTCTTCATTCTTACCATAAAGCCATTATATCGCTCTGAGCCTTACCCTGTCATTCATCAGGAGATCTTTTACAATGAAATTTGCAACTACGGATTTCATTGGTGATGCAAACTGGTCTGGTGCCAACATGGAAATGTGACCCAAAGAAACTAATGGTGTTATAAGTTGCTCTGGAACATCAGCATTCAAACTTCTACTTAGAGGCTGGAGGAGGAGAGAGAAGAATTATTGCACATTAACGTACTTCCAAAAAAAAAATACTAACCTGTATAGTTCTGTTACAAATATATATCTCAAGAAGACCCAAAATGCAGTACAGGCTCAGTTTCTTACTCAATTTAATATACTGGTATGAACCAATATATTAAAAATCAAATACCTTAAGCACTCTACACCAAGAGAGCAACTTGTTCCCTACATCCATCTTATTTTCAGAAGCGCTTTATGCTACACCATCTGCAATTGGGTAGAAGAGTTCATATCCAATGAGCTCCTTGGAGGAAGGGTATGATAAAGACATGGGATATGGTCCAATGTAATAGAAGTGGGCATTTGCTCATACCATGGGGCTTCTCCTTCGTCTGTCCCCCCCATCTCAAAATCTGCTCTGGAATATTGAGGGAACCTCTGGAACAGATTGGAGGGTGCAGGGGGCTTCAGGGGGAGATTAAAGAAACTGTAAGTACAGTTGCACAAGCAGGCACACATCACTCGAGGTAAGCGAACAGTTTGGGAAGGCTCAATTCACATTCCATTTTGCATCTTACTTTTGCCCCTTGGGCATAAGTGTGGAGTTGGAGGTTAATCAGAGCAGTGTGTCATAAATATATATGCCGAGTTCCACTGTGACCTCTCAAGGAAGACATTGTATTACAGTGAATTGTAGCTTTTCTTGCCCATTTAAAATGGGTGCAGGGGTCAAGCTGGGAGTCATGTTGCAAATGGAGAATTATATGTTAACATACATACCAAGTTGTGTTATGGTTCCTCAGTGCCCAGTATCAAATTATAGGGCTTGAACATCTTTCCTGCATCCTTTGGGAATGGTTATGGGGGCAACATTGCATTATAACATCTAGAGCTGTGTCCAGAACATGCACATTAAACTTCATTAAACCAAAGACTTTGCTTGCTTGGCAAGCAGCTAAGTACAGTGGTACCTCGGGATGCAAACGGGATCTGTTCCAGAGCCCCATTTGCATCGCGACCGGAATGCAAGACGCAATGGCGCGTGCACGGGTTGCGTTTTGCCGCTTCCGCGCATGACGTCATTTTGAGTGTCTGCACATGCGTGAGTGGCAAAACCCGGAACTAACGTGCTCCGTTACTTCTGGGTTGCCACGGAGCGCAACTCGAACGCACTCAACCTGAAGCACATTCAACTCGAGGTATGATTGTACACAATTTGTTTACTTCCTGTTAAAAACCTAAAACTAAACCAAGTGCAGTACTGAAACTGAGGAATGGGTCTGGCATGGTCTATTCCTACTTTGTCTTCAATACAAAATAGTCAAATTCATGAGTAAAGGTGTAAGTAGATAAACTGAACTTTCTAGAATTCATAATGTCAGAATGGCTTGATATTCAAACAGGAAAAGACATTTGAATCAGTTTTGAGTATAAAGTCTTGCTGGATATGACAAATTCGGGGAGGATACGGCTATTGATGGCTACTAGTCATGAAGGCTAAGTTCTGCTTTTGCTGTTGGAGGCAGTATGGTAATATCTATCTATCTATCATCTATCTATCTATCTATCTATCTATCTATCTATCTATCTATCTACCAGGCTAGAAATCGCAAGTGAGGAGATCACTAGTGCGCTCAGATCCTGCTTATGGGCTTCTCACAGGGATCTGATTGATCCCTGTGACAACAGAGTGATGGACTATATGAGCCTTGGGCTGATCTTATGTTGTAAAGTTCTTTCTATCACCAGGTGTCAAAAGGGCATGCTGGAATGAAGAACTCTTCCATTCCATCAAGACACTATAGAGGTGAGGAATAATGGCAGCTTGAAGTGTTGTTGCAACTTGAATTGTACCTGAAGAACTTACCAAGTGAAACCACCACTTGTCAAGCGATGTTTATCAGCTATCAATTACGTGCCTTTAACTGACTATATTATATGCAGGCTTATTTAAAAAGAAACAAAGTGCAGTCAACATTCCTGCTACAGTAAAACACCAGAACAAAAATAGTTTCAATCCATTGACAAATGTGCCCTTAACTTTCAGTCCTTCAGTCAATCATATAAAGCATTAGTTAATTTTCTAATACTTCTAATGGAAGTAAAATATTGCTAACTACTAGTGGACCCTGATCACTTCTTGAAGTGTTATACAGTGGTACCTCGGGTTACATACACTTCAGGTTACATACCCTTCAGGTTACAGACTCCGCTAACCCAGAAATAGTTCTTCAGGTTAAGAACTTTGCTTCAGGATGAGAACAGGAATTGTGCTCTGGCGGTGCGGCGGCCCCATTAGCTAAAGTGGTGCTTCAGGTTAAGAACAGTTTCACGTTAAGAATGGACCTCCGGAATGAATTAAGTACTTAACCCGAGGTACCACTGTATATTCCTTGAAAACCCTGGGTTGTTATAATAATTTCAAAAGGTCTGATAATTGTGATTCCACCCTTTCATGGCTTTTAAGAAGTCAGACAAACCTACCTCAAAAATCTGTGCAAGCTGAACTTCTTTATTTGAAAATATGGCATGTATACAGTGGACAGCTTGTTTTGCTTGGTGAGGTGTTCCTCTCTTTGCTTTCTGATGCAAAATAGGAATAAGGGTTCTGTACAGAGTTAGCACAAAAAAAAATTATACCAAAAATAAATTCCTGTAATGTTTGCAGGAAGTCAGTGCAAGATTTTTTTGGAACATAGAGAACCACCATATAAAATTAAATTAAGAGCACACATTCTTAGGTGGAAAGGTAGTTCAAATGCATTGGTCATTGACAACCCCCACCATCACCCACATGAAATGGGATGCTAGATTAAAAGAGATCCAAGCATGGCTCTTTTATGGTCTTAAGACATACATGAGCACCAAGGTTCACCGCTCTTCCCAACCCGGCAAAAAATCTAACTACAAATCAAGGCAGTGGTTTTCAACCAGTGTGCCGTGACACCCTGGGGTGCCTTGAATGATGGTCAGGGGTGTCATGGGCAACACTGGCCTCTGCCCCTTTTTCTTTCCCTCCCTCCCTCCTCTGGTGCCCTCTCAGCTTGCTTAAAGCCAAAGCCCTGGCTATAAGCTCTGCAGGTAAATGGTACCTCTGGAAGACATCTCTTTTGGGGCAGGATGGGCAGCTCAGAGACCAGGGGTGGCCGCAGTGGCTGCCCAGAGGACTCCCAAGGAGAGAGGAGGCTGAGGGAACACTCCACAAGGAGGATGTTCAAAACCGGGTGAGAGGCTGCCATTTCTGCAGGCAAGGGGTGACATAACTGGGCTCCTGAGCCCCAGATGGGTGCCGCAGAAAGAATGCAGTTGGTCAAGGGAGCCGTGGACTCAAAAAGGTTGAAAACCTCTGAATTATAAGGGATGCAATAGTAATGGGCAATGAGGTTATACGTATTTGCACCAGCAAGAAAAAGATTGTCTAGTATCAAAAAGCTGAAAGATAAGACAGTACCAAATGCATTTATGGTATTTGAAGAAATGCACTCACGATCGTATCTGGGGCAGATCAGTTTCTATTTTGTGCCCAGTGTTTCTGAATATCTGAATGGCTGCCTCTGCTACTTTATCATCTTCCATCCTGAGGCACTGCAGGAGAGATTCATACGTCTCTGCAGAGTGGAACGAGGTAGGATGCGTGAAAGACAGAACCTATGGACACATATCAAAACAAATTAGAAAAACATATTCATGAATGAATCCTGAATATCTGGGAGTGGGGCAGAGTATAAATCTAAATATAGATTCATTTCCCTTTGTGCTTGCCTCAAAGGAAGGGGTGGGAAACACTAAGATTATATTGTGGAAGTCCCAATTCTTGACTTTCAGAGTTTATTATTTTTAATAACTTTTTTGTATTAGCTTTTCAAATTTTACAAATTCTTTTAAACCACCATCAGAATAAATCTCTCATATCGATTGACTTCCCATCCACACTTCCATGGTGTTCTTTTCTTACCTTATAAAGCTGCTATACTGCTTATATTTTACTCATTATATTTTGTCTAATTTTGTGTTGTGCCACAGCCACCTTGACATCCATGAGAACTGTTCAGTGCCCCCAGGGCATTTTGTCCCTCAAGCCCACAGCACTTTCTCAAAATTTGAACTGTGACCACTCATCCAAAAAAAGGCTGGCAACCCCGATCTAATCCTTCTACACACAATGCAATTTATTGTGCTAATACCTAGGACAACATACATCTAAAATTCACTGCATTATTGCAATGTACAAAGAGATTAAAAGGGATTGTAGCTGGCCCATTCCATAGGTTTCTTCAAGTGAATGTCAGCATTTGAAGAAAGGTTTTAAATGTCAAGAAGCAGCACTGACTCTTCCAAAGAATACTGAAATGGACTGCAGTGTAGTGAATTTAGAAGTATTACTAAACAAGTAATTTTACAGACAGTACCTTGAGAAGTTCAAGCCCTGAACGAATAGCTGTATCGGGGCTTACACCCTCCTCTTCATCATCAGCTGTCCCTTCTATCGATTTATTCATCAGCTTTACTAATGCGCTAAGAAAAAAAATTGGGGGGGGGGGGAGCTTAAATGTACACTTACAGCTTACATATTATACACACATTCAATCTACTATTTCTTTGTAAAAAAAAAGGAGACATCTATGTAACCAAGTCAGTCTAATATTCCAGTTTTCTTCTGAATATTGCTTATTTTCACAATAATCTAGATTATTGAAATATTCTTATTTCAATAAAATTTTCAACATACCTTCACCTTTGTTCAATATTCCATTTTATTTTTAAAAGCAAATCTTATTTTTTATTAATTGGTTTAAACTCATTCCTAACTACTTTTAAGTGTATAAATCAGATTTCAAAAGAAACTCATATTAGCAACAGTAAAGAGATGCCTTGCAAAAACACTAAGATGGGACAGCTGTCGGTCAAGCTTACCTGATGGCTTCTGAGTCAATGTGTACAGGGGCAATTCTTTCCAAAAGAAATTTTACCATCTCCAGGAAAGGATTGGTTGGCTGTTTAGGATTAGCAAGTTTCCGTGCAATCTCCCTCTGAATAAAATAAAAGGATTAAGTTATGACAATTTGTACAAGCAATACTCTGAATGAGTCAAACAAACAAACAAAAACAAAAGCCACACAAGCTCCATAGCTCAAATACTGCTAAACAGAGCTAAATTTATTCTAGCCTTAATTAAATGTGTGAACTAGGTACAACCTTCAAGCATGAATGACTAATTTTTTTGTGGGGGTTTCCCACCCCCCACTAATGGCTGGAAGAAGGGGCAAAAGTTATATTAAAGTATCACCCTTTTTGGACTATCTCTCAGCTTTCAGAACTTGGGAGAGAATGTCAGTGAATCCTCTGCTCCGGTGGTGTGGTGATCATTGACAGGTCAGCCCAAATTAAAGTTACCTGTCCTCCATAAATTTCCTGTCCACAGCAAGACAGCAAGATTTTATCATGGTGGTTGACCTGGTGTGTTACTGAGACACGAGTGACTGAGCTGGGCAGATCACCTTTATTTTAACTGTGCCACACCGGGGTATGCAGTGAAGCAGCAGCAGACAGATAAAAGTACCATACTTTTCCGTGTATAAGATTAGGTTTTCTTATTTTAAAATAAGGTTAAAAATATGGGGGCATCTTATACGTGGATAGTGCATATGCCCATTTTCTAAATTTGGGGTCCCCAAAAGTAGGGGGTGTCTTATACATGGAAAAATACGGTACTTTCTTCTCACCAGAATAGGGGCCTTCTTAGGAGTGGAGGAAAAGCAAAGTGTGCACTTATTTAAACTATTGCTTATTTTAAACAACAGTTTAATATTTTGTGTGAACCAAGCCAGTAAAACTTGCTTGTGGGTAAACATTTAGGAGTACCCAGGCATGTGTATATACACTTCCTAAGGATTTTCCATTATCAGGAGCATCCCTGACTTCTTGGCTCATCTTTCTGACCCTTCCTACCATGTCAAAGCCCCATATTTTTATTGTGGTATTCCTGTTCAGAAATGCATAAAAGAAACATAGCCTATCTATACTGGAAACAATAGTAAAAACCTGGTTCTTACCACACAGACATCTGCTTGCTTACAGGAGCAGGTAGGACTGATTAATAGTTCAAGCTGAGAACGAAGCTTCTCATCATCACCAAGAACCTGATTGAACTTTTTCACAAAGTCTTGTGCCTTCCCAGGATCAGGAAGATTTTCTATAGAATTGAAATTCAAAAAGGTAGTTTATAGTAGCAGCTTTAGTTGTACTGAAAAAAACAATGTAATACTCATCTACAGATCTTACTTGCTATGGTCATCAGCTTTCCAAACATAGCAGCACTGTTTGCTTCTGACTGAAAAGAGAAGTTCAGAATGAACATTTATACAGAAAGTTTTGTATACCAGAGTTGCTTCTACTGTTGCAGAATCTCTCTTCTCTCCCCTCACCCCACTTTGGTATATTGGTTCACGATTACAAATACACGATCATCAAATAAAATAATACACAAATATTAGCGTTTTGCTATCCCATAAAAGCCAATTTCCAACAACAAAGCAGTCCTAACCTAAAAGCAGGCAGCAGTAGAATTTGATGGAGCAGCATAATCACCACTACATCCACAGCCCTACCAGTCACACTGGCCAAGGCTGGCATTCAGAGTGGGCACAAATTGGACTGAATGCTGTCAAGTGGCTACAGTGAAACTGAATTGGGATCCAGTGAGTCCTAGGCCTGCTCAACCTCTCTCTCTCTCTCTCCCCCGTTTTGGGCTTTCTGTGGACTACCATAGGTAGGAATCATGCCAATGACAGCAATGGGAAGATCTACACCAGAGGAGTGGTGCCAGCACCATAGTTTTGGTCTGCGCAGAAGAACACATTTGCTCTATCCCACTGCCCCCAAGCCAGCAGATCAGGAGTTTGGATTGCAGTGTAAATTACCAAAAAGAGATACTTTTGTCTTTTCCTCAAAAAACCCAAAGGAAAATGCTAAATATTATTTAGTAATGTATTATTCTGATTTAGTCTATTAAATGTTGCTTCTAGTTTGTTCTTTCAGGAACATTAGAAAATTTTAATGCAAGAAGTCACTGATTGTAAAGGATTGACAACAAATATTTCTGAGCAAGAGTGGATTCCTTGCTTTAAAGTTCCATTAAGATACTGATTACTAAGTTCTGAACTAAGAAAAAGGCAGTATTAGAATTTGAAATTAAAAAGGGGGGGGGAAAGAATTTGAAATTAAGTTTAAAACCATCATTTAATATATTAATTCTAAAATATATGCAGATGTGTTACAAAGCATTAAATGTAAAATGAGGCAATTAAGTTATTGTGAAAACCGTACAGTGGGTTGCTTGTGCAAATCTAGTAACTCCCGCACGTGACTCCTAAGCATGTTCTGGCATTTCCACATTTCATTCAGTGCCCTAAGCATAAAAGAAATGACAAATGTGTTAAAATCTGAAAAACCAGTGTGATTCTAAAAATACAACATTGAGTCCCAAGCTGACTGTTCTTCTATCACATTATCTCGTTGGCCCAATATCCTGCTCTCAATAACTTCTCCAGCAACAAGGCTGAACATATATTATGTGTATATGAAGATCTAGATGCCTTCCCACCTTTCAGTTGGTTTTTAATCAGTGTGTGCCTGCACATGCATGCACACAGGCACACACACACAAAATTCACTGAGCTCTTTATTCAACTAGTAATTTCAAATTACCATGTCTTAAAATCCAAATACAGAAGCTAACCTTGAATAAAATACAACTATTGACAAGATACTAGGAGTGAACATTGGCTCTGTGCATACTATGAACTATGAGGAAAACTCAGGGAAGGTCCTCATGTTTCTGAGTCGGCTTATGCTGTTAAAAATATATCATGAGGTGGAACAGGAACTCCCTAAGCTTTTGTGTGTTCTGTGGCCTTGAAAGTCCAAAAATGTACAATCATGTATCTTTCCTTCCTTCCTTCCTTCCTTCCTTCCTTCCTTCCTTCCTTCCTTCCTTCTTTCTTTCTTTCTTTCTTTCTTTCTTTCTTTCTTTCTTTCTGACAAACAAACTCAAGCAGACTGGAGTACTGTCTAAGTATTAAGAGGAAGGGTGGTGGTGGAGGAAAATGGGATAAATCTTCATTTTGTTGGCTAGGAGGACAACCCCCCCCCCCCGTCTAGACTAGGGATTTATGCTATTTTTCTACTACCCTCTTCCCTATGATTTCCACTGTATCTACCCCGTATCAGTCAAGTCTGCCCTTTTTCTTTGTTCTAAAAAAATAATAAGCAAGCTACAGGAGCTTTCTGTGCATGATCGGGACAGGCTTAATCCACTCTGAAAGACCTGCTATGCTTGCAAATTTCATCCTCTTCTAAGAATAGAAATTAAAGTTAAAGTTATGTTATAATCCCACATAATGGGGAGGGGGACCGATTAAATTCTGTCCTGAATAATGAGTTCAATTGCAAAGACACAGGCAGCACCTGAAACAGATAGGGCTGCTTCCCAAAGCAACAGCTATTGATACGAATTGAATCTTATGGCCAGTGTACACTCCTAGTAGACACCCAGTTCAGCAAATTGCTTAAACAAGTTTGCTCATCTTAACAGGTAAACTAATACGTAGTATTCTGAACAGTGAGGCATTTTGTTTTTGAACCTCTTACATATTGTGTGTTTAAAGCAACTGCTAAAGAGCACTGAGAACTTCCCTGTGTAGAAGGATACTCACTTAACAGCATTTGGATCTAAGCTAGCATACAAATAATATAAGCACTTCATCCGCTCTTCTGTTTCCAAGTTATGTGGAACAAGATACTGAGCAAAGATTTTCTCCACCAATAATCTGCAAAGGAAAATAAGTTGACAGATTTTGTATTTTCCAAAATACTCATACTTTCAAATTATGCGCATAAGCCTTTGTATACCAGGACATCATCCTCTCATTTCCACATTATCTGCTATCCCAAAACAAGCAGGTTTGGGTGGATCTCCCCTGGCAGTTCCTCCAAAAACCTCTGTCAAGAGCTGGGGGAGCCTGCTGAATGGGGAGGGGCTGTCCACCAAAAACTGGGTGGAGTCACTTTCCGTAAGTATGAGCTCATGTTTTCAGCAGCCCCTCTCTCCCACCATGATACAGCTCACTCTTTGATAAGAGTGAGGCCCTTGCAACCCTCAAGCAAGGATTTTCAGCAGATTGACTGGTGGAGGAGGGGGAAAGATAGTCACCTTCTGGCAACCCCCTTCTACCAACACTTCTCAGGATCTAAACCAAAGAAACTATTGCATCTGCTTGAAAGACTGTAGAATACCCCTTAAAGGTATACCCCTTAAAGGGACCCCTGACCATTAGGTCCAGTCATGACAGACTCTGAGGTTGCGGCGCTCATCTCGCTTTATTGGCCGAGGGAGCCGGCGTACAGCTTCCAGGTCATGTGGCCAGCATGACTAAGCCGCTTCTGGCGAACCAGAGCATCACACGGAAACACCGTTTACCTTCCCTACTTGCACTTTGACGTGCTTTCGAACTGCTAGGTTGGCAGGTGCAGGGACCGAGCAACGGGAGCTCACCCCGTCGCGGGGATTCGAACCGCTGACCTTCTGATTGGCAAGTCCTAGGTTCTGTGGTTTAACCCACAGCGCCACCCGCGTCCCTTAGAATACCCCTTACTATTATTAATTATAATATTAATATCACTAATGGGAATTAGTGTTTAATTAAGGTAAAGGAATTAACTAGCCCCTGTAGTTCATCTGGAGAAAACAAATACACTTCTCTCATCTAATGGCAAATTCAACAGTGAAATGCCCTGAAAACATCTTTAAAAAGGACCAAGTAAAGAAGGCACACACTTTTCCTTTATGAAAATACAGAATCAGCAGAAATTACCAAGAGACTAAAATTCCATTTTCAAAAAGGAATCTTACGACAATGTATCACAAACATGCATTAGGGAAGAATGCTACTGTATCTAACCTTCGTTACATATATTTAAGCACCAGGCAAAAACATTCTTCTTCTCCCAGGCCTTTGGCTATTTAAACAATCTTATGGCCTTTTAAACTTTAGGGGAGGGTGGTGTTTGTGTGTGCTGCTATGTTATGTAATTTTGTGTTTTGATATTGTAAACTGCCCTGTGATCCTCAGATGAAGGGCAGTATAGAAATTTAATAAATAAATAAATAACACCACCACCACCCCGATTATATAATTGTTTGTATACAAAATTAATCTATGCTGCATAGGAACGCCTGCACCAGGGTGTTTCTTGCAGCACGCTAGTATTTTGCAGCTCTCCCTTTGGAAACCATTTAGAACAATTATATTCTGTTGTTCTATCAAGATCCTGAAGATGGCCATCAGAAGAAAAACATACAACAGATGTGAAACACAATGGTTCATTTCAGACATCAATAATCCCTGCTTGCACAGTTTAATGACTGTGGCATGCCTTAATGTCTGAACTGGACGAAATGGAGGGAGAAATGTAACAGGGAGAAATGTAAAGTATTGCACTTGGGCAAAAAAAATGAGAGGCACAAATACAAGATGGGTGACACCTGGCTTGAGAGCACTACATGTGAAAAGGATCTAGGAGTCTTGGTTGACCACAAACTTGACATGAGCCAACAGTGTGACGCGGCAGCTAAAAAAGCCAATGCAATTCTGGGCTGCATCAATAGGAGTATCGCATCTAGATCAAGGGAAGTAATAGTGCCACTGTATTCTGCTCTGGTCAGACCTCACCTGGAGTACTGTGTCCAGTTCTGGGCACCACAGTTCAAGAAGGACATTGACAAACTGGAACGTGTCCAGAGGAGGGCAACCAAAATGGTCAAAGGCCTGGAAACGATGCCTTATGAGGAACGGCTAAGGGAGCTGGGCATGTTTAGCCTGGAGAAGAGGAGGTTAAGGGGTGATATGATAGCCATGTTCAAATATATAAAAGGATGTCACATAGAGGAGGGAGAAAGGTTGTTTTCTGCTGCTCCAGAGAAGCGGACACGGAGCAATGGATCCAAACTACAAGAAAGAAGATTCCACCTAAACATTAGGAAGAACTTCCTGACAGTAAGAGCTGTTCGACAGTGGAATTTGCTGCCAAGGAGTGTGGTGGAGTCTCCTTCTTTGGAGGTCTTTAAGCAGAGGCTTGACAACCATATGTCAGGAGTGCTCTGATGGTGTTTCCTGCTTGGCAGGGGGTTGGACTCGATGGCCCTTGTGGTCTCTTCCAACTCTATGATTCTATGATTCTATGATTCTATTTGGCACTAACCAGAGATTATCACCAAACTGGTTTTGATCCATGGTTCTGAAGCAACTCATGGTTAGTGATGACCAGTTTGCTCAATTCAAGTATCCTGGCAAATTACCATCATCTCAAATCACAGAAGGGAGAAAGGAGGAGTATGTAAGCCTATAGAGCTTACCAATTACCCAAACTACTGTTCAGCAATAGCTCCATGCTGGCCAAGTTGAGCCATGGGAAATTTTATTTACGTTTCTTTGGAACAGCCGTTATTTTGAAGTACTTTTGCCACCAGTTAAAGGCTTATTTACCCTGGATTTCCCTGATCATTAGTAAGGGTCTTGGCTGCTCTTGGTTAATACTTTTGTGATGTTTTTACTGGTACTTCTATTGGATTTGTGCATTGTTTTACATTGTGATGTGATTTGTAATTCACTGTATTGAAAGAGAAATAGGTTTAGATAAATAAATTGGATATTGTGCCACTTGAGGAAATGGCTTAACACTGACTTACTTGTCATCAATGCTATTCTGATAATATATGTGCAAAAGTTTATCCTTTATCCAGCTCACTTTCTCTGCTGCATCTTTTCCAGCTTCGGCATGAAGACAGTATTTCTTGTATAGCTGGGCAAGGCCCATCATTGCTTCTTTTCTTACTCGCCACTTAAAAGGGGAAAAAAGAAAGCATTTTTAGGTTTACAGGATTACATACTCTCTTTTTCTTACTTTAATGAGTGCCCTTGATCTGTTCAAAGTGGGGTGGTTTGTAATTACCCTTTGGTGAATATTTTGGAACCTTTATTTTAAAAAAACATTTTAACTGTTTTTCTTTCATCAGTCCCCCTATTTTTATCTCCGCCCTTGTTATGGATATAATAGTGGCTTCTAAGAGATTTTGGAGTTTTTTACTAGGTGAATGTGTTTAAACATTTTCCTAATTCTTTTCCTAATTCTTAATACTATTTTTAAACAAATTTTAAACAATGAATTTCTGTTTACTATCAGGTGACACAGCAACTATTGTTTCATAATATCTGGCAAAACAGTGATGCAGGATACTGTTTTTTGTATGTTATATGAGAAATGGGATTTTTGTGCCTTTGCTAGATCACTGAAAACCCCCCAATATTTGTGGTTACAGAATCTCATGGATTATAAGATGTTTGTGAAATGTATTCTGCCTCTGATATTATACACCACAACTTGGTAGCTTTAGTTTGAATTTCCCTGTATGTTTTCCAATGACTAGAATGTTTCTGAAATATCTAAAATGTAACTTGCTGTGGAAGAACCATCATTATGGTTTTTCTTCTTTTTCACAGCCTGCAGGACCATAGAAATCCATAAACATTTTACTTTTCCCAAAACAAAAGCCAGACAAGAACACTATCCACAAAAGTAGCCCTGTTCAGTTTTGATTACTTTGAAGAAAGGAGACAGGACTAATACAATTTTTTGTCTAAAATGTGATTGTAAGTTTCTAAATAATTAAATACTGAGAACAGAAACTGACATTTGACAGCTTAAATGTCACAACAGGTCACTTTTACTTTGAAAACTGTCAATGTGGTGATAGTAAGAACAAGTCCTGATGTGATGCAGATAATATAGCATTTAGACAGGACATGTTGCTGTTACACTTTTTCAGCATGCAGGATCACAATCTCAGCCTGGAGTAAAAAGGGATTCTGAAAGTTGTATGAGCATTTCAGTAACTGGTTTTTGCCTGTTGTTGTGATGCAACGTGCAATGAAAAAAACTTAAAATATCCATACAACTTTGAAGCATGAAACTGCTACATTTTCACAGTTTTATTCTGTTATAGGATTTCCACTTCCACATGAGAATTCCCTTCACCCCCTGTAGTTCCTGGTACAGCCCCAACACCTGCTCTAGAAGTTCCCCTGATCCTCTAGCGTAGATTCTGGGGGAATACAAGGGACTTCAGAGGAGCGGAAGGTGAGGTCCTATTGCACAAGCAGAAATCCACTCATGTGACACTGGTTGTCGCCCTATGAGTTTTAACATTATAGCATTCCCTTCATCTTACCCTCTTGTCCAGTGTTCTCTCTCTGACAAAGCCAAGTAACTGGTCATTGACTAAAGAGAGGTCCCTCTTGCCAGCTGTTATTATTGTAACAATGACATCATGTCGAATGGCTTCTTCTGGATCATGTGACCTAACCTTTAAGTACTCTAATACAAAAAGAAAACATTGTCAGTTTTATGCTTCTGGCTTGGTTGCAATCAAAGAACAACAAATTAGGAATACTAAATACCTATCCTTAGCCTACAATTGTAAACACATGAGTTTAGGGAGAGATTAATATTATAACTTCAATTAGGAAAGCAACTGAACAGAGGAAAGTCACAGATTCCACTTAATGAAATGATAAGCTACTCCATTTTGTATGTTGAATCATGCAAAATATCAGAACCATCACACCAGCTCCAATTCTATTTGAAAATTTGCCTTGAACAATCCTTCTAATCCTTCAACTGATTAAAAACATAATCAAGTCAAACATTTATATATATTATAATTATGTTAGTATTTGTCATGCCACCATGTTATGTACATGAGCTATTATCTTCATGCTCTTCTGTCTAATGAATCTAATCTAGGAGATAAGAGATCTTACCAGTGAGGTCTTTTGCTAAATCTGGATGGTTCATTAAACAATGGCTTGCAAATTTCACGCTTTCTAATCTCACAGGAACATGGATATCATTAAATCTGGAGAAGGGGAAATTAATTTACAATTATAATAGACAAATAAACTTAGTATGTTTTAATAAACTCCATCATTTCAGAGTGCAACACATCCTGACACACGATAAGGCAAAGCAAACTCAAAACAAGTAGGACAAAAAAGTACAGTAATCCTTTGAATAAAAATGCAATAAGATGCATATAAGGTTACATTGAAACAGCTAAATGTATTGTCATTCGCCTAACCCTTTAGGGAAGAGCAGAACCTAACTAACTAGTTTACATAGTAGTGCTAAAGAACCTCTGCCCATTTTTCTCAAACCACACCCATCCACCTCACAGCTGATTTCCTATGTATGCCAGATATGGCTGCAAAGAAGCAATCAGGAAGTTTAAGTATGCTCCTGATTGTTCCTTGGCAAGCATGGTTTGCTACTGTTATTGATCAGCTGAAGTTTTCTATTTGCACGTGCAGTTTAAACCCAATGGTCTTCAAAGGGATTTGCTTGTTGGTGCACCTCACCTTTAAAAGTTGGCCCGTAGCCATCTGTGCTATATATAACTATCAAAAACATAAATGCTACTACTTGTATGTAGTGTACATAGTTATTCCAGGGAAACCGTATACTGTTACAGCATATAAAGGCAGCAGGGAATACAGTGGTACCTTGGTTTAAGAACAGCTCTGTTTACGAACGATTTGGTTTACGAACTCCGTAAAACCGGAAGTAGTATCCCAGTTTGCAAACTTTATCTCTGTCTAAGAACGGAATCCAAACGGTGGAAGGGCACTGCCGACAGGAGGCCTCATAAGGGAAAGTGCGCCTCATTTTAAGAATGGTTTCGGTTTAAGAATGGACTTCCGGAATGGATTAAGTTCGTAAACTGAGGTACCACTGTATACTGTTAGGCAAGACCTAAACTGAGCTTTGCTTCAAGATGTGAACTCGAGTCCTATCTGAAAATAGAAGTAGGTCTAACAATATGTAGCAGATAGCCATGACCATATGAAAATCATTACAGATTTTTTTTTTAAAAGAGATGAATGGTAGGAAGAGAGCTGCTTTGAGACCAGAACAATTAAAAACACGTTTGTATGTTTTCTCACCGGCCAAGAAAGCACTGCCAAAGCGGACGGTTCTGCGTTGCGAGGTCAGAATCCTTAGAACCAAATAGCTTAGCTAAAAGGCGAACAACAGCTAAACGTTCCTCTCCATCGTTGCTCTACAGTTTGAAGACAACAAAAAACAGAATTGGAATTAAATACTATCAAAACAAAACAAATATACAAAAATCAAAGTCATGTTATTCAACTATTGGATTCTTGCCTTTTGAAAAACCAAAGCAATACAAACAAGTATTCCAGCTCACAGACTCCTATGAAGAGCTCTCTCTCTGTATTATGCAATGCCATCTTAAAGCCATAGAGCATGCAAAGCTACTGTTTCAGAAACATGAGCCCAAAGCACCACTAAACAGGTGGATCTAGTTGCTTGGTTTTTGGGAACCTAAACTGTTGTCACAGCCTCATGCTGGGGACCTCCACATATGTAAATATTAAATAGCTAATTTCACTTACCTTCAGTTTGAACTCAAGCTGTGGCATGACGGACAGCAATAAATTAGGATCAACAGCAAAAAGCTCCTGAATTAGATCAAATATATGCTCTGACAAGTCACTTACAGAAGACTTTCCTAGTACCAGGACCTGGTTAAAAAACTAAGAAAAAAAGATATTATTAATAAGGTGCTTAAAAAAAAGTTTATGAATAGAGATCCACAAATTTTGGCTGGTTTTTGTAGGTAAGTATTTGTGCTTGCCACCAATCTTGTTTGTCCCACAAACTGAAGGAAGGGCAGGCAAAGCCCGATGTCTGACATCTAGCAGAGCTTCAGGGGGACTCTGTAACAGTGAAACATGCCTCCAAAGCACATCACAAGGTGAGCTTCCACCTTCTTGTACTATGGCAGGCTACAGGGTAGGGGGGCATGTTCAAGCACACAACAAAAGCCACTGAGATTGCCTGCCCAGAGCTGCAGGGAGGAACTGGAGTAGGTTGCAACAAATCCTACTTAAGCGCATTAATTTTAGGGCATAACTGCTCTGCAGATTCCAATGTTTAAAACCAGCTTTCAACTAAAAGCTCAGACTATCAGCATAAGCAGTGTTCCAGCAGGAGACATTCACATAATTCTATGCCCACATGGACATGACTCATTCTCTGTCTGTGCTTCATCAATATTATTTGCTGAGTGTCTTCTAATCAGGAACTTGCCTGGCAGCCTGTGGAAAGCCCCATGTCAAATTCTCTGTCTCCTAACAGGAGAAAAAAGTCCAATGTTCAGCAACCACAATGTTGCCCTGTTTCCTCCAATATGCAAATACAGCATATCAATGCTAGCAACAGCACCACAATTCCATATGCTATATATTTGTCAACAACACGATTGTTGGATTTGTCTTCTCTGACTGAAATAAGGAGAGGGAGAACAGCATGTGCACTAAGAGTAGCAGAGCCACATTATCCACTGCGATTCCATAGCTGGGTAGACACAAAAGAGGACTGTGGCTGCTGTCCTAACTCAGAGAGAAAAGGGGAAAGGAAAATGCCTATTCTGATGGTTTAAATTTATTCAATCAAACAAAACAGTGGCATATCAAAGCAGTTAAGAGGGTAGCAGCTAATGGTATGTTGATGCATTTATTACTTACATTGGCAATGCATGGCTCAATGGTCTGGACCGTCCTTTTCAACAGGACTTTTGAAAGATCAAATGCCTGTTTATTAAGGTTCTAGAATACAGAGGGGGGGAAATTAAGAGGGAAAAATCCAGCTATTTGTTAGTGAGCAGCATAAAATAGTACTATTCATTCTACAGAAATGGATCAGTTTGAGCAGAAAATAAACCAAAGGTTCTAAAAACTCCCTCCTACACAAATGTTTTATACATACTTCTAATTAGCTAAAATATGTAACTTAAAGTTTTATATAGCAACTTATCTTTAAAGCAAAACATTTTAAATGTGAAAGGCACTATGTAATGAGCATACAGCTCATAATATTAATCTTATTAAGGTTAATATTTGCCTTGATGCCGAAATAAAAAATACATAAATGACTGGTGTAAGGGAGAACAGATATATATCCCATATAAAGCATGACAGGGGTTCTGTTGATACATATTCTTTCTCCCAGAATGGAGTGATCCTCACATTCACATATGCCTTCACTTCCCCCACCCCGCTGGTTTTTTTTATATACTCAAAATAGTCTTAAATCCATTATGTGAACTTTCAATTAGAGAACAATATGACACATTTTCTAATTCACATCTTTGAGTTGAAGCAATTGTTTTATCTAGTCTGGCAACCCTATTGATTCACAAGTTGTCAACTGCACACACCCAAGATTAAAACATGGCAACTTCCTAGGACAGCTGTTTCCAAGCCACCCACTAGATGTTGTGAACTACATCTCCCACCATCCCAGTTTAACTGGGCATAATAGGAAGGTGATGGGAATTGCAGTCCAAACCATCTGGAGGGCACTAGGTTGGAGAAAACTGCCTTCTTCTCTACCTAGCTTCCCATTTAATGACTTCCCCCGTTCTGTTCCCATGGAGCCAAGCACTACCCAGCACTTAACCTAAACTGAATCTTGAACAGATCTGTTGGGTCGCAGGAGAGATGTTGTATGCAGCCTACAGGAAGAAAAGCAGAGGGCAGACATACCTGGGGCTTCTCCAAATCAGCACACTATAATTGCTCAGTCCCAGCATCTCTCCTATGAATCAACTGAGTACCTCTACATCCAGAATTGAGGAAGCAGCAACAAGGTATATGCACAGAGGGAACAAGGAAAGACAAAGGAGGGAGGGAACAAGCAACTTTTGCAGTTCTCTGGACAAAACATCGAAATGGACACAGAAGTAAAGCTATGCTACTGAAGCACGAGTGGGGAGAGGGTTGTTGTTGTTTTTTACTTTGCAAACCTTGTGGGCAGGGATGAGGTTGATAAGAATTGAGTCCAATAGTTCTTGAGTAACTCCATCTCCTTCCATGATGATAGAACTCATCAAATCTAGCATGTGCATTTGTACTTTCTGGTTGTGGCTATTGCTAAATATAACATCAAAATTAGAATACATTGATTTAGCAGTACCAATATAACCAACTAATAACAGATCCTTGTTACCAAATGACACAATTAAATCTCACATCCTTTAACATATATCTGTTGATAAAAACAATTAGGTCATTGTAACTGACATTTTCCTCCTAAGTTGAGTCACAATCGGTCACATGATGACCTCTCCCTGACCAATATACCATGCTGGATGGAGGTTACACCACACTAATCATTCCTCTGTTTATTCCCTCAAATCACACTGCCTCAATACAGCTTTGTATACTTTAACAGTCTTGTCTCCTTTAATGACAACATTAATCCATTATCTAAATCTTATTTTTATAATGAGGTGAGGAGGGTATCTGTTACAAGAGTTCCTGAGGGAGTGTTGTGCTATTTTGCGCATAGAAACACAAACTCCCAATGGACTCCCAGTCAATTCAGAGTGAGACTACCCAGTGTCAGGGTGATGGTCAGGTTTTGCTCCCAATGAAACAATGCCTCCAACTGTAGCATTCCACTAGATTGACAGAAGTAGGCCTCAAGAGTACTTTGACACAGAACCCACACACACTGCCTTGTTGTGCAGAGGAGAGGGGGAGAGAGGCCAAAATTTGACACCCCTTCCCCAGCCCTCCTGCTACCTTCCCAAAGCTGGCTAAGCAAGGCACCAGGCTTTGAGAAGGAGGTGTGAGACTCAGGCATGGTCCTAGACCTAGAGCATTCACACCTTCTTCCCAAAGCTGGGAATGTGCTAACTAGACTTTGGGAAGAAGGTGGGTGGATTATAGGACCCTGCCAGAGCCCTCACACTTCCTTCCCAAAGCGCAGCACCTCCTTTCCTGGCTCTGGGAAGGCAAGGTGGGGGTGGGGGGAGTCAAGTGTTGTTGAGGGCCGCCAAAAAAGCACTGAGGGCCCCACATGTTATGACTGTCCTGGAATAGAGGAACTAAAATTGTCCCCAGTTCTGTGGGAAAGTAAATTTTGCCACTCCTACAACTGTCTTGCCATTTAGAGCTAGGGTGTTTTGTCCCACAGAATTTAATGGGAAAGATAATGAACAAAGCCCTCTCCAGTTCTCATTAATGATCACATTAGACTCGTTGTAGAACTCTGAAAACTAGCATTTGTATCTCTCTCTCTCTATATATATACACACATGCACACGCACACACTCAACATAAATATAGCTATGGGTGACAAGGTACAGTTCTCAGCTATATAAATATAGCAGAACATAGAAAAACTGCAACTCCTAAGGTACTTTCTTTTAGTGTTGCCAATATTGATTTATAATATAAAATTGTAATAAATCTTAATCAAGTAATATTTCTTTCCTGGGTCACTAAAACTTTAGACAATCCTGGAATACATAAACCGCAACTATATTATTATTTTGACATTTTTTAATTTTTAAGTTGCATGCAAGGATTGCACGAGGTCAAAGTAATCCAACTTACTTGATAACTGAAAAGAGAGTCCTAAAAAGCTGGATAAAAATTTCATTGCAATCTTCCAACTCAAAGCAGATGTTGTAAGATTTAACCCAAGCTAAATTCTATAACAAAAACAAAGCATTAAATTACAGTTCAGATCTGAACTATGTATACGCAAATGTTGATAATATGCATTAAAATTTCAAAGTAGTCTGCCAGTATGATCAACTAAGCAGTTCTGTTAAAAGGCCAAAACCCTAATTTCTAAATTCAGGAAACATGGATTTATCCATTTATGTAATCTTTTGCTCTAATAATATCCAAATAGTTTCATAGGTTGACATATCTGGACGCCATTAATATCAATCTAGGATCAGAGCCAGAAGTTTGGTTTCTGTAACAAGCATATACACTATTAAACTGCAACTTTCACAAGTCCAAATTCCTTTGACCACAAGGAATTAACATGTATAAATAAAGTAAAGTAAAAAGTTACCTCTAGTAAGTAGAAGTATCTGTTAAATTGGGGGCTCTTTGTATCCTCCAATCCTTTTAACTGTCTTGTAATAAACAAGAATATATCCTGCAAAACAAAAAGGAAGTGAACGTTTTACAGATGTACTCTGATATGTTAACATTGCTAACTGTATAGTTCAAGTTCTTTATATTATAAATATTATACTCGCTATTGGGGAAGTTTCACAAAGGCCTTGTTCAGACTAACAATGGTTTTAACAAGAATAAGCCCCAACAAGGCTTTCACACTTCTCCAACACAGATATGCTCATGGCTTCCACTTCCACTTTTTATTAACCACAGGTTGTCAATATATGTGAACCTGAACAAACAGTGGCTAATCTTAACTATGGTTTGCACTAACAAGCTAAATACAAATGATGGGTTACAAAATGGCTTGTTTCTATAAATCATAGTTAAGATTAACCAGTTTAGGGTGAATCAGAACAGTAGTGAAAGTTTCTGAACTCTTTTGTGCAAATGCACTAGAGAGGGACAAGAATGCCAACCTGAGACTTATTGCAGTATGATCTCATAATGAGAAACCATATTTTTATCATTACATCCAAAGGAGGCTAATGTCTGTCTTTGATGCAGTGAGACAACCCATGAATTTCCTGAATATACAACTGAAATGGGTTGAGATTATTCGCAAACATAGTTTACCTTGAGTTTGTCATGGGACGTATATGGTGCTTCTGGGGCATAAATTCGAAAGATATCAGCCAAGCAACATGCTACAAGGAGACGGACATCTTTATTGGGATTCCTGAGGAAGAATTCTGATGCAAGGTGCAAGGCTAACGGGAGATATTGTTGTTTCTCATCTTCTGAATCCTGGTCCATGTCCATAAACGTTTTGACTACCATCTATGAGTAAAAATATGAACACTTCTAATTTTCATTAAGCATTGCTCTCTCCAACTTCTACTGCAATAAACAATTTATTCAACATATTGACACTACAAGTTTATATAACATACACCAATTCAGTATTTGTTAAGCTTCTTTTATTTACTATTATTTACTGTTATTCATTACACAGGGTAGGCCTGAAGTATGCACAAAATCTGCAGTACAAAAAAAACTCACATGAAAAACCCAAGTGGAGACCCCAAAAATAGTCTAATAGTAACTGCGGGAGGAAACTGACAACTGGATGGAAGGGAATAGAATGCATGGCTGGAACAAGACAGAAAATCATAGACAAAGGGTATACAGAACCATCTCATTGTCTTGATAGTTCACTTTCTGATTCACACTGAGATGCTAATAAGAAATGTCCTTGGAGATGGAAGAAAGCTACCTACAGATATCAACTGAAAAATAAAGAATTTACTAGAGCTGGTACTAAACACAAGAGTGTCCATCTCAACCTTACAAACACACAAACAAGCAAACATATCCCACAACTGCCTGATTAGGAGGACCGAGTATGCTTAGTAAGCATGAAATGTTGACTGATTGTTGCGGGAGGAGGGAGGGGGGATAGAATGAGGTGGCTGGGACCTTGAACAGCAACTCTTCACAGTACAATATTTTGTTGCAGAGCCCTACTTGTAAATACTAATTTATTGAGTTTGTTGAACTTTCAAGTTATTGCTCTGATTTCTAGATGAAAAGAAATGTTAAATACCAATGGGTCAATGATCCTTTAATTCTGATTCATCTTCTAGATGACTAGGCAGTCCTTTCAGAAAAACTACAACTGCACAACAAGGCCACAATAGCAGTATTTCTCTCATGCACAGTCTACTTGACCATCCTTCCTCTATGTCTTAATTGAGATTAGCAGATTTTCTAAAGAATTAACTGTTGAATAACTGCACTAAATAACACTGGTACATTACTTTTTGTAACTTGAATTCAATAAAGTAGATACTGATTGTTGAACTATGTAATTATTTAATTTCTACTAAAAAATATTTTACAAGACATTTGTGCTTTCTGTAAACCAGGATATCAAAGTTCTGTGGGGGGGGGGGGGAAACACCCACCTACACAAAAACACAAGCCAAATACATACAAAAAAACCACTAACTTCTCCCTCATGTTGCACTATTAGGAATTTGGGAATACAGTACAAACATTATAAGTAAGCACTAGTAGATCACTAGATTACAATTTGTAATGTTATCAAGACATGCAACAGGATTAGTTAATATTTTTTTTACAAAACAGCATGTACTCATTAAGCAATAAGCACATGCCTGTTTAGAATGTGTTACAAAGATAAACTCAAACAGATACGTTTTGAATATCAGGACACTTTGTTACCGGTAATTATTTCTCCCCTTTAATAATGTTTGCTCTCTACAATGTCCACCCCCATTATACACGATCCAAGTGATTATTGTAATTGAGCAACAATTGTGTGTAAAGCAATCTAACACGGCCTTATAATTTGCTATTCACCTGCTAGCTTGGAACGAACAGCCAAATGGCAAACAGCCCAAGCAACATGTGTGCCACTCACAAATATTATGCCAAGTTCACGTTTGCAGGTGATGTGTGCAAGTGCTACAAATATCTGCTACCATGTCAGGTTGTACATATATCTCAATCATAATTTCCCCGAAGAACTACTAATTCTTGAAAGCAGAATTAAGTTGGAGCGCACATCAACAGTTTAGTCTGGAAGTAACCAGTTTGCTTCAATTCACTGCAACGCTCAGCTTCTGAACTTGAAAAACTGAAAGAAAGAAGTATGGCAAATTTCAATAGCCAAGATATGGTAACCCAATTTGGCACAATGGCTCCTGAGATTAAGAAGCAGGATTTTATATGCTTGGATACCACTGGACCCCATTTTGAATCAAGATGATGGATCAAACTTTTCAAAACTTTTTCAAATCTACACTGATTCTCAGTGAGAGTTACTGTTGGCTTCTCAGATTCCCAACCCATACCAGGCACTCTCCCCCCCCCCATGCCTTTATTTGAACATTACTAACTTCTGAAGGACGCGGGTGGTGCTGTGGCCTAAACCACTGAGCCTAGGGCTTGCCGATCAGAAGGTCAGGGGGTTGTATCCCCGTGACGGGGTGAGCTCCTGTTGCTCGGTCCTAGCTCCTGCCAACCTAGCAGTTCGAAAGCAAGCCAAAGTGCAAGTAGATAAATAGGTATCGCTCCGGCAGGAAGGTAAACGGTGTTTCCGTGCACTGCTCTGGTTTCACCAGAAGCGGCTTAAGTCATGCTGGCCACATAACCTGGAAAAACTGTCTGCAGACAAACATCAGCTCCCTCGACCAGTAAAGCGAGATGAGAGACACAACCCCAGAGTCGTTCGTGACTGAACTTAACTGTCAGGGGTCCTTTACCTTTTAACTTCAGAAAGGCTACATTGGGCACCCTCCAAAAGGCCCCTTCCCCTGGAAATTAGATTAAGGTTCCATTTCAGTTTCTACTGGGGGGAGGGCAGATAGAATCACTAAACATTGTGGCAAAATGAAACTTTGATCCAATCTACTGGCAATTTGATTTAGTTTAACTTTGCAATTCCTGGTAAACATCTACATATTTCCCCACAAGGGACATCTCAGTCATCAGACTTTATGTTGACTAGCCACTGGGCTGAGATCCCTTGTGATTTCACGGCAACTCAGTGGTGGGGAAATTGAATAGTAATGACAGTTCACAGCTCACAACCTTTCTCCTTTGTAATTTAATGCCTCTTCTGTCCAGCCATATTCATAATGAGCAGTGTTTGAAATTAGCCAGCCGCATTTTGCACCTGGCTTTAAACAACTTGTGACCAAGTGATGATGCCTGGGTACCTGGATGGCACCTGACGTCTCCACCATCAGGAGGTGCATGTCTGGAGTCATTGTATCTGGGCTGTTTTCACACATCAATACCCCTTCCTGTAGAATTATATCAGTTATATTTTATCTGCACAATCTGAAAGAATATCTGGAACCAAAATGCTTTTTCTGTGCAGCCTGAGCAGGAGCAGTCACCATCAAGAAAAAGAGGTAGGAAAAGGCCAAGATATATGTGGATTGTCCCTGGATCAAGTGACTCTTCAAGTTCTCAAAGCTCTCAACCTAGCTCAAGATTGTCATCTGAACTAGCCAGATGTTTAACTGAGAATCAATCACGTTGGTCCATCATTTGAAAAATAAGACTTTAGAGCTGTCTTGCCCCAAAATGGCAACTAGACATTCCCTTTTGGTGACCGTAAAGAGCCATTGGCGCCTAGCTTATATATCTGAGTTTCTAACAATGAAAACGAGATCACCCTTTTTCAGGAAATCTATTCCTATACCTGAGTAAAGGTATATATTTGCATTAAATATAGCAAAAGTAGTATTTAAATTATGTTCCGTGAGAAGTCTGGTGCTCTGGGAGAAGAAAATACATTGTACATCAACTATTTAGGGAGAACAACCTATTTCAAGCAACATTGCCTTCTGATATTATTTTGAAATAGCAGTGCTCTCATTGCTTGGAACAAAACCAAAACAGATATAGTTCTGGGGCATGTGCAAATTTCCAATTCAAAGGAAATTCTTGGTAATGAAACCCGCAAAGTTCCTCAAATTAATTTAAGCCATCAATTAAAAGAAAATCCTATATGTAAATGCTGTGTATACATTTTTCACATATTGGAAGTATGGAAGCTAACAATGAATCTAGATGAATGAATCTAATTAAAAAAAACTAACGGTTGTATCCAATGCTGTGCCAGCATGGTTCCACATGGAACTTTTGTTTCCTCTCCACCCCCCAGGCACCCCCTACATCTTCTCCAGAGGGTCCCCAAACCCTTAGGAGCAGACTTTGAGAGCAAGCAAGAGGCTGGACTGGACAGAAAGTGGAAGCTCTGTTGCACAGAAATATGTTGCATCAGTAGGGCTGCAGTGTTACACATGATCCTAAAGCTTGCATGGATAAAACTTTGTACTGTTTTCCAAAAACAAAACAAAAAACAAAAAACACACCACCCCTGCATACTGGTGTTCAGACAGGTCATGCTCAGGAAAGGAGAACACACTGTCCTATCACATATGGGCACACACTGTCCTATCACATATGGGCAGAAGAGGAGATCCATTAAAAAGACTTTCTATTCTATTTGAAAGTTTAATTGCTGTTTGCACTCATAAATGGTTTGGTAAGACTACTCTTACGTTTTTTTTCATAATCAAGGACACAATGATTATGAAATTAATAGAAATAAATCAGCAGAAAGAAGTAATTAAGTAGGTAAAATACTTAGTGACTCGTTTTTGCATGGGCACGAGACAAGTGATGTGCTAGCATGTACTGTACTTGATCCATTACAGTAAGACTAAATGGGGCACTCTATAGTGCTAAAATTATCTTCCTCCAAATCCCAAGGGAAACTATAAGGCGAAGGATACGAAGAAAGTATTTTGAATACACACTTCACATCCAAAAACTGAGAGAAAAGTGGGTGCCTACCAATTTGCTATCAGGAACTATTCTGCCACTTTATCTTGCTCGGGGGTAAGCCCAACTCTGAGGAGTTTCACTTCAGAGTGTAGATGTGGCCTCCCTGAATGCTGCATGCCACACAGAAGGCTAAGCTAGAAATCTTTTCCATTACACAAAGCTCCCTGTACATAGAAGCCTAAATGTGTCCAGAAGCATTCAGTCATGAGAGCACCCACTTGTAGTCTGAAGTGGTACTGGTTGACCACTTTAGTATGAAGCGGGCCTTAAGTTCAAACAGCTTTTTACTGCAGAGATTTACTACAATAAGCAGCACCTGGGTCCTGTAGAGCAAAGACTCCTGGGGAACTATGAGGAGGGACAGCACCAAAGGTTCTACATATAAAGGACATACCAAAGTCTGTGACACAATTTCAATTTAAGAACTAATTTATCCAAAGCAATTTATAAAGCCACAAACATCACTAGATGCAGTAAAAAAAATAGCACCCTGTCATCAGCAAATCTGGCTACTTCACTGCTCACTTCTAACTCCAAGCAATTTATGAACAAATTAAAAAGAACCGGCCCCAATACTGATCCTTGGGGGACCCCACTTTTTACATCCCTTTAATGAAAGAACTATCCATCTATTTCTACTCTCTATGACAGGACCTTCCTGCTTGGCAGGGGGTTGGACTCGATGGCCCTTGTGGTCTCTTCCAACTCTATGATTCTATGATTCCCATCATTCCTTTTTAAAGATTGGGATTACATTTCCAGTGTGCTATTTTTCTGGAAAAAGAGTTGCTGGAACTCACCATGAATGCCTTTCTCTTTCTCTTAGAATGGCAATGGCACCCACTGAAGAGGTGCCAGAACTGAGTTTTGGAGAGTTCCCCCAGAAAAAAAGCCCTGCATTTCCAGCCCTCAGGTATGGAAGCTGATATTACGGACAAGATACATATTTTTGTTAAAAGATCAGCTATTTCACTTTTGAAATCTTTAAGAACTCTCAGATGGCTGCAATCTGGATCCTGTTATTTGCCAGTTTTTATTTTGTCAATAAGGCCTAGGATTTTGTCTCATCATGACTATTTGTCTTAGTTCCTCAAACTCACTTCCTGTGAAAGGCAAAGGGATCTCACTGTGAAGACAGATGTAAATAATTCATTCAGTGCAATATTATACGTATTCCACTTTTAATCACACCTTTGGTTCCCTTGTAGTTCAAAGGTCCACAAATAAAATTACATGGCATCCAAAATTATTCAGGAAGCATTTCCTAACTTTGTCCTTGCTACTGTCTTTTGTCTTCCAAATGATGTCAACTCAGAACTGCTGTTCCTTTAATTTTAGTAAGTGTACATATGACGACAGCCTTAGAATATTAAGTCAAGCTTAATTGGAGATGAAGAACAAGAATATTGTTAGGCTTCACTAGACTAACATCTCAGTTTAATCCAGGCATAGGCAAACTCGGCCCTCCAGATGTTTTGGGACTACAACTCCCATCATCCCTGATAACTGGTCCTGTTAGCTAGGGATGATGGGAGTTGTAGTCCCAGAACATCTGGAGGGCTGAATTTGCCTATGCCTGGTTTAATCCATGCTAATATTTTGCTTAGCTCTTTCCTAACTGCAACACAACATCAATGTAGGAAAATAGATTAGAAGCAGATACAAAACATTAAACTTCATCAATCAATCAATCAATCAATCTGGTATACTACTTTAACTTTTGGTATATGAAGGGTCCTGTCACATGGTTTAAAAGAAAATACTATTATTTTTTCTATTTTCCCCTGACTCTTACCAACATAAGAAAACTTCAATAGCTGGAATGAAGACTCCATCACTGCATCAGGAAAATAACGTTTTTATTTTTGCTTACTTCATTGTACCAGCTGTTGAAACCAGTAGCTATATCAACTTGTGCCAAAAACACAACAGATCAAGAATGTGGGTCAGGTTTTGACCTACGGCATGGATGGCTTATTGGCTCAGTGCCAAATTTATCATTAAAGGTCTGGATTTCCTTGAACACTTCTGTAATGAATTTATATTTTGTTAAATATAGTGCATGCTATATTAAATACCCAAGTTACATATTTCAGCTAGGTAAGAGATCATTTTCCATATTTGTTAAGTTCTCATGTTTCGGGGGGAAACTCTTTGTACACAAATAACTGGCACATGTAACCGTTGAAGCTCCTGTTTTGAATTTAGTACATCCCTTTATTGTTGCCCTTACTGTCCATTTCATTGCATTTTTATATGATATGCTATTGTCAGATGACTGTTAAATTAATAAACTGAAGTGATATAGCCTTATGTCATTTGAAGATTTATTTTTAAACAAATCTATTTTCCTTCTTTTTTGGTCTTATTTCTTATAAAGAAAAAATTCTTGCATTTACCAAACTTTTTTGAAGACCAAATGTAAGCAAGTACTTTAAAACGATATCCATATTAAGCATCAATTAATCAATCAATCTTTATTGCGGTCAAAGACCAGACAACAAAAATAACATAAACAACATGTACTACATCAGCATGAAGGGGCAGACGCGGTAGACAAAATAGAAAATTCCCTATATACTTATTTACATTAAGTATTAAGTATACCATCCTAGATATATCTGTAATTTCATGCTAAAACATAGGTTATTGTTCACATTGTTACTATCAGAGAGTTACGTCAAAGCTGCCTTAAAAAAAGAGAGATGCCATCAACTAAGTCCTACTCAGAGAAGTCCTGTAGAAATTAGTGAATCCAAGTTAGCCATGTCCATTAACTTCAATGGATTTACTCCGAGTAGGACTAGCACTTAATAACACTCAGTGTTTTCAGAAAGCAGACTATGATAAAGACAATGACTTAAAAGATCATAGAAGCTGAACAATTTAATGCCGTTCTCACTCCAAATATATGGCTGCTGCATATGTTCAGTCTTTAGGGACCCTGCTTGCTTTTTGACGCTTTTGCTTATGTTGCCAGGAGACTATTACAGTGATGCTACTGCACATGCAAGTTTGCCATTATAATTACTGCTGTGCGTATGACAGGAATGTTGCTATAGCTGATGAAATACTTTCATTTCCAGTACACCTCAAAGACTCAAATGAATTAGTCTAAAAGCATTTCCTTCAGGACCAATGACATAATGATGCTCACAATCAATAATCTATTCAGAAGCACATACGCACAAATATAATCAAGATGTTTTTACTTCTAGACTAGTGTTCTGTCCCAGTGAAAATCAGGTGGCTGACTAATGCAAAATGAACAAAACTTCCAAGTAAGAAGATGGTCACCCACACTCTGTTCTACTTGTTTACACTTCACTTCTCCTAACATGGGACTAGCCAGGAGCCTGTTTCATAGCTGACATTGCTCTGCACATCCATCTCCAACACTGGAATATTAAACAGTGATATGGTAACTGTATGCATGGTCCACATTTATTCTCCCAAGTCTTGTCTTTAAATTATTACAGACGGGGCGGAGGGGAAACAAACCAGAGAGCAGTTACAGATAGCTATCTATATTCTTATCAGAGAGCACATGCAAAAAGTTTGTGACTGGAACACTGGTATACCTAGCCCTGACGTTGTACCAAGGCACAGAGTTCCCAGTGAATGAACCAAACCCATTAAAAATCAAGGAACTTGAAGAGCAAGCTGAGTTCCCTGAATCCAATGATGAGGATTCTTCTGAGGTGCCCTCTGGGCTGGTACCTAAAGATGAACCCATGAGACTGGACCTCTGCCTCCTTGTTCTTGATTCTAATCTCCCTGCACTGCAGCCTAGAGGAGCTTCCTGAAATATTGACCTTGGCTGTTGGACCTAGACTGATCCTCAGTGCCTAAACCTGGTTTGTTTGGACTTTGCTGCATTTAAAACGCTTGTACATTGGTGAGTACCTCTGGTGAAAGGCTGAATTCTCCTGTAACTAGGACACTAGCCCCTAAAGGAATCCCCTACATGACAAACACATTTAGAAGACCTGCAGAAAGTGTTTAGTGAGTTAAGCAGTCTATTAATTGACTGGTGCTAAATTGTTCAATCATCTACAAAAATACAACATACTGTAATTTCTATAAGTCTTATGAAAAAACAACTGTAGTTGCAGTAGAATGCAGTATGTGCTGAGAATTGAGTGTCCATAAGCAACAAATGTTTACCATTACCACATGGCATTACATTGGCATAATAATGAATCACATGACTTTCACTTTTAGGTCTGAGGAATTAAATTAGATAGCCAGCATTAAAATTGAGCCAGGCTCAACAGAAAGTAAATTACCCCCATCAACTGAGACATGAAATTAAGCTCTGAATTCCTTAGAAATATTATCTAAATAGCTGATTTTGAACTGCTAATCAATTGCATTTAACATTGCCATTCACAGTTGGAACAAGTGATAGTATTGTTAAGAATTCTTTCTCAATTAAAGCAATCAGCAACTACTAAAATGCAGATGTTTTAAAGCCCAGAACCCTCTCAACTAAAATGTGAAAAATGGATTGCTCCTAGTTATGTTTCTTTACCACATACAGACAATGACCATTTTGTACATGTTCAAAGCACACACACATCGTCACAAACCCAGAAGTGGCAGGAAAAGGGGGCAGAACAGAGTGAACTTATACGCACTCTGCTGTCGTACACGTTGACCCAGAATGCAACCCCCCCACAAATTTGGACTTGCCTGTATATGGTTCCCATGATTATTTTATGTGCATACACATTTCCTTTGTACCACACTACCATGTCTTACCAATACATTTCTCTGTGACATCCTTTATCAGATATATCTATCCATATAATTTACTTTTTTAACCACCTAACTCAAGCATGCACAATTACCCCTTTTCCACATTTTCTATCTTCTCATCATTTCAGTCAGTAGAATTCCCATTTCCTACAGCTGCATGTCTTTGATTAACAAAATACACAAACTTTAATGCTTGTGTTTCCTGTGCCTTTTAGCCACACATTCCTTGTGCCATGCATCTTACACACACACACACACACACACACACACACAGACACACACCCTCTCATATGCCTGCCTTTTCCTTTAATACAATTCTTTCATGTTCATCTTTAACAGACATAATTTAAGCCAGAAAGCCTGGAACATGCAAAGTAACAATATAGGAGAGTGGCTCTGATTATGTGCAGAAGGCATGCAGTGTTTCTCAACCTTGGGTCCCCAGATGTTGTTGCACTACAACTCCCATCATCCCTGAACTCTGCCCTTGCTAGCTGGGGGTGATGGGAGCTGTAGGCCCTATCATCTGGGGACCCAAGGTTGAGAAAGGCTGCTATAGAGTATACAGAACAGTAATCTAACCCAACATTGTGACAAAACTCTCTGCTCAGAGTACTATATAGTGCAACAAGGGAAAGTTCCACACATGTAGTAGGCTTGTTACCTTATCCTAAGGAATCAAAAAGAGTTTCAGCACTCACAACTTCCTTAAACCTTCACAAACCTTATCCCCAATGCATTGTATTTGTTATCAAGATCCTGCAAATAGGTAGAGAGTGGCAAAGGAATGGGGTAGTTGGGGATGGGGAGAGAAACCATACTCAAGCCAAAACAAAACAAAAGTATCACACACTGCACTTCTCCTTCTCCCAAATGCTTCTTGTGAAAATGCTGACCCCAATTTCATCATTTGCACATGGAGTAGCAAGTTCGGGTGTTTGTTTCAAGACTGGTTCTCACCAACAATTTAACTTAGTTGAGAACTTGAATCTTCATGTCACTGGCAATGCTAACGTTATTAACCAGTGTTGCTCAAAAGTATGCCAACATTTTGATGGCTGACTTAAATTATTTTTGCTCAGCTCATGTCCCCAGACACATCCTTTACCTGAAGCATGAATATGACATCATCATCTGGACTTAAAGGCAGGATGACCTTGAAAAATTCCCTCTGGATTTCAACAGTTTTCAATCATCAACAGCCTGACCCTGGGCCAGTGCCTGCAGAATGCTTACTTCTAGGATGCTACTGTGCAGCTACAGTGAACATCTTATGAAATAAACTCACTGGTGTTTACATGTATCTGCATGTTTCTGACTTCCACCCAGAACATGCCTGTGTCCTTGCTTACAGGACGTCTCCTTTTTAAAACTACTTACAACAGGTAACATAACAGAAATACAAACACAAGGACCACCAGATGCAAACTCTGTTCTCATCTTCATTTTGGTAACATAATATCCAAAAGAACCAGCGAGAACATCAGGAACTCATTCACCTACTCATCTTCCAAACTGCAATGACTGCCTCTTTTTTACATAAGAAAAACTGGACAGTCACTTACATAGATGAATAAAAGGACAGAAATCTGGCATCAGAACTGTCAACATTCAGAAAGCAGTGGAAGATTGTGTCAGTCCCTCAGGCTACTTTGCCACCAACATGACCATTACCATTCTCCAGTAGCACCTAAGAGACCGACTAAGTTTGTTCTGGGTACAGTATAAGCTTTCATGTGCATGCACACTTCTTCAGATACCTGAAGAATCTGAAGTATCTAAAGAACTGTGCATGCACACGAAAGCTTATACCCAGAACAAACTTAGTTGGTCTCTAAGGCTCTACTGGACAATTTTTTAATTTCGACTGCGTCAGACCAATACAGCTACCTACCTGAATCTATTACCATTCTCTTTCAAGAAACTGCAAAGGGAAACTGCCATGTGAAATTACTAAACTGAATCAAAGAATTTTAGAGTTGGAAGTGACAACTGCAGGAATCTTTTGCCCAACATGGGGATCGAACCCCTGACTCTGATATTAAGAGTCTCATGCTCTACCAACTGAGCTATGTTTATTTATTGTTTCATTTAATAAACTAACTTTTCTTCAAGGAGATCAAAGTGTACATGGCTCCTCAACATTTTATCCTCATAACAACATTCTGAATTAGGTTAGACTGAGTGAGACTGGCTGACCCAAGGTCTGAGTGGGAATTTGAACCTAGCCCAAATATGACACATTAACCACCACAACATATTGGCTCTCCACCTGCAGCTTCCACTCTCCTCTTATGTGCAAAGGAAGGGCAGAACAGAGAGAAAGCAAGTCAGCCAAGGCTTGCCATGGCTCATTTCCAGTCTAAATTAAACTTCAGAATTATTGGCTGAACCTGGACATGTAGGGATCAAAATTTCATTGCCCTTGGGAAAGGGAACATAGTAAGTCAGGCCACAGTTATATTAGAACCACAGGCTCAGCAAAAGGAAATTTATTAAAAAAACAAACACATCTTAGCAGGTTGCTAAGTAGAGAACTAATAATTTTATCATGAGTTAGAAATTATGGAAGGAGCCAACACAGCAGACCTTTGCAGGAAAGATATAGAAACACTTTAACTTCACCAGAAAACTCCCTCACCTGTCCAAAATTAGTATGGAAACCAGACAACATGCCAAAGATACTGTAAACTGTTGAAGAGTGGAAGAGGATCAGCATTAGCAACAAGATGATACAAGAGCTAAACTTCAGGGCCACTTTCTAGAGACATGCAAGCACAGTAATGCTACCTAGTTAAAGTGTCCAACTACAACATTAACAGAAGATACTGATAAACAATAGGTACTGTAAGCATCTGTATTTAAGCATCTGTATTTGCTCCAGCTTTGCAGACTATTCTGTTACAAGTTAATTTAATTGTTTAAAAGGCGGTCAGGACAAACCTATGGTTTCTATTTTGAAATATACTTATTTGGGGTTAATTAAAACCAAACTGAAACATACAAACTACACATTTCACTGTGTATGTAATCTGTAACTAATGACAAGACAGTGTTTTCTTTTCCGTTTGCCAAAAGCACTATTAAACTACCTCACTGGCAGCTCTCTCAAAACTTTTCAAAATACAGTATGGGCAAAACAGTATGAAGGCAAAACTTCAAATGATGGTGTCGGGGTGAAACATATTGGTTTCCTTCTAATATAGTATTAACTATAATATAGTATTAACTATGACAGCGCTTAGATATACATGAACTACTACCAAAATCCTGACCAGACAACTGTGCAAAGGGAGACTTTACCATGATGACATAATATACACAATGTTTGTTTCTTCTGGCTATTGCAGTCTTTCACTGTTGCAATATAAGAAGAGACTCACATTAAAACTGCAATAAATAAAAAAATATACTCACAGTGTGTTAATGAAATTGACATGTTGCCTTCCCAGAACCCTAACGTCTGAAAGTTTCCCAGAGCTTGTAGGTCCAGAGGACTACAACTCAATTGCCCAAACCACTGTCTCTTTCCCTTCTTAGGGAAGCAGAATGCTTACATGTCCAGTTGCCTTGATAACCAAGCCCATGCATTCCTCTTCACTGGAGCTAAAGGCTCCACTGGATTGCATCCTGGTTGACATAAGAACCAAGACCCTGCTACCTTACCAACATTCCTATGGCAATCCATCAATGATCTTTCCTTTAGCCTTTCAATGAATGATCTCACCCTTACTTCCCACTCTCTTTAGTGAAGTGTGTGACATCCCAACACCACACAGGCTTTTGCAGAAGGAAGGGGGGGGACTACAAAAATAAGCAGGAAGATTCATTGTTCCCCTTCCCAATATTAACTGCAACTGATCAGAAACTTTGGGAAGAGTAGCTGTCATTGGCAAGGCTGTGAAGAGATCTGTGGAGCCCCAATATATGACTCAAGAACATCTACATTCAGCAATTACTTCCTTAGATGTGACAACATATAAAGCATTTCTAAACGTATCCCATCAGCATCTCAAAAGATTATAGTGACTTTGTGAAAAAAAAGCTATTTTACAATCAGCAGGAACTAGAAATAATTTTATGTAACAGCTTGTCAACCAAGCAATGCTTGAGCTATGCCACATTTCTGAAAAAAATAGAACAAGAGTTCTTAAAAGTTATATAAACAGTCTTCTCTTGCCTTTAAACTTTAGAGATTTTCTACTAGCTTTAAGGATCATAAGCGTCCTATCTCTAAAAAATCATACTGGCATCCCACAACACTCTTGAAAATGAAAGTAACGCTGCAGATACAAGAGTAAAACAAGAGCGCAATCCTTAAGCAACAAAGCAAGATGAATCACTGTGACAATAACATCTCAAACCTTTCGCTTGCTCAAAGCCAGTAAGAAAATGGGTGGGAGAAAGAGCGATGGAAAGAGCGCAGAAGAAAACATGATGAAGGGCGTATTTTAAAACGAAGAACAACATCTTACCTTCAAACGTTTGACTACTTCATCGTTCGTTATTTTATCTGTGATCTCCTTAACTCCAGGAGGGTAGAAGATGATTTTGCCGTCAGCAGGAGGCTTTGGTTGGGTGGATGGGAAATCCATCCTAGTGCTGCTGGTTATAAAGTTTCCTTCTCCACAGTCCTCTACCGGCCCCTATCGGTCAGAAAACAAAAGTTCAGCGGAATAGAGGCGACTTTCCGAACCTTTTTTCCCCTTCCCTCCCCCATTTCTAAACCTCGATTCAAAAGAAGGCCCCCGTGTTTCGCAGCGGCGAGGCCCAGGGCTTAAAGTCCGCAGGACCGGGGTCTCCCCGGATCCCCACGCCACGTCCAGCCCGGCGCTCTCCCTCCCTTCCCCTTTCATTGGGCGGCTGCTCCGAAGCCCAACACGATTACTTTGGCTGCCTCGCGGTTCACAATGAAATGTTAACATTTAAAAAACAAAAAAATAAAGAAAAGATGGAAAGATCGCCTCTCCGCGCCCGGGCGAGAAACGGGTCTGCGGAGAGGAGAGAGAAATAGAGCCGATCCCCAGACAGGCACTTCTTCCACCGAAGCCAGGAGGTGAGGCCTAAACTGTTAGGCCTCAAAACTATCAGGAGACGGGGAAGCCGACCGGAGGAGGGGAGGAGGAGGAAAGGGAGTCAGGCGGAGGGGGGACCCCGAAAACAACGCAGCCCCAGCCGGCCACCCCATATCCCCCCGCCCAGCCAAATCTTAAAACTCTTTCCCACCCTGGCCGGGCCTGGCCTCCCCGCCTCAGGGACGGCGCTGCTTCCCTCAGGGGAGGGCGCAGGCCACTCTCCATCCACTTCTCTCAACTTCCACCTCAGGACCCCCTTCTGCAGCCCCTCGCCTCGTGTGAACGCCCGGCTCCGGCCCACAGGGTCTTCCCGGCTGGTCGAAACGCGCCACGCCGGCGGGGAGAGCCGGGGAGGAAGGCGGCGAGCAAGCGGCGGCAGCGGCAGCAGCAAGAGACCCGGACCCCAGGGGCGGCCGCCTCGCTCGCTCTCTCTCTCGCTCGCCCGCCTTTTTTTTTTTACCTCATGCAGCTCCGGAAGGTGCAGCATCGAGCGGCCTCCGGGGGCGGCTGGAGCCGTGGAGGGAGGCGCGGGAAGGGGCTGTCGCTCTAGCTCCGAAGACGACGACGACGGCCGGCGCCCTGCCTCGGCGACTCGCTCGCCTTCCCTCCCCCCACCGCGGCGGCGGCAGCGGCGGCCTCAGTCCCGGCGGCGGCTGCTCAGGCTCTCAGGGAAGGAGGGCTCGGGCAGAGCGTGCGCCTCGCTCGGCCGCCTCGCCCGCGGGGAAGCAGCGCCGCTCCCTGGCCGGCCTGAGGAAGAGCAGCCCAGGAGGAGGAGGTGGAGGAGGAGGCGAGTCGGCCGCCGCCGCCGCCGCCGTCCCCACTATGCCGGCTTCTCCGAAAGCCGCCTCCCTCGCGTTTCCGCGGAGCCTGAGGGGGCCCAAAGGTGTGCGGCTCTGCCTGTACCTACCCGCCGAAGTCCCATCCCGACGACCGGTTAGCTCTCACGGGTCTTGGCGGCTACTCCCGGGTCGTGCGCGCGCGCTGGCGCTGAGGGCTGAGGCAACTCGTTTGGCGCCAAAACCAGGAGCTGCCGTGAGGCGGCCCGCAGCCCTGTCGGAATAGCTGGAGGGGCCAAGTGCGCCTCTCTTTTTAGATATATATAAATTTATTTATTTGGTTTTCAGATTAAAGTCTTACAATCATATATCCAACATACATACAATATTCCAAATAATCTCCTCCTCCCCTTTGTGGGTCCTCTTGTTAATCATTTCCTCTCACATCTTTTATGATGATCCAAATCTTTGACATCTCCCCTTATGTCCAACATTCACCATTAAACTACAAGTATTCCAATCCAACTAACGGTTTTACCTGTTTACAATGGTTTTTTAGATGAATTATAAACTTTCCCCATTCCTTATTAACATTTTGTTTCTTGTAAAAGTTGTAGCTTTTTCAATTCTCTATTTTTCCTTTTGATATGCATTTTGTTGGATGAAAAAGCCCCTCATCACTCCTTACTTGCATCCCGTACCACTTTCAAGTTTGTCTCCTGATTCAAATTAATTTCAAAATAATCTCTTAATTCCCCCCCCCTTTAAAAATTTTGGTCTTCCTGATTTTTGATTCTTCTGGTCATTTTTGCCATTTCGGCATCATCCATCAACTTGATCTGCCATTTTTCTCTGGTCAGGTCTTTATCTTCTTTCCATCTCTGGGCCAATAACATCTGTGGTTGCATACATGAATAGTCTTTTCTGTTCGCTTGTGATTTCAGCACCTTGGATTCCTAAAATAAAGGCTTCAGGTTTTAGAAAAAGTTATTTTCAAGTGCACCTTCTTTTTACCCCCAAAGTGCACTTTAAACAAGGTTGTGAAAGCATCGCTGACACACTATGTTTCCGAGTGTCGCTGCTATATATGCTCCCCCTTAGTTGGGGTCAGCTGAGCAGGATCCGGCCGTTTTCTCTCCTGAAAGCGGCTTTCTTGTGTTTTGTTTTGTTTTTAAGGCTGCTGCAATATGATATGTGCAGAGTGTGTGTGTCCCTGTGGAGTTCAGTGGGATTTATTCCGGAGTAAACCGCTGAATCGTGTTCAAGATGGAGGGCCATCCAATTGCCTCTGCAAATGCGACATTATTGCTTGTGTCCAATGCTAGGGCTAGTCTAGAGTAGACCCGTTGAAATGGAGAGGCATCATGGGCCCATCCATTTGAATGCAGCTATTCTGAGTATAAAGTACTGTAGCTGAATATACCCCTATAGGTGTATGCACCATACACCTCTATATACACACAGTTGAATACACTGAGGGAGATGGAGGCATAATAAAATGAACTCAGTATTCAGGCTAGAATGTTACTTGCCCCAAAATGGAAAGAAGCAGAAGTCCAGCAAAGGAAGTATGGATACAAAAACTTATGGAATATGCAGAAATAGCAAAAATTACTGGAAGAATAAGAAATCAAGATAACTTTTTTAATATAAAAGAATGGAAATTGTTTATTGAATATTTACAGATAAATTGTAAACAGGTAAAAACATTGGCAGGATTATTGTAATAACCTGCGTTTTCATAAGAGTACATTTAAAGAAGACGAGTAAATGACCAAATTAAGTTAATTTGGATATGCAGAAGATATTAAAAATAAATTTAAGGAACCACAGAAAGAGGGGGAAGGAAGTCAAGTTTTGAAATGTCAAAATGATTGTAAAATTAGTGAAATGTATCAAATTAGTGAAATGTATAAACTTGAAAAGTATAATAAAAAAAAGAAAGACGTGCAGGGGGAAATGAACCCAGTATTCCAAACCTATAGATGTGCATCATTTTGAAGCTCGCATTATAATTTATGCACACAAAAAGGAGAGGATATAAAGATTTGAAGCACCAAAGATCAAAGCCGAACGCACTAGAAAAATTGAATTCCGAAGGTTAGGATTTCGAATGGTTTCTTGAAGATCCATAAAGTCAATTCCTTCCCGGAGTTTCTGTGAGTTGTCTACATGATTGCCTTCACTCTGATCCTTTGAAGGTGAAATTGTGGCACCGCATCTGGGCTGCTCTAAATTGTGATTTTCAATCCGGATACAAACTGAGTGGGGAATTAGGTTGTATGGAACACTTACTAATGGAGAGTTTATTTAGGATCTGTATGTAATTTTCCTTTTAGATTTAAGATTGTGACTGATTTGGGGCATCTTGGAATCCAGAGTGTTTTTATAGGGAGGAGCTGGCTTGTTCAGATGGACGCTGACAATGTAATGATGATAATGTGTATTATGTGAGTGTGTTATGTTCGTGTCTCCCTTTTTGATCAGAAATTGTCCATACTAACTTTGTTCTGTAAAAATTCTTATTTTCAGTTGTTCGCATACTTTTAAATTATATTCCTGTGATATGGGGTCCAACAGATGGACAGCAAAAGTGGATCCCATATGTAAGCCCTCATGTTTGCAAATAAACATACTTCCAGCTTGGAAGGACAAACACCCACCATTCATTAGTCAGTGGTCTGAAGATTTAACACATCTAAACTACTGACAACAGGTAACATAACAATAATACAAACACAAGGACCATCAGATGCAAACTCTGTTCTCATCTTCATTTTGGCAACATTAAATCTAAAAGATTCACCCAGAACATCAAGAACTCATTTACCCACTCATCTTCCAAACTGCGATGCTTGTCTCCTTTTTTTTTTACGTAAGCTCAGGTTTGTGTGTTTAAAAAAACACTACCACCAGGGCTCATATTGGCTTTCATTTTAATAACTACTCCTTAAAACATTTCCCCTTCACACTATCTTATGAAATCTATGGAGATAACCACATTGGGAGGGAGAAATGTAACTTCCTCCATTTGTTTTGTAGCACAATTTTGTGTCATTCCACATGTAACTGACCAGCCTGCAGTTTATCTCTTATTCAGGTTCTAATTTTAAAATATGGTTTTCACACGTGTTGTTTTTGTCTTGCAGTAAATTCTATTGAATGTTCATAGCACACACACCTTATGGAAAATAAATCCAATCTGTTTATTACTTGTTTTCTGTTTGCCAAGAGCAGCTTTGGAAATGACAATCTCTTGATAGGAAGAAAAAAAGCTGCAACTGCAACTGTGGGATGTGTGTTTGTGAAGTTCCTTCTTCCTTCTTAATCTGATTAAAAATCTAATTGGCAAGACAAAGAGAAGATTGATTATGTGAATATGTTTGATTAAAAAATGTTTTTGGTGTGGATTAGTACACTATTTGTCCATGAATGATTTATAAGCTGGTGATGAGGGGAACAAGAATGGATTAATACTGCTGTTGAATATTTTTTTTGTATTTAATGAGTGAAAGAGTTTATTAGTTCAGCTGAATATTAATTCATTTTATGCATTAAATGATTGTAGCCTTTTATAATTAAATTGTACAAGAATGCCACTTATTCCATTCCTTTGCTCTATTTTGAAACAGGACAATCAGCAGACCAAAATGAATAATCTCAATGCCTACAAATAAATTAGGATTTTGAAAGGAAACTCTGTTGTGGGTTATTTAATCCTTATTTATTCAATCAATTTATAGACTGCTTAATATAAAAAAAACCCTAAGTGGTTTACAAACAGCATAAAGTCACACAGCTAAAATACATACTGGCCTAGTTTACATTGCACACTAAACCAAACTATAGTTAAGTGTGAATGAGGAAGCAAACAGGTGCTCAGGAAACAAAACTTGGCTGCTTTGTTCCTTTCCTGTTTTTGCTGCTGTGTTGTTACCCAAAGCTAAGCCATGGTTTGGCTTAGTGTGATGTCCAAACCAAAGCTTGTTTCCTCCAAACAAACCTTAAGTAGTAAGCCAAGGACAAACCATGGCTAGTTTGTGATTTGTTTGGAGCAAGACAAACCATGAGCCCAGATTTGGTTGAGCCCAATTTTCTTCTAGTTGTGAGGGTGGGGGAGGGGGAGGGGCCACAAGTGGAGTAGGTATAAATATATTTGGACACAACAAGTATACCTGGTGTTATGTTCCAGTTCATATGTTGTGAACTTAAAAGTTGACAGACAACCTTTATTACTGTGTAATGTTCTTTACAATGTTCCTGACATATTTCAGCTTTCTGGATTTATTTTTTATCTGGCCTTCAGATATGAAAGCAGAGTCATCCATGTGACGAAATGAAAAGTATGCCATTTGCAATAAACTTTGCATTTAATTTTAATGATTGTAAGAATGTCAGGTAAAATGGTCAGGCCTAAATGTAATTTAAACGCAACAATTTCTGTGGGGAGCAATCCTAAAAAAAACCTCAACAACTTTGGGGCAAAATTCTAAAAAAAAGCTCAACAATGTTCACTTCATCAAATCTGCCCCTCTTTGAAAAAAGTTTGGACATCACTGAAGTAAATGGTTGTTTCCCCAGTGCTTACTTAAGAGGTAAGACACTTGTATATGAATACATCGTATTTACATATAAAACTGCTGGTTGTGCTATTGGGTGCACTCTAGAGTTGCTTTTTCTTTTCTCTTTATGGCTTTTATTGTTATAGGATTGAAGGATCATCCGAATTGTCCTCAGACGCCCTCCAGTCCTGTGATCTTGTAGCTATGAGATTGGATTCTGCTGAAGACTGCTAAAAGAAGTCAAACCAGTTGTTATGTAAATGTCTCTTAAGTATCTCTTTGCATATCTAAAGAGTACAGGTAACTGGTTTTCCCAAAAGCCAGGACAGAAGAGGGAGGGCATCCTCACTCACTTGGATGGAGTTGGTTGACTCCAGTTTGCCAGGCGGAGCAATACCCCAATCCCTGACCCCACAGAGCCTTTTTTTGGGGGGGTGCAGGAGGGGGAGAAGTCATTGCACAAGCAGAAGTCATTGTGCAGAGGCAGTAATGCTTCTGAACAGTTGGAAACCACAGGAGGGGAGAGTGCTATTGTGCTCAAATCCTGGTTTCCCACAGGCCACTGTGAGAATAGGATGCTGGACTAGGAAGTGGAAGGGGCAAGGTGAATATAAAATGGAAGCATAGTACAAAGAGATGTGGGATATAGCTATTCACAATAAATTAACCTGTGCTATTAAGTTAAGACGGGGAATATGCAGGGGAAATGATTTTGAGGAGATACGGAAGGCATTTGTAGAATTTGCACCGTTAAAACGGAAAGGGGTCAAACCATCGTGAGAGCCGTTGAAATTTTGGGAGGTTGGATAGTTCCAATGGAATGGTCTCGGGGGTGGGGTGCACATTTTTATTTTTATCTATTATTATTACTTTGTTGAAATTTTAAAAACCCCTCAAAAATAAATAAATTCAATAATAATAATAATCAGGAAGAACTGTCCGACAGCAAGAGCGGTTTGACCACGGTACAGACTCCCACAAGGGAGGCGGCAGCCTCTCCTTCCTTGGCGGGTTTTCAAGCAGAAGCTGGACCACTTATAAACGGCAACTCCTCGAAAGATTCCATCGATGGTGTCTCCAAAATTTTTTACACATCGCTTGGGAAGACTGGCGAACTAATGCCAGTGTACTGAAAGAAACAAAGATCATCAGTGTCGAAGCAATGATTCTTCAACATCCACTTTGTTGGAATGGTCATGTGCGGATGCCTGATTATGGTCTTCCAAACCAACTACAGTGGTATCTCGGGTTAGGAACTTAATTCATTCCGGAGGTCCGTTCTTAACCTGAAACTGTTCTTAACCTGAAGCACCACTTTAGCTAATGGGGCCTCCTGCTGCTGCCGCGCCGCCGGAGCACGATTTCTGTTCTCATCCTGAAGCAAAGTTCTTAACCCAAGGTACTATTTCTGGGTTAGTGGAGTCTGTAACCTGAAGCGTCTGTAACCTGAAGCGTATGTAACCCGAGGTACCACTGTACAGTCATACCTTGGGTTGAATGTGCTTCAGATTGAGTCTTTCGGCTTGCGCTCCGCGGCAACCCGGAAGTAACAGAACGCTCAAAATGACATCACGTGCATGCGCAGAAGTGGCAAAACGTGACACACGCAGACGCGCCGTCGCGTCTTACGTTCCATTCAGGATGCGAACGGGGCTCCAGAACGGATCCCGTTCGCATCCCGAGGTACCACTGCACTCTATTCCGAACTTAAAAATTGAAAGTGTAATGCTGGTGGTCAACAAAAGAGGTTTAAAGACTCTCTCAAGGCAAATCTAAAAAACTGCAGCATAAACACCAACAACTGGGAAACACTGGCCTGTGAGCGCTCCAGTTGGAGAACAGCCTTTACTAAAGGTGTCATGGGCTTTGAAGACGCTCGAACTCAGAACGAAAAGGAGAAGTCCGCGACCAGAAGGAGGAGGAGTATCAGGAAGAGTGGATTCAATTTAATGATTACTTAGTTAAATATGTTAAGTTAAATTAACTGAAAACAGCTTGCAGATACTTAATTGGCCTAGGATTTTATTTATGTTAAGTGATGAATTAATATGTTTAATTTCATAATGTGAAGATCTAAGGATGTTAATGTTTAAGTTAAATTTTATAAGAACTGTGATTTAGAAAACCGTTAAAAGGATATGCAATGAAATTCAAGCAAGGGGAAGCGGGGAAGTCACTTAACAATGTTAATAAGTGTAATTTTCAATAAGGCTATGATTTATGTTTGTTTGTCTTGTGTGTTTCTTTGTTTATAATATTGTGAAAACCAATAAATTTTTTTGAAAAACAAACAAACAACCTTGTTCATGGAAGACAATCTTACTTGGCTTAGGAGGGATCGCCAAAGAGGGAAAGAAGTGGAGAGGATCCAGCCCCGCCCCCTGTGTCGCTCGGGGTTGGACTAGATGACCCTCGGGTTCCCTCCCTGGATTCTCTTTCTAAGGGGGAAGCCCCGAAGCCTCTTCCTTGCTGCCGTCGCCTCACACTTCCCCTCCTGAAAATAGCCAGGTGTGAGGCCTAGGCCGCCGCTGCCTCGCGGCGCCTGTGCCCGCCCTGGACGCGCCGCCGCCGCCGCCGCTCCTCCCGAGCTGCAGTCCCGGGAGCGGCCTTGGAGAGGCGCTGCGTCCCCGGCTTCGAGGCCTAGCAAGCCCGCGAGCCTGTGGATCCCTACGCGACTCGCGCCTGACCGAGAGCAGCGCGGGCCCGGAGACGAAAGGGTCGGAGGCGGCCGCCGCGGCCGTGAGGTAAAATCGAGCGCGGGGGTGTGAGGGGGGAAAAAACAGGCCGCTCGCCTTCCTCGGCCGCCGGACGGCTCGGCCGCCTTCCTCGGGCCTCATTCTGCCCCCTTTGGAGGCCGGCCGGGGAAATGCCTCGACGACGAGCGGGGCTCACGGCTTCTCCTCAGCCCCCTTCCCTTTGTCTCGCCTTTGCCCCCCCCCCTTTCCCCAGCGGCGGGAGCGGGGCTCGCTCCGGAACTCATGGCCTCTGAGCGTGTGCAGAGTGCCATCGCTTTTCGCCGCGCCGCCCCTCGGCCCCGCGGCTTCCTCCTTTTTGCTGGAAGGGAAATGCTCGCGGGGATGTGGCAAGGGAGGCTGTCTGTGTCTCTTTCCCATGGAGAGGTGTTTGTTTTGTTGGTTTGCTCTGCATTCTCATTTATTTATTTTTAGATTCAGAGGCCCATCTTCAGAGTTTTCTGCCGGCCCCTAGTCTTTCATAGACCGAGCTCGACCATGATAAAACCAGCAGATACATTTTCGGGATCTGGATTTTAGCAGAGATCAAGCGCCTCTTCCCTAATTGCTTGTCAGTGTAAAGGGAGGTGTATAAAAAGCTGGAAACATGGCTGCAATGAAAGAAAAAAAATCATTCCAAGAGTTGCTATGTTCTGTTGCCTTGGCTATCTATTTTGGGGTTTTTTTTGCAAGTGTACAGAACTCCAAAAGTTCTTACAACTACCTAATTACAGTATAAGGCATTTTTAAATTTAATTGCTAGAACTGTAGTACAAGGAAAACAAAACACAAAGAGTGCCCGACTAGTATTTCTCTTTCACATTATTATTTTGTTTACATTTTGAGAAACATGTAGTAAGCTTTAATGCTCTTTTCAAGTTTATTTATTACGGAAACACTTTCATTTGTATGCAGCTTTTCCATTTAATTATGCTCAGAGCTCACAACAGAACATAAATTCCAATCAATAATTCCTTACAATAGCGATTAATTACTAAATCATTTCAAAAAATATCCAGCCAGATGGGTGCGGTATAAATATCAAAATATTAATATTCATTGTTGAATAACTTTATTATATGAACATTATATAACATTTTAAAAATCATCCTAAAATAAACTATCAATATTTAAAAGCATATTAATTAATGAGTAATCAGTGCAATTATAAGTGCACAGTTTGTAACAGCTTAAAATAAGCACATGCTCATCCTGAGTTTCAGCAAAAAGCAAAACAACCCCCAACCAAAAAAGATTTGGTTTTCTGATATTAATATGTGGATGCAACAAATGACCTTTTTAAAACAGGTGACACATTTAATACCAGGTTTTAATTTTATTGCCAGACAGGTTGGGTAGATAACCATGTTGTAATTCAAACACTCAAGTCCTCAGATGATTCATGTAGCTGACTTGTAAAGATTGAGAAGAGGAGCCCTACTTTAAATTGTTTTGCCTTTTTAAAAAGTTCTCCCCCCCCCTTGATGCTAGCTTGGGTAATAATTTTTAGGAGGGGTAGTTGAACACATTCATGTAAACATGCAAAAGTTCCCTTCTCATTGTTTTTTTAAAGTAAGTTTTGAATAATCTGTTCTTCTTCCCCAAACGTCTGAGAGGTAGCCATAATCTATTGAGCAAATAAGCCATTGTAAAACAAGAGTCATTTTATTAATGTTACATAGTTATAAATCAGCTAAACATTTATGTGTTTGTTGTAGGGGAAACACTCTTGGGCAACAGATACATCTGTGGAAAACATGGTTATTTTATGACATGATCTTAAGTTATATTTTCCAGGTTTATATTCACAGATACCTTGTGTGCTTTTGTTAAGCTGCCATGCTTGATGAAAAGTTCATAATAGGTTTTTCTGCTAGGAAAGCAGCAATGAGTGAGAATGTTTTACATGGATTACTTAGTGAGTTCTGTTGGTGCTAAGACAAAGCTGTATAAGTGGGCTCAAGGGTAAAACTCTGAACTCTTAATTTGCTGCACTTATGCATGAGTCATCATAATCTGTTAAGCAGACACCTCTCTACAAGTAGATTCACTGACTATTTAATTTAAAAAGTTTTAGTCTGCCTTTCAGGGCTCTCACAAGGTAGTTTACAAAATTATAAAATTCATAAAAAATACAGTTATGAAAAACAGAAAAATTAGCAGTAGCTAAATATTTTTTCCCAGGTGCAGCACAATTCACAGGCACACTTTTTTTCAGGTGCAGCACAATGCAGGGTTAAATTAATGTGTCATCAGGGTTGTTCAAGGCCACCCATGATAAGGCTATGTGTATTTGTCTGCAAAGGGTGTTCAAAAGGTGTGGAGCTACTATTAAGAAACCCCTGTCCCAGGGAATTGCTTGCCTAATGGTTCTGACTGGTGGATTGGGCAGGCTTATGCATGTGTAGGTTATCCTTCAAATAACGTGGTCTCGAGCCATGTGGTCTCGAGTCGTGTCCGACTCTTCGTGACCCCATGGACCAGAGCACGCCAAGCACTCCTGTCTTCCACTGCCTCCTGCAGTTTGGTCGAGCATTACAGGGTTTTAACATTCAAAGCCTTTAATTTGGCCCAGAAATGATTAGGCTGCTTGTGTAATCTGAGTGCCCAGATCACATAAGTGTTCTAACTGCTGCAGTTCTCATGTCCCTCCAAATATGCCACATGTCAGAGGAAATGTTGAGTCTGAAATAGTAGTTTCAGCTCGATGGAAGGACCGAATGCCATTGCAATAAGGTATATTCTTGAATGAGAATGTTTGGTCTAGGACAAATATGGCCTACGTGTAGCTATCAGAGAAGAGCAATGCATAAAAGCAATTAATATGGGATAGTTATTGGAAGGAAGATGGTTAACATTCCACTGCTGAATATAAACAACTGATTTGTCTGCAGCTAAGCTCGCCAGAATTGAAGGGTGTGTGTGACAGCACATCCTGGCAAGGAAAAAATTAAATAAAAATCCACTTCTGTATATACCAGTATGCTCTGAATTTAATTGCATCTGAATTCTGAGCCGTCCTGATTTTTTCTTGTTGCAGGCTAATGAACCTTCATGAGCAAAAGGAGCGAACTCCAGACTGGATGATACACACAGGAGTTTCAAACAGAAGTGGGGCCTGATGTAGCTTCCTGGTGTTAACTTTGTTTTGGCAATTTATCCAAAACTGATGAAATGTGGAAATAGAGGACCAGCTAATTTTATCTTTATCAAATTTAAAGGTATGCTCCTGAAAGTGAGTAAATATTTGCCCCTTTAAAGATGTTATGTTTGACTGTCACAATATTGGTGTTTAATTCCTAAAGCACTCTTGTTTTCTGTGTACCCTGTACTAATTAATGTGTGCTTTAGTATAGTTTTGCTATACTAATATAGTATGTGTTGTCACAGCATTGATACTATGGATAATCCTGTGAAGCTTGCAGTTTTGTGAATGCTTATTAACACCTGAATTTAAAATACCTGCCATACAATGTAAGATTTAGGCACTACTCTAGAGACTGAAATGTTCTTGAATTTTGTTTATTATGAAGATTGTGTTTATTATGACTTTTGACAACTTGATATATAGGATGAAGAGCGTTAGCAGCCTTTCCCAATAAAATGTTTTTCACTTACAGTTTAGAACTAGACTTTAGAGTTTTAAAAAATTAAAGAATGTCACATCTTTGGTGTACACCAAAGAGTTTGGAAAAAAGTGACTCAGTTGCATGTTTGAAAATACTTGTCTCCATTCTAGGTTCATTGTTTCTGAACTGAATATGTTCTGCATACAAATGACGCTGCCTTGCTCATGACATAATCAGTGTTATGTAGACGAAATAAAATTCGAGGGAAAATATATTTTGGAGAAAAAAATGCCAAAGAAAAAGAAAAATCTTGGTGTGAGCCCATCAAGAAAGAGCATAAACTCAGAAGCGACGCCTGCTGCATCTGCCGACTTGGTCCCGCCTTCAGTAGATCTAACAATGTTACAAACACCGCATGGGATTGATAAAGAAGAACTCTTCAGCAGTCTTTCAGAAATGTTTTCTGACTTAGATCCTACTGTCATTTACATGGTGCTATCTGAATGTGATTTCAGAGGTAAATCAAATTCTGTTAATATTGTCAGCATTTGTGTTTAACGCAGTGATAAGGAGAGAGAGATGATAACATGGGGTATCAAGGCATGGCTGATTGACTGGAACCCTGAACAGCAGGAACATTCTATATTAGAACATTTTGTCGCAACAGCCACTTGTTAATAATCAATGCACAAGTTCACAAACTACTTCCTAATAGTTACCCCAATTAGCTCAGGGCGTTGCTCTTTGGCTCTTCTTCCTACAGATTTGCTTACCTCGTACTGGCACTAATTATGTTACACAGCCTGACATCAGGCATTGCATCTTGGGGAATCTAACATAATGGCTGGGTAAGCTAGTCAGTGGAGAGCAGAGCATAACTGAATGTTGGTAGCAGTACCATGGTACAGTTCTGATGACAGCGAGGTCAGTGATGGCTTTTCTGAGCCCTAGGGCCTTTGGCAGGTGCCTGACTATATTGATCCGTGTTGTTGGCACTGCAACTGGGAACTTTCAGGTTGTCTGAAGAACAAGTAACCTTGAAATAAATCTTAAATTCAATGTCTATTTGTACAATGATCTTTATATTTTCTGTAGTTTAGAATGAGTTTCATATCGCTTCCAGTGACTGTGCTTTTTCTTCATTTCATAGTTGAAGACACTATGGATTATCTGCTAGAATTGTCTACAGCTGCTAAGGGAATAACATCTTCACCACATGTCTCAGGTTTTGATTCCATATCTGCATCATTGGTTGGTGAAAATCAACCAAGCTGTGTTACTAATGAAATAGAGGGCCAAAGTTCTGCTGCAATAAAAAATGTGAAATCTAGTGAAGAATCAGAAAAGTCTTCATCATCTGAAGAACTGGTTTTCTTGCAGTGCCATCCTTTTGAGAAATATAATCTAAATAGTGAAATGAAGGATTCAAAAAATGACCATATCTCAGGCAATCTGTCTTTGGCTTTGGACCACGGTAGCTCTGATCAAGTTAAAGAGTTATCTGGGTGTGCAGAGTCCTGTTTGGGTTACAATACTGTGCTTTCTTTGCAGAAAAAGGAAACAGACAGTGAAAAATTAGAAACCTCCACTCCTTTAAATCCAGATTGTGACAAACACTCTGAAGTAGTTTGTGGAAAATCAGGCATTCAGACAAATGATGTGGATATTTTTGCACAAATCCCAGAGAACTGTAATTTACCTGAAGTTGTACTTGACAGCGGTGCAGTTCCAGAAGTTGTTTTGGACCTTACAACCCTAAATGATGTGTCTGCTCAACACTGCCAGGGGATTGCTGAATTTCAAAACAGTGTGTTTGACAATTCTAGTTCTTGTTCACACAAGACTGAAAAACAGGGAAACACAGTGACTGTGTGTAATAATTATTATAATAATACTTCTGTTCCTGACCTATGTGCAGAATCCACTTTCAAACAGACACCTTTTACAAATGTTGACCAGTCTCAGCAGATGTGGAATTCACAATTTTCTGTGCTTCAGAAACAGTCTCAGGAGTGTACCTGGAACCTAATGGCTCCTGTCTTTTATCCTCAAAATGCAAGCCATAGCTTCGTAACTCCAGTTGCTGTCAGCCCTGGGAAGTGGAGGCCTGCTTCAAACTCTAGGAGTCTTGGGAAAATATATTCTTCTCAAACAACTTCACAGTCTTGGGACAGCAAAGCCTCTCTGCCGAAAATGGACATTTCTCAAGTACACCAGCCTCCTGTTTGTCACATGATGAGAAGAAAGATTCCTCTCGCAGGTCATGTGCTTGTTCTTCTTAGAGGGGTTCCTGGATCAGGCAAATCACATTTGGCAAGGTAGAGTATTCATATGATTTTTTTTTAAAAAATGCATCATTTCTCACACTCATGCATGTGCATTAACTGTGACTCTGCATTATGTGTATACACAGACAGAAACCACATCCCCTCTTTCCCATAATTTTCAAACCCTCACTATCTTTTTATCTATGGGGGAGGCCACTGTTTTGTGTCAGTTAAATATTAATCCATGGTCAACTTTAGGAAGTGAGAGAGGATTGCTCTGGATAGGAGTGTGAGAAGGAGCATACATTTCCAAAGCTGATTTTCTGGTTTGCATGGTTTTTATATAGAGTCTAGACTCCTGATCATGTGCTTTGACACTGAAAGTTGCTGTCATCATTGTGTTGCATTGTGACAGCCCGAGAATGGTGCTGTGTACTCTTGGTTTTTTGTTTTTTGTTTAATATTAGGAGGACAGAAATAATGTTTGAAACTTTCCCCAAGATTTAGCTACTTTTTAAAGTTAAAACGTGTGCCACATAGATAGCACAAGCCCTGATTTAGAATGGCTTATCGCTGTGGGTTAAACCACAGAGCCTAGGACCTGCCGATCAGAAGGTTGGCGGTTCGAATCCCCGTGACGGGGTGAGCTCCCGTTGCTCGGTCCCTGCTCCTGCCAACCTAGCAGCTCGAAAACACGTCAAAGTGCAAGTAGATAAATAGGTGCTGCTCTGGCGGGAAGGTAAACAGCGTTTCCGTGCGCTGCTCTGGTTTGCCAGAAGCGGCTTAGTCATGCTGGCCACATGACCCGGAAGCTGTAAGCTGCCTCCCTCGACCAATAAAGCAAGATGAGCGCCGCAACCCCAGAGTCTGTCACGACTGGACCTAATGGTCAGGGGTCCCTTTACTTTTACCTTTATCCATATTACTACACAATGCCCCTCACTTCCAGCTAAGGCTTAAAATTGTGTGCGCACAATTAAAGAGAAATTGAGAGTGGGGAAGGGAGGGGAGATGATTGATTTAGCATTTTCTGTTTTTCGCAGGGCTTTGCTTGAGGATAACCCTGGTGGTGTCATTCTTAGTACAGATGATTATTTTTACCAAAAAAATGGACAGTACCAATTTAATGCTGATTGCTTAGCAGACGCGCATGAGTGGAACCGGAAACGTGGTATGTGCTAGATGAAGTCGAACAATTGTTGATTAAGAATATTGGAATCTATAAACAGAGGAGACTTAATGAAGTTCTTGTGCCAGGATTGGTGCTTGCCTATAAGCACATATTAAGCAACAACTAACTGGGTTGGATAGGCCAGAGGGCTAGATCCTGAGCTCTCCCTCATAACACAGGCTGTTTTGACAGGTCGACAAAGCAGCCTACCTGTCATTCACCTGATATCACCATGAATACAAACTTTGGTCATACTTCTGGCCATATTGCTAGTATTGTATATTGAATAGTTGAACGTAGGTTCATATATTTTAGTGCATATGACAACTTTGAGTATTTTGAGTGTTTCTGCAGTGGTTTGTCATGGTTATGCAGTGCTTTCTATACTTTTCTTTTAACTGAGTTAACATAAAAATGCTGGTTTTATTAATACATTTAAAAAAAAATACTGGTATGTTTTTCAGCCAAAGAAGCATTTGAAAAAAGCATCACTCCAATAATCATAGACAACACAAACACACAGGCTTGGGAAATGAAACCTTATGTTGCATTGGTTAGTATTCCATAAGTTATTATTGTTGAACCAAAAGCCCATTAACATTTTCTCTGCATATTTGTAGACAGCATGGAGGTATTTGAGCTCATGCTCTCTATAGGCTGTTGAGATGATGGGGGGGGGGGGAGGAGATTGAGTTGGCCTAATGCTTTCACACTCAATGCAGTGAGGATGGAGAAGCAGAACATGAGCTCAAGACATACTTTCGAAAGTCTGCCTGGGTACAATTGCAGGAGCAAGCATCATTTAATGGAGCCCAGATATTAGTCATTTGTAAAAGCTGCATGTTTACTCAGAAGCAAGTCCCACTGAGTTTAATAGGGCTTACTCCCAAGTAAGTGTGTTTAGGATTACAACTATAACATCTATAGTCTTATCTCTTATCTCTCTTATCTAAGCACGAGACATTTATTATGAGCGCTTATGTTGTACAGTTTTGATGAAGATCTTGTTCTTTGTGACCAGCAATGATGGTGGGTGAGATGTGTTCTGAACTATGACTTGGTTCATTTTTAAGTGTATTCTTAACCTGCTGAGGGATGTATCTCAAGCGTTTTTACACTTTTATTCAGTCCCAGGAACACAAATATAAGGTTATATTTCGTGAACCGGATACCTGGTGGAAGTTTAAACCCAAAGAACTGGAAAGGTAAAAAAAAAACCCCTCACAATTCTGTTATAGCATATTTGAAAAGAAATAATAATATCTTCAGAAAAATGAGCTAGTAGAAGTGAGACCAGCTTTTATTGAACCCCAAAATGCAAATGCAAATTATAGGGATTGCTGCAATACTATGAATTGTTCTCTCTTTTCTTCCAAGAGAACCTGTGTGATTACTTGGACTAATTCATTTGCGAATTGTACCTTTAGTTCATGTAAAGCTTCAGTTGCTTCAAAAATATTCTGTGGCTGTCAGCTACAGAGATTCTTTTAAAGAGCCTCAAGAATAGATACTATCAGTCAAGCCCATTATCTTCATTGGTTAAGGATAGGGAAAGGTGGGATGTTGTGACAACATGATCTTCCATATATAAGTGGCGAGCAAAGTAGTACCTAATAACTGTATTTTGTTTCTCCTTTTTCCTTTATAATTTTTAGATTTTGATTATTGTTTCTTTCTCTGGTCCATTGCTAATAAAAGTTAAAGTCGGCATGGGCAAAAAAATACCCAAGAAAATCTACTCTTTCTGGCCATTAATTATTTCTAAAGCTATAAGAAAAGTGGTTTAAAATGTCATGATTTGTAGCAGTGGGTTTTTCCACATTTAGCAAGCTGTTGCTAAATAGTCAAGTAGAAATTGAAAGTAGAGGGTGCCAAGATCTCTTTTGCCCAGTTTGGAACTCTACCTGTTTACTACTTTTTATTTATTTATTACTTAGGCAACGTGATATGGCAGTGTAGGTTTTCATGTTGCACAAACCTTTATTTGCTTGTTTATGCACCATCAGCTGTTGGGAAAATTCTCAGTACCTGCTCCTTAAATTGTAACACCACGGAAAACAGCTTCAGTTAAATGTTTAATAGTTGCCTCAGATGTTTTCAACGAAGGTTGGAATAATGCCTTTTACTGTGAGATTCGTTCTCAGATATTCCGTTCTTTTTAATGTTTAGGCGAAATATTCATGGCGTATCAAAAGAGACGATCAAAAGAATGTTGGAACGATATGAACGTTGCCTGACTGTTAATTCAATTTTGAATTCTTCAATCCCAGATGAATTGAAAAGTGCTACCTGTGATGAAGTTCTTCACCACAAAAAGGGAGAAGGGTAAAATTAAAGTATCAAAATTAAAATTAAAATATCGAAAGTATTGAAATACAAAACTTCAAGCCAGTTTACTTGGTTATTTAATGATGCTGATAATGCCAAGGTCGCAGGTTCAATCCCCATGTGGGGCAGCTGCATATCCCTGCATTGCTGGGGGTTGGACTAGATGATCCTCAGGGTCCCTTCCAACTCTATGATTCTATCTATATCTGTTAAGTGTGAAAGCAAATGTCTGTGAAGTCTAACTAAGACCTTATATCACAGAATGTGCTGAATAATTACACTTTCAGTTTCAGAAGTAGCATGGAATTTCAGGTTTTATATATCTCCATAATCTAACAACTTCCACTTTGATGCCTTCCCTTCAGCATCCAGTTTTCATTTTAATAATAATCCCAGTTACATCCAAGAGAAGGGATTGACTCAATAGCAGTCCTTTTTTTTCCATCTTGGCCCTTCTATCTTTCTAGGAATATGTATATAAATATTTCAATATATATTAGAAGATGTTATGGCTTAAATGCTTTAGCATAGGTAAAGATGATTAAGGTATGCATTTTAAAAATCCATTGTTTGATTTACAGGAAGGAAGATATGCCTCATTTTGGGAAAAACAAGGAACATTTTCCTTCACCTTTAAAATGCATAGAATTAAGTATGGAAGATAAGCATCAGTCACAGAAAGTTACAGTGGAAAATCAGACTCTCCTGAATAAAAAGAGAGAACTGGAGCATTGGGTTCAAGACTGTACTTCTAAATGTAATGCCTCTCTGGAAGACATAGATCTCAACGCATCATCAAGGACAGACAAAATTGATTCTACCCTTGAAATGGAAATAATTAAGATGGACTTGGTAAAGCCTGAGGAAAGTGAATTCTCAAATTTCAGTGAAAATATTCAGAAGCACAATAACAAGGACATAATAGATGAAGTTGAAGCAAATCAATGTGCTGAAGTACTAACAGAAGCAGAGTTAAGACTGGCAAAAAACATGAATAAGGCAGATTCAGGTTGTGATAAACCGGTAGGGCCAGAGACAGTAAATTTTGTGGGAGACTGGCCAATAGAACAAACTATGGGGCAGAGAGTGAAAAGAGCTAGAAGGTCGGAAAAACTGACTATAAAGAATGGCAAAGAGGATAAAGGTCTAAGCATCCCCAATTTTAATGCATTAGCAATTCTAGATGAAGATGAAAAGGTAAATCCAGTTAATATTCATGAAGAGCTGCCACTTTCTCAGAGTAAACAGGAAGAAATTAAACAGCTCTCTGCCTGTATGTCTGTTGATGATACGGAAGAAGATGCATCGCAACTGCTGATTGTAGGAGACTGGCCTGTCCAAAGCTCTTTAGAGCAAAGACAGCACAAAATGAAAAGAATACCAAAGAGAAACACTGATGAACCAGAAGAGATTAGAAGTAGTCAATGCAATATTAACGAAAGTACTCTGAACACAGTAACGGTACTTCCTACAACATCTGCAGGTGCTGGAGAGCTACTTGTCTCATCAAAGAAGGAAAGTCTTCTGGCACCTGAAATTTCTGGTTCTGAAACTCTTAGTGAGAAAAAGTCTGTGCAGAACAAAAGGGCACGCAAGCATCATAAATTAGCTCTAACATTTACCAACAATTTGGCCATCAGTAAACCAGAGGAAGAATTGTGTCTGTCTAATTTGCTGGAAGAGAAAACTGATGAATGCATCATGACAGAGGCCAATAAGTATTCGCAGACGGAGCCCCAGGATTTTGCTCTCCTGTGGAGGCTTGAAAGGAAAATTATTGTTTCGGAAGATACCAAAGTATTAAATGGCAGACTGGATGGATTCATACCAAAAGGCATTCATACTGCTTCAGAAAAAATACCCTATAAAGTAACCTATGAGAAAAGCACATATGTGGAAGAAAGTGAACTTGTTAACATTGATGTATCTGAGAATCTGAATATTTTGTGTAAACTCTTTGAGTCTGTTTCATTTGATGCACTGAAGGACTTGTATGAAAGATGTAATAGGGACATTGATTGGGCTACAGGGATCTTGTTAGATTCTGCTGAGAAGTTGTGCAGAGATGATGAGGTTGGACCCTTGCAGGAAGCACAGATTCAACCTCCTGGCAAGTCTCTTGACTCTAATGAAAATGCTGGTTATAGAGAACGACTTGCAGATTCTGAGGAAACCACTCAAGGAACTGTGTCTTCTAGAATTAGTCAGGATTCAGAAATAACAAATCTCTCTGTTGATGATGGAGGTGATGAATCTTCCATTGTTAAAGATGAACACAACTTTTCAACTGCTTCCCCATCAGAAAACAAACAGTTAATGCCATTTGCTCCAAGAACTCATGTCGAAGAATCAGGAAATGAGAAACCACTTTTAGATACCACACATACAGAAGAGATGAACTCTGTTATGCTATCAGAAAATGAGCAGCCGAACAAGGTGTTGCATACTGAAGTGGACTTAAGTGTTCCTGTGACTATAGCTGATGATTTTAATGGAGGCCCTAACACTTTGAAACCCACTTTTGATGTGGAAATAGACAACAGATCTTCAGAGAAACATTCAGAGTGTTCAATTATAGAAGAGCTCCCATCTCATCTAATACTTACAGAGGGCTCTGCAAGCAAGGAGAGCAAATTTGAGGTGGATAAAAAAATGAATTGTAAACCAATGTTTCTAATTGCAGCAAAAAATGAAGAAAACAAAATACCCAATCAAGATAAAAGCAAGTTAGTGAACCCCACACCTGTATCAAAATCTGTGAATATAAATTCCCTAGAATTGGTCTTACCTCCTGAACTAGCCATTCAATTAAGTGAAATATTTGGACCTGTTGGTGTTGATTCAGGTAATAAAACCATGATTTTTTTTAAAATGCTAGGAACTGACAAGATTATATAGTTAACCCATTGTAGAAGGAGTTAAAAAACGCAAAAGTATTGGTTATTTGAAGCTACAGCCATTGATAGATATTAGAAAAAAGACTCACCTGTATCTTGGTGGTGGTCAGACTTGGTAGTGGTCAGCAGTTTTTACTCATTTTGCAAAATCTTCCAAGCCATTCCTCTGTTTTCCACCATATGAGTGAATGGCAGCCATTCACTTACATCAAGTTACTTAAAAGTCTACATTTGGGAAGGCCAATAGGGTAGAGATTTAAGGTGCCCCTGTTAAGTCCAGTTTCTAGACAAGTGATAGGTCATAGCTCAGTGAAGAGCATTGAGCTCTGCCTTGAATCCAGAAGGTCCTAGGTAGGCCTAGGAAAGACCCTGGGTTGAGAGAGAATCCTGGAAAGTCAGTCATTGTAGACAATATACCAGCTTTCATTAGTCCCAGCCAGCATGACCAGTTGTCAGAAATGGGAAGGTGTAGTCTGGCAACATCGGGGGGGGGGGGCACACGGTCCCTCTATCACTGGTCCAAAGTCTGTCTGTCTGATTAGCTTCATCATCTCCATATTCTCACTTTGGGTACTCCTCCTTAGTGAAATTTGTACCTGGTCAAACTGATTTTTTATGTTTAAAAATACTGCTTTGAGTTAATTTATTTCCTATTCCACGGTAGAATTGTGGTTTATAAATAAGCTAGGTTTCAAAGTAGTGTTATATTGCTCTGTTTCGAGACAGATTCTCTGAATTATTTCAGGAACTGATGCTTTATCTTACAAAAAACCCAACATATTTGATTAAGAATAAGCTTGGCTGAACTACATTTAATTTTTACAGTGCTTTAACCTCTGGCTTTTTTATTCAATAAGGATCTCTAACTACTGAAGATTATGTGGTTCATATTGATCTGAATTTAGCCAAAGAAATACATGAAAAATGGAAAGCATCTATTACAGTAAGTCAGTTTCTTTCTAAAGACAATTCTATGGTATCTTATGCTTGCATTAAAATGCACTGGTATTTATTTATTAGCTGACCCCTGATAAAATATTTCCCATAATTTATAGTGCATGTAAATAAGTGGCATGATTACACTGAGGTCACATATACTCCAAATAAAAGTTCTTAAACATACAATCAAAATTTTGAACCAACTAACTTTTTAACTTTTTAAAGAGGAACATGTCAAAGGTCTGATTCATGTGCTTTTTATGCAGCCGCAAGATAACACAGGCAGAAAAACTTAGTTTAAAAACATGGTAAAAATGTTTCTAAACAAATGGTCTGGGCTTGAAGTGATAAGCCCAGACATCTTCTCTGGTCTGATTCACATGGTGGAAAGAGTGAACAAAGAGAATATGCTGACCCTCTGTCTCTCCAAGAGAGGGATCGTAACCTAGTCAAGTCTGGCAAAACAGTTTGCTTTATGGTATTAACCCCTTCCTGCATTAACTAAAGCTAAGCATGATGGTTATGAGAGGCTGAATTATTATGAGCCACCCAGAGTGGCTGGGGAAACCCAGCCAGATGGGTCGGGTATAAATTAATATTATTATTATTATTATTTTATTATATCTAGTAGGATTCATCATTTATCACTGAGACACTTGTTCTACCTTGCTCATCTTGTTTCTCTAAAATTGAAATTCAATTTCCAGTTTGTGCTTGCATACAGCCTGAACCTGTTGTAAACTGAGTACAGTTGCCCAAACAAATTTTATTAATCCTTTTTTTTAAAAACAACAACACCTAATTGGAGATTCATTAAAACTTAATAATATAATTAATTGAACTTAAAATGTTTTAATTTAGAAGCGACAGAGGAGAGAAGAGGAGTTACATAAGCTTCTTGAAGAAGGTAAGCTTATGTTGTTCTAATTGACCACTCTGGGCCTTCCATTATTTAGAGTGGGTGCCCTTTTAGATGTGCATCCGGATTCTGATCATCACATAGTAACAAATACAGCAGGAATGGCAAAGTTATTCAGTCTTCAAAGTTATTCTATGCAAAATAAATATAGCAGCACATATGGGTCATATGGGTAATCCCACCTTATCTTACAACCACCTTAGAAGGTAGGTTGTGCTGCCTGATAGCAACTTGTCTCAGGCAACCCATTGGGTTTCAGGACCTAACAGAGTGTTGTTTTTGATTTTGCACAGCCCTAGCTTGGACAATATTATTCTTACTCTCCCCCGCCCCTCTGTCTATCTCATCTACACTCAGATTAAGGTTTATTTATTTCTTGTCCTTTTATATGTGCAGCAAATTTTATTTGAAATAGGGATGCACAATTATCTATGTATATATTTAGTTGTTGCTTTTTTTTTTAAAGCACTACCTATTTGTGAAAAGAAAGAGCATGTATGTCGTAAAAATGCTGTAAAGAACAGCATGTGGACACAAAGGGACCGAGCAAACCACGAAGCTTTGCAACTGAGAGGCCAGAGGTGTGGAATTACCTATGTGTGATCTACTTCTCAGACCCTCAGAACCACAATCTGTGCTTCAAGCCACTGCTTTTGAAATTAAGTTCCCCAAAAGGAGGAGGAGCCAGCAGAGGAGTGTGAAAGCAGCCATGTTTTTTCAGGTGCACAGGCACAACATGGAGTAAGGCAGAGAGTAAATACTAACGTGCCATCAATATACATGTGTTGCAGTTAGAAAAACACAGTAAAATAAAATAGTTTTTAACAGTCTGTTTTTATTTATGCCTTAATACAAGTGACACCTTTCAAAATGCATAAAAAATACATGTATTTGGATTATCTGTATTTGAAACTGTTCCTTTAAAATAATTCATCACCTTCCGGCTTTGTTGCTTCTGTAGATCCCATGCTGTTTGAGCAATTCTGTCTAGATGAGCTGGACAGCCTTCTTTCTCCGCATACAAACTGTCAAGTACAGAAGACCGAAAGACTGCCTACAGATACGCTACCTGACAACTCAGCTGCTTCAGAGTTTTTCCCTTTAATGGATCACTGGAATGTCCAGACGCAGAAAGTATCACTCCGGGAGATAATGTCCGAAGAAATCGCCTTACAAGAAAAAGAGGACCTGGTATGATTAATAATAATAATTTTTCATTTATACTCCGCCCTCCCCAGCCAAGGCCGGGCTCAGGGTGGCTAACAAGCAATAATAAAACAAGTTGAATGAATACAACTTAAAAACAAGATTAAAATATAACATTAAAAATATTGAAACATTAAAATATTAAAATGCAGCCTCATCACAGGAGGAGAAAGGAAAAAGAAAAAAGAAAGAGGGGGAGGGATTCAAATTGGCTCCAAGCCAAAGGCCAGGCGGAACAACTCTGTCTTACAGGCCCTGCGGAAAGAAATCAGATCCTGCAGGGCCCTGGTCTCATGAGGCAGAGCGTTCCACCAGGCCGGAGCCAGTGTTGAAAAGGCCCTGGCTCTGGTTGAGGCTAATCTAACTTCCTTAGGGCCCGGGACCTCTAGGGTGTTGCCATTTATGGACCTTGAGGCTCTCCGTGGGGCATACCAGGAGAGGCAGTCCTGTAGGGCCTAGGCCGTGAAGGGCTTTAAAGGTCAAAACCTTTTACACATACCTTTTACCCTTAGCACTAGGCGTTTCCTATCTTTCACCTTCATTGTGAACTGAAGCATGCAGCAGGGCATAAGATCGGCGACTAGGCTCCCAGCATAATGGACCTCTCATGCTCTTGTTCCAGTTCTCAGACTTGGCCCACCCACCACTTCCTTATGCTATAACAGTAACCGCTTTGCAAACAGCTGCACTGCCTAGAAAGCTGGTTATTAGTTTAGGTCAGGGAGTGGGTGGCAAGTGACTGTTTTCTAGCACATAAAATCTGTAAGGGTGGCCCTGCCATCTTGCTTCAGGATAACATTCCACCAGTGATGTTGATGTATTAAGCTGATAGGTAAAGGGACCCCTGACCATTAGGTCCAGTAGTGGCCGACTCTGGGGTTGCGGCACTCATCTCGCTTTATTGGCCGAGGGAGTCAGCGTACAGCTTCCGGGTCATGTGGCCAGCATGACTAAGCCGCTTCTGGCGAACCAGAGCAGCGCACGGAAATGCCGTTTACCTTCCCGCCAGAGCGGTACCTATTTATCTACTTGCACTTTGACGTGCTTTTGAACTGCTAGGTTGGCAGGAGCAGGCACTGAGCAACGGGAGCTAACCACGTCGCGGGGATTCGAACTGCCGACCTTCTGATCGGCAAGTCCTAGGCTCTGTGGTTTAACCCACAGTGCCGAGGATTAAATAGAAAGTGGTGCTGTACAACAACTATGTGGTTCTGTTGTGCTTGTGAAGCTGAAACAGAGAGTAGGATGGGACTGAAATGCGATTTAGCCAAAGTCTAGAGCCAGAAACCTGCCTTTACTTCCAATTTCTTGGTATGGTTGACTCTCAAAATGAGATGGGCATAAATGAATTAATTGGCACCGATGGGAGCTTGTTTTCTGAGGTGAATAACATGTGGGAGAAATTTCTATTAGAATTTCTCAGAAGGGAAGAGTTAAATATTTCCTCACTGCACCCTGGTCATGATGAAAACTACCCCCTCCCCCCACATAGGCAACAGTATAAAAATAATGGATGTAGTTGTAATAACACATTTAGCACCATGTGCAAGGTTTTGCTTCTAATGCATTTTTTCCTGTTTTGTGTACTTCTGAAGACCAAAAGTGTGGCATAGTGGTCATTTGACTGTTAATATGTACATTGGTGCTAAGATTTAAATTAGAAACTCAGATTTTTTAGTGGTATCCCCCATGAATCATCTTGATTTACCCTAATTTATTAACTTCAGCTTATGGCCACCATATTGTGCTACTTTATCTCCCAAACCAAACAGTCTCTTCAATATAGTTTTGCAAGCAGCCTTTTATGATTTAAATTTCAGGTGGCTGAAGCAAGAAATGTCTCCCTATAAACAGTATTGCCAGCCCTAAATATTCTGGAACCAATAACAAAGGGTGGTATCCAATGTTGTAGGAGAAGAAGTAGCACAACTACTATACTTCTTCCTCTGCATTGCCCCCCAACCTGCCCTGTGATTTGCTCTGGAGGTTGCCTCTACCCAGGGGGAGCAGATTTGGGAACACACAGGAGAGAGGAGGAAAAAATTGGTTGTCACCCACCCCAAAATGTGGAAAACTGTAACTTTGAAATCTTTTTCCTTTATTAGATCCATTTTTCTACAAAGCCTTTTCTAATAATATAATTATAATGTCAACTTGTTTTCTGGATTAGAAACGCTCTCCTTTCATGGCTAGAAAAGACTGCGCTGCCAAACTGAAAGAGAAGCAACTCCTGGAGTTATTCCCAGCTATTAACCCAAACGTCTTAATGGAAATCTTCAAGGACCACAAGTGAGCTCTTGCTTGTTCATATGATGCTGCTAAATTCAAAGAACTAAATGGCTTGGATCTGAATACCTTTTGAATTGCTTTATACTGCACAAGTCTGTTCAAGACTACCCTTGAAGGCTTTTCTCCAGATCTTCCTGTTGCCTGAGATAAGGCCAGTAGTGACCAGAGACAGAACCTTCCTTGTGATGTTCTGGCTCTGGAATTCTTTCCCTGGGAGACTTGCCTGGTGCTAGAATTTGATTTGAGAAATTAAAGATCAGGTTTTAGAATGCAAGCTTCTCTCTCTTTCTTGTGTGCACACGTGTGTCTTGCTTTTTCCTTTCTTGTTAATTAACAAAGTTCTGCTGTTCTGTGATATGTCTTGAATCATTCACTGGCTGCTGCTTCTTTTTTATCTCAGTTATTCCTTGGAGCAAACCGTCCAGTTTTTGAACAGCGTTCTAGAGTCAGATCCAGTAAAGACAGTTGTAGCCAGAGAAACTGCCCAGGGTGCCATACTCTCTTCTTGTAGTGCTTTAAAGACACGAGAGAGAAAGGTAATGACTATTTTGTACATTTGTTGCAAATACATTTAAATAAGATGCTGCTATAGTACCCTCAGGACCTACGGGACCGCCTCTCCTGGTATGCCCCACGGAGAGCCTCAAGGTCCATAAATAACAACACCCTTGTGGTCCCAGGCCCTAAGGAAGTTAGATTGGCTTCAACCAGAGCCAGGGCCTTTTCAACACTGGCTCTGGCCTGGTGGAACGCTCTGCCTCATGAGACCAGGGCCCTGCAGGATCTGATTTCTTTCCGCAGGGCCTGTAAGACAGAGTTGTTCCGCCTGGCCTTTGGCTTGGAGCCAATTTGATTCCCTCCCTCCCTCTCTTTTTTCTTTTCCTACATTTTAATATTTTTCTTTTCCTACATTTTAATATTCCATTATTTTAATGTTGTTTTTTATTTTTGTTTTTAAGTTGTAATCATTCATCTTGTTTTTATTATTGCTTGTAAGCCGCTCTGAGCCCGGCCTTGGCTGGGGAGGGCGGGGTATAAATAAAAACTTATTATTATTATTATTATTATTGTGAAATATGGGTCCTCAGCATTTTTAACATTTTGGGGAAAGGACTTTATAAATAGTAAATAAAAGTCAGTTTCAGTAGGAGTATATATGATTGCTTCTTGTTTTGAACTGAACAGATAGAAAATGTCTTTGGTGGATGTGTCTTACTTTAATAAGCCTTGGATCATGTCCTAAGTGTAACACTTATGAATTATAGGCCAAAAAGTGCAAGGAACCAGAAGACATTCTTGGTGCAAAGGCGTTTCAAGACTTTGAATATCCAGGATATGATGATTTCAGGGCTGAAGCTTTTCTTCACCAACAGCACAAGCAAGAGTGCCTGAGAAAAGCTGGGGAGGCGTATCGCATGGGAATGAAGTCTGTAGCAGCATTTTATGTTCAAAGGGTAAATTTGTTTTAATCAATCAATTCTGCAATTTTTGCCTTCTTTACTGGAAATGTTGGCCATTCGTAATCACATAAGTTTTTGGTGTTTGCACTGATAACCACCGCATAAGCAAGCGTCAATGCTCTTTTTGAATCTCCAATAGCAGAACTAGTGGACTGCGTGCAGAAATATTCCCCCCCATAAGGTCAGAAACATTTATTTTGAAATAAATTGGAAATATGTGGACATGGCATTTTAATTCAGAAACCAGCAACTCATGGCTTTCAAAGTGCTGCTGGATTAGAATATAAGACAACAATGGAAGAGCTGATTCACTAACAATGGCTGGAGTTCAAAGTGCTACGTTACATGCAAATGAGTGTTTGGTCATTGACAATAGAAACACTGACTTTTTGCTTATTAACAGGCTCCCATGCCATATCACAAATTACTATTGAATGTCCCCTGCATTTCAAAATAGCCATGGAGCTACTTGCATAGTTTTTTGGACCCCAGCATGTATTGTGTACTTCTACAGGTGTTTTAAACCATAATTGCCGTACTGAAACCTTCAGGTGATTCTCTTAGCATGCTAAGGCAGACTGAGTTGTTTTTTTACCAGTTGTATATATGCACACAGTCAGGGAGCACAAAGTTGACTTCCTCTCTCTTTTTCTTCCTACCTTTATGATCTCTGCTCATTTCACACAGTCTCATTGTGACTTACATCTTCCTGAAACCCACCTGATCAGGCCTTACTTGACCTACTTTTGACAAGTTACGTCTAAATGCACATGTTGCTGTTCTGAGACATTACAACTCCCTGCCTATAGTGCTGTTTTGAATCCTGATATCCAGTGCTGCACTTAGGTCACTCCTCATGATGTTTACAGTAGATGTGTGTTTGCATCAAGGGTCGCCTTCACGAGGAGAAGATGAAAGAAGCCAACCGCGATGCTGCCGTGCAAATCTTTGAGAAAGTGAATGCCCTGAAGCTTCCTGAAAACCTTTTGGACCTACATGGTCTTCATGTGGATGAAGCATTGGCTCACCTGGGTAGAGTATTGCAGGAGAAAACAGAAGGTACAAGAACACTTCTTTGTTTACAGAGATTACACTGGACAGTACAGTGGTACCTCGGTTTTCGAACATCTCGGAAGTCGAATGTTTTGGTTTTCGAACGGCGAAAACCCAGAAATAAATGCTTCCATTTTCGAATGAGCCTTGGAAGTCAAACAGCTTCCGCTGAGTTTTTTCGAATTTTCTCTATTGAATTTGCAGACCGCCCTTTGCGGCTTCAGTTTTTGAATGTTTTAGAAGTTGAATGGTCTTTTGGAATGGATTACGTTCAAAAACCGAGGTACCACTGTATTAAAACGGACGTGTTACTTTCCATGTTAGTGGATGGGCTAGCCTTCATGGACAGAACATATAATTTGCATATAATAATAATAATAATAGTTAATATTATTATTATTTATTTATACATAGATACATACATACAGTGGTATCTCGGGTTAAGAACTTAATTCGTTCTGGAGGTCCATTCTTAACCTGAAACTGTTCTTAACCTGAGGTACCACTTTAGCTAATGGGGCCTCCTGCTGCTGTTGCGCCGCCCCCACACGATTTCTGTTCTCATCCTGAAGCAAAGTTCTTAACCCGAGGTACTATTTCTGGGTTAGCGGAGTCTGTAACCTGAAGCGTCTGTAACCTGAAGTGGCTGTAACCCGAGGTACCACTGTATATACATACATACATACCCTACCCATCTGGCTGAGGTTCCCCAGCTACTCTGGGTGTTTCCCAACAGAATATTAAAAATACGATAAAATGTCAAACATTAAAAATTTCCTTAAACAGGGTTGCCCTCAGATGTCTTCTAAAAGTCAGATAGTTGTTTATTTCCTTGACATCTGATGGGAGGGTGTTCCACTGGGCGGGCGCCACCACCGAGAAGTTCCCACATAGCACTACTAAGGTTAAATTCCTAGCATCTAGTTAAAAGGTTCTTGAGTAGCAGTACTGATACAGATACCAGCAAGCTGCTACCAATCACAGTAGACAGTACTTTGCTAGACGGACCTGTAGTCTAAGGCTACTTTGTATTTCAAAATTTACAATATTGAAAGATTTTAGATATATTCTAAAAGCAATTTTTAAATCTGTTGAATGCGGAATTCATAAAGAGAGAATATTGTGACCATTCTTATTCTTGTGTAACAGAATGCAACCTGGCTGGTGGTAAGCCATATCTCTACGTGATCACAGGAAAGGGAAACCATAGCCAGGGAGGAGTTGCTCGCATCAAACCAGCAGTTATGAAATACCTCACAAGCCACAAGTTCAGGTGAGCTGAACCTACCGTTACTGACAACTTGCGATCTGCATTTAACCAATTAAAAACTGGTGGTTATTTCACTAGAAAGCGTAGTAGACATCCTGGGCTAAGCTCCTCAGGCAGGCTTATTGCCAGGTCTGCAGAGTGCAGCAGGAAGCTTGTATCTAGGATCCTAGGTCATTCCTAATGACAGTCCTAGCTGCTAATGATTGTTTTCTTTTTATTTGCCTATGGTGGTAAACACGGAATCAAGTGAGGAAGGAGATTTGAGATTGAGTTACATTTAAATCTAGTGAAAGGGTAATGGGTGAAGTCAAGAGTGGAAGGCTGGAGCTGGGAGAGAATTCGGGAATAATAGAAAATGAGTTGTTTTTGCTCCCTTAGCTCTCTGGTCTAGCCCAAATACACCCCACCTTGTGCTCTGCCATGTTTCTGTCTTTTCAACACCTCATCTGGTCAATGCCAGTGGGATTTTTTCTTCTGTGAACAGTGAACCTCTCTTCCACATGCTGTGCCCCAATCTGATTTTTAAATTCCCATCAGTGGTTTGTTATGTGACACGATGGTGGAGGCTGCTTCTCAGTTAACAAGCTCCAAAGCATCTTTGGGCACAGAGAGCAAGCTTATTTGAGGCAATACCTCTTTATTAGGCTTATTATTTCTTAAGTTACTGTATTCTTCACTCTATAGGACGCACCCGACCATAGGACACACCTTGTTTTAGAGGGGAGAACAAGAAAAAAAAAATCTCTCCCTCTCTGCTCAGCGCCCCTTCAGCAAAGTGGCAGGAGAAATGGAGCCCCTTCCATTTCTCCTCCTGCTTCGCTGAAGGGGCGCTGCGCAGAGAGGGAAAGCCTCTCCAGCGAAGCGAAGCCAGGAGAGCAAGAGGGATTGGTGCGCACCGACCCCTCTCGCTCTCCTGGCTTCAGTGAAGCAACCTGAAGCCTCCGGCTTCAGGCGGCTATCCCTGAAGCCTGGAGAGCGAGAGGGGTCAGTGCGCACTCCAGGCTTCAGTGAAAGCAATGCGAAGCCTCCGGAGTGCGGAGGGAGCGCTCCCTCTGTGCTTCGGAGGATTTGTGTTGCTATTGCTGAAGCCAAGGAGCCAGCATTCACTCCATAAGATGCACACACATTTCCCCTTAATTTTTGGAGGGGAAAAAGTGCGCCTTATAGAGCGAAAAATACGGTAGTTTCTTTCATCCGGCCAAAAGGATGGTTTAATTTCAAACTTGCCCTTCTATATGGTGAAAGTGTCATGTAATGCTGTGTAATGTTAGAGCATTGTATGAGAGATTAAAAAACCTTTCCACCTGCACAAGCCCTTACACAAACGAGCATGAGAAATGCTGTATACCACTGTGCGGATTCTTATGCAAGCATTTGTGGAACAGTGCTAAAGTCTGTTTACCTACCCCTTGCAGTTTGAATCAAACCTTAAATGGTTGCTTACAATATTATCCTGATTCACAGGTTCACAGAAATAAAGCCAGGCTGCTTGAAAGTCATGCTGAAGTAAAAGGATGTCACCAAGAGGATTGGAAAGGCTGCTATAACTGACATACAAACAACTTCAAAATATAATGCCGTTCCTGTGCTACTTTTAAATAACAATATTTTACTGGAAATATTTTAATGTTTTTAGCAGGTGTGTTTTTTGTCAGCATGTTTTCCTCGCCAAAATTGAATGGATTTTTTTTTCTTTTTAAGGGAAATAGTTTTTTGGCCTCTTGCTATAAAAGGAGTCCATGTGAAGAGAACTTCTGTACAAGAAATGGACTTTCAAAGGGAAGGCTCCATTTTGAAACACTCTGTCCTTCTCAGATTTAAAGATTTAAAGAACATCCACAAATATCTCAAGCATTATCTTCTTAAAAAACTTACCTTGTTCTGTATAAGCGGGGAAGCCAACATAGTACCCTTCAGATATTTTGGACTACATTCCCCATCATTCCTGGCAACTGGCCATGGTGGTTGGGGCCGATGGAAGTTGTAATCCACATTTGGAGGGTATCATATTGACTACCTCTGCTCTGTCAACATTAGGCTTACATGTTTTTAAGACTTGGAGCTAAGATGCTTTGAAATAATTAAAAGTTTTGGGGGGAGAAAATGATGCAGTGGGTTGAAGTAATAAGAGCTAATAATTATTTATGTTCCTTGGGGAGAAGAGGAAATGTTAGGTGTTAACATTTCCCTGGACTTAAGAGAAATGCAACGTCTCATACCTCAGTGAGTTATCTGCTCAGATTGTCCCAACTCTTCAACTCTCTTCATATATGGAAAGTGTTGACAATACTGCCTGATGAGATGGTTGAGCTTTTTTGGGAAAGGACATGGGTACCTAAAGGTCTTGACCGTTATGTAAGTAATGAGGAGCCATTTCCTCTTTCATTTATACAGTTGCCACTAGAATCAACAAAATTTTAGAAGTTCCAGTTTTTGTGACGTATAAAGAGCTGAATTCAGCTATATGTTTGTGCTAGTGGGAGCCAGCATAACAAAGCCCGCTAATGCAACGGGTCTTCCCCTGCTCTTGCGCTGATGGAAAAATTCTTCCATTTTCGCTTAAAATATTAAGTGCACTGGCTCATGAGTGCAACGAGAATATGTACAGAGAGCTGCTGTGTGAATTGAAATGTACAAGGGTACCTGCAGTGAAGCTCTTTTTGAACGTGTGACTAAAGTTGCTGGATCAGGGTTGGCATTTCCGTATTCTTTGTGGTGGGAGAAAATGTAAGGAATCTTCATAGACTCCATCCTGTCTGTATATAAATTACATATGGTCTATTAGAGAAGACACCAGCAAACTGACGCCGTGTAAGGGTTTGCCAGCTTTGAGCAAGCCTATATGCCATTAACGACAATACTGGACAATACTGGATAAAGCATTTATCAATGGCAGCTACTACCATTGCAGTACTGATGGAGGGAGCTACATCTACTGACATTCTCATATTCCTACTGCTGCTGTTAAAACATACATGGTTTCCTTCAGATCAGGAAGTACAGCAATGTGTGCATGCATATCGCTCTTACAGGGATGCAGTTTCATTTGAAAATGTATCATCGTTATTGATAGTATATTTTGTGTGGATTTTTAAACGTTAATTCATGGCTGAGAATAAGCAAGCAACTCAATGTATTTTTTAAAACATATTTTAATATCAAAACTGGATGATCCTAGTTGCAAATTGAATGACATCTCCCATGATATTCAGTGCCTCTGTATCCAAACAAATTAATACATATAGAAATATTTTAAAAACGGATAGGTGACATTTATTTTCAAGAATATGCAAATAATGTATACATGTCTTTCAGCGTGGACATGCAAGTGCTCTTTAAAATTGTTTTATAATTATGAAGCTTTTAAAACAATTGAGGATTACATGTGAGCCATTGTGTAAATAGGTGAGTGTGAAATATTTCAAGTTACAACCAATTGTGTCCTTCCACTGATGGCGACTTCCATCAGTGGAAGGAGGGAGGTGGCATATTTTGCCAGTTTCCCCCTTCCCTCCTGCAGTGCCATCTCCTGTGCTGATCTGAAGCTTCTCCCTAGCCTCTGGAGTAGATTGGAAGGGCACAATAGTCTATATGGGAGAGGAAGAATATATGGCAATTGCAACCCTCTCCACGCCACTGATGGAAGCCTCCTAAGTGCCTTCCATCAGTGGAGAAAATACCATTGGCACAACCCTTCATATCTTAAAGGTGCCAATTCAGTAGAATTTTGAAGCAACCAGTTTCTTTGACATATAATGCAACAGAATTTGCACCCATATGCTATGGACACCAGTTAAATTGGGACATTTTAGTGGATGTGCAACTATTGAAAAGTTGCAACCTGCAGTTAACTATGATCCTTTCAAAGAGTCATCTTTGAGTGGGAACAGATTCCTGCACATTGCAGGGAGAAAGGAAACTCATCCAGTCCTTAGTATGTTATTTACAGGACTTACCACCTGGATCGGAGCTTCAGAATTTCCTACTACATTGATATCTAAGCTTAATGAGTTTTAGAAAAGATAGCTTTTGAATCTGGAGGAAAAAAATGATGATGGAAGGAGTGCCTGGTATAGAAATCCAAACTGCCTTTTTTTGCTTAGGGGTGTATGTCATTATGGGAGAAAAACAAAACCTTTTTCTTCTATTTTTATAAATCAAGCACTTTTAAATATGTGAGTTGCTTGGTAGCTAGATTCCCCCTCCCCTTTTTATGTGGGCTGCCCTATAGCCAAAGAAACTACTACTGCTTCTCCCATTGAAATAATTGGCTTTTTCAGACTTTTCACCTTCCTGTGTACCAGAATGGGTGTGTTCATCAAAATACTTATTCAGGAACCTAATGCAAATAAGGGATGCTTCACCTTTACCATTGTACGGATATGTCTGTATGGCAAGGACATGCATGCATGTTTTGCTTCATGTACAAATCATGGGAAAACCACTATTGACTCTGGGATCTTCACTCCATGTCCAACTAGCCTGAGCAGATGCATAGTGTTGATCACACAAGAAGGGGTAACGACACACTTGGAAGAGCTACCCATATTAGGATAACCATTATGTGAACGGCCCCAAGGTAGTTTCTCTTAATGCGATGGCAGATTTATCTTTTCAGATGCTGATCTATTTTTGTCCTCTTTTCATGAACGGAGTTCTTCTCGCAGGAACTTTGGATCCAAGCCATTGTGACATTGTAAAAATTTCACTCCTTTCGATAGAACCTGCCAAGTAGAAGTGGCTGCTGGATTATAGCCTCCCGTTCCCTTCTACACTTTAGTAGATTATTTAAAAATAACTGTGAATAACTTCTATATTTTCTTAGGGGAAAAAATACAACTGAAGAAATTAAGACTAAACCTGAAAATACCTGTAAGGATACCTAAGGGAAATGTGTTCTTTTCAATGTCTCAGTACAATGTTAATAATTGTTTTCTTTGTTTTGGTATTTTTACCATGCTTAATTTCTTAAAAAGTCAAATGTCTTAAGATGAGGAAGAATTATAATTTCTGGGTACCCAGTTTTTTACTATTAACGTCTTAAATTAGCCTCCAAAGAAGATGTCACGAGCATATGCTTATATCAATTAGCGTCATTGCTTAGGCTGCAAAAATTGTACTCTAAATGTTTTATTGAAAAGAGATTTAAATTTACTCAGGGCAGTGGTTTCTGTGAAAGTGCCTATGGAAATGATAGCCTTCCCAGTCTCAAATATTTTCAACAGATAGATATTTTGATTATAACTGATATTAAGCTTGTATGTGCAGTTCAGGTTTCAAAACATTACTTATCCTTTCTTCATTTCTTGAAAAAAGAATGTACCATCCCTTAACTATAAGGACTTGGGTAAACTTCAGCTTGCTGTGGTGAAACATTAAAGGCTAGCACACATGCTATATATTCACTTACATGTCTTTACTACATTTTGCAAGGATGAACATGCGAAACAGGTGATGGCATAGATGCCCTTCCTGTGATCCCAGCAGCACTCTTTCCTGGCCATGACAATTGTGTAAACTGCTGTGAGTCATATGTGAGATGACAAACGTTTTTCCATGTAAACTTGTGTGTGAGGATGGTGGGAAATGTTTACATGGTGAAAATGTTGCTCTTTTCAAAAGGGGAAAAAAAGTTCAACTCTCAACTACTGACCGGGATTATACTATTCTACTATAATAAAAAAGTATGATGAAAAATCCAGTATTGTGTCACAAAAATATGGCCAGTATGTAAGTAGATTTCTTTACTGTTCATTTTTTAGGTGTATAAAGCTCTTCTGGTTGCCTATCTTTTTTTTGTAATGTTTGGTTGTTAGCACATAAAATTTCTTACGTGAATAATTTCAAATAAAATCCAGTTTAATAAATACACATTCGTTTTATGAATTCTTCGTCATCAGATGTTTGAGCTAAAATGAAACTGAAGTTTGGCTTGGGAGCTCCCCCCTCCCATTTAAGGAAATTAATGAGATATAACCTTAACACACGAATAACCTGTCTTCGTGAACTGTGGAACAACCTGATTTTCAGAGAGAGAGAGACGCCTGGTCTTAACTGAGTTAATAAACCTGGGTCTGGGCTATGCTAGCTCAGATTGTAAGTGGTGGAAAAAAATTGTGGGGTCGATGTGTCACCATACCAAAAATAAATAACCCTCTGCACAGTAAAGTAGAAGTTGCGGGAAAGGGTTCTAACTTGGTGATCTCCTTGACGTGTAAGTTTTTTATGACAACGGTGAGTTTTAGAGAAGTTTGCCATACGATGCCCATCTCACCTGCAATGGTACACCCCAGAAACAGGTTTAGCACTTAAAGAGAGAACTAGTATACAGTTTCTCTGAAAAACCATCAGTGAAGTAGCACTTCTCAGTTTCTGGTGGTTGTTCCAAGAACTAAAAAGTGCTTTCCCCTCCTGCTTTATAACAAGATGTTACTGGTGAAGAACAATAAATTGGGGGAGAGGGGAGACCAGAAAGAGATTTGGATTCTGTATAGAAAGCCTGTTCTAACCTCACAAACTTTGAGTCCTCTGGTAGGGTTGCCGTATTTCAAAACTGGGACACCCCAAAAGTTGTTTTACCCAAAACGGCAAAATAACACAATTTTTAGATTGACTTGTCTAAAATCCAGGACAAAGTGCCAGCTTTCAGAAATACTCCCCTCGTCAATTGTGCTGTGTGTGTGTGTGTGTGTGTATATATATATATACATACATACAAATAAAATCAGGAGATGAGCGGCTCAACGTGGAGCTTTTAAAGAACTTTCAGCCAGACCCAGAGACTTGCCCCTGGTGAAAAGGTGATTTTTGGAATCCACGTATTGTTGGGGAGGCTAGCTAGTTTTTCAAAAAAGACATTTTTATTCGGTTTTCAATTCAAAACAGTAAAGAGCGACAGAACATTGTCAAGAGACCCGAGAAATCAAGGGGTGGAGGAAGGAGCAGAAGAGGAAAATCTTTCAGGACGGCAATTTGCTTTTAAATAAGAAACTTAAGAAATATGTAGCGCGGGGATGCAGAATGAAAGCAGGTAAAATGTGGTTTGTATACTCAATTAGGAGACTAACCATTTCCATTTAAAATCGGGGGGAGGGGGGCTATATTGCGTGTTTCATTGTTAACAAAAGCAGTAAGATCGTACAATATCAATGCAAAACTGTCCTTGCTTTGTCCCCTAGCCACTTGGAGTTTGTAAGTTAAATTTTTCCAGAAGGGTTATTTCCTACGCTTTGGTATACCAAGTTTGTACGTTCACCAATGTCTAGTCATAATCGCTCTTGCCACTTTTGGTAGTTATGACACTAACTCTTTGCAGTGTAGGGTGTTCAAAATAGTTAAGCAGAGCTAGCTGGGGAGATGGGGAAAGCTCTTTGCCTATAATTTTACTGATTTCCTGAAATACTTGAATCCAGAAAGTTTGGGCCTTTCCATATTGCCACCAAAGTTGGAGGCAAGTCTCCACTGCAACCCCACCAGTATCTCAACGAGAAAGAGATATCTGATGGCTTACAAGGTGTCATAGACCATTTGTGTATTAACGTTAGCTCCCTGTTTCTTGGCGAGATTGATTTTAAAGGAAGACAACTCCATAATTTGGTCTCCTGTTCTTCCATCAAAGATGAACTCAATAGCTTTTCCCCACATCGGCTTGATTCCGTTTAAACTGCTCGAATGCGGGACTTAATTAGTTGCTTATCAGTCAATGCGTAAAAGAACATGAGAACTTAGAAGAAAACAGAAGTAACCGTTCAGAGGAAGGAGACAGGAAGGTGATAATCCAAATTGCTCCACTTCCTCACAGTGCTGATGCAATAAGGTCTCCGGTGAAATATTTCCAAGCTAATTTTATTTGCATCTTCACATACTGCCGCTTTTTCTTGTTTGGTTTGTTCACCTGTATGTTTCTGGGCACAATTGCCTGATCATGACCTATAAAGCCCTACATAGCTTAGGTCCAAGATATCTGAAAAATCTGTATTCCCTCATACAATTTTCTGTTTTACAATTTAAAACACTCATTTTACATCCTTAAGATATCAATGAGTTCCCTTCTTCTCTTTCCATGGTTCATTTTACACCTGATAAATCCCTGCATATTTTACAAAAATTATACCATTCAGTGTTCCATTACTGCATCCATCAAAACTTGTTTACATTGTTGAATTTATCTTAATAAATTCCTTTGGCAATCCTCACAGAACTCTAGCCCAATGGTTGCCATTAATCTGATTTGAATTGATTTTATAATGAAATGATTTTAGAATGTTGTATCATTTTAATGTTGTTAGCTGCTCTGAGGCCGGCTTTGGCTGGGGAAGGCGGGATATAAATAAAATTTTATTATTATTTATTATTAATGCTGCCAGTGTTTTCATCTGTATACAATTATTTCCCACATATTCAATAAACGTTTTCTAATCTTTAGACGTATGTTCTTCTTGTTCTCTTATTCTATATGTTAAGTCTGCAAGTTGTGCATATTTTGTCAACTTAAGTTGCCATTCTTCTTTGGTTGGGATCTCGCTTGTTTTCCATTTTTGGGCTAACAAAATATGGGCCACAGTAGTGGCATACATAAATAACCTTTTTTGACACCTGTGAATTTCAGTCTGAGAGGGGGTTTCTCAGTGGCAGCTTCCAGACTTTGCCACTCCCTCCCTGGAGAAGCCATACTGGGTCTCTCCTTGCTGTTCTTCGACCGTCAGGTGGAAACTTTTCTGTTTCAACCGACTTTTGGGAACCGACTACTTTAAATGAAAGGGCTGGTGCTTTGCTATTTTCATTGTAACCATTTGTATGGTTTTAATAGATTTTAATACATTTTATTTCACAAATAAGATAAATGCATGCAGACAGGTCTCTCAATGGCTACTAACTAACTGAAGCTTACCTCTGAATAATAATAATAATTATTATTATTATTATTATTATTATTATTATTATTATTATTATTTTTTATTATTTATACCCCACCCATCTGGCTGGGCTTCCCCAGCCACTCTGGGCGGCTTCCAACAAAATATTAAAATACAGTAATGCATCAAACGTTAAAAGCTTCCCTAAACAGGGCTGCCTTCAGATGTATTCTAAAAGTCTGGTAGTTGTTGTTCTCTTTGACATCTGGTGGGAGGGCGTTCCACAGGGCGGGTGCCACTACCGAGAAGGCCCTCTGCCTGGTTCCCTGTAACTTGGCTTCTCTCAGTAAGGGAACGGCCAGAAGGCCCTCGGCGCTGGACCTCAGTGTCTGGGTAGAACAATGGGGGTGGAGACGTTCCTTCAGATATACTGGACCGAAGCCATAGCAAATGCGTAGCAAATGCTTGCAAATATATATTGGTGGGAGAGAGCAGTTGTATTTGTGTCATGTTTGAGGGCTCCCTAGAGTCACCTGGCTGACCACTAATGGAAAGAGGACATGGTGCCAGATGGTTCTTTGGTTTGATCCAACCAAGCTCCTGTGTTCAAATGCTGCTCTTATGACCTTATGGTTAAAAGCACTTGAAATTAGGGTGACTTCCGTCTTCTGCTACATTTTTAGCCATAGCAGAGAAGATAAAATCGGTGAGGGATGCAAATCAACCGTCCCTCAGCTTGTATTGACATGGAACATCTCAAGCGTGTCGCAGGCGCATGATCAGCGCACTAACCACAAGTAAATAACTTCTAACAGGGAAAGCTATTTGAGTCTTGGAACTTGATTTGCATCTTGATTTGCCAAACATATATATTAATTCTTATTTATACTTTTCAAATTTATACATTTCACTAATTTTACAATCACATAGAGAGTCTCCTACTCTGCCAATCCTCAAACATTCTCCACTCTTTCACTCTGATAATGGTGGGAAGTATGATGGAGAAATGTGCTAAGAGGAAGGCACGCTTGGCAAACCCTCACCATGATCAACTCCTGTCCAGAAACTTATGTCCCCACTGTGGAAGGACGTGTGGATCCAGAATTGGCCTCCACAGTCACTTACAGACTCACTGTTAAGATTGTGTTCATGGAAGACAATCTTACTCAGCTACGAGTGTTTGCCAAACAGAAGATAGATGATAGAGATAGATTAGATAGATAGATAGATAGATAGATAGATAGATAGAGATACTGCCTTATAAGATGCAATACATACACGATACAATATATATATAAAGAGAGAATGATTTCCAAGCTTTCACTATACACTATATTTTATATTTTACAAAATGGAGGGGCATGTACATACCCTCTCTCAATTCACAGATTAGTATATATCCACCAGTACTTATTCACATCGGTAAGTAGGTAAAAAGTAAAGGACCCCTGGATGGTTAAGTCCAATCAAAGGTGACTATGGGGTTGCAGTGCTCATCTTGCTTTCAGGCCGAGGGAGCCGGCGTTAGTCCACAGAAAGCGGATCAGTGGTTTAGACCACAGTATATGTCCTACCTATATAATCAAAGTGATCAAGGTGCACTCAGGAATGAATCATAGAATCTTAGAGTTGGAAGGGACTCCAAGGGCTATCCAGTCCAGCCCTCTGCAATGGAGGAATCCCAACTGAAGCATCCATAACAGATGACCATCCAACCTCTGCTTAAAAACCTCCAAGGAAGGAGAGCCCACCACCTCTCGTGGGAGTCTGTTCTACTGCTGAACAGCTCTTACTGTCATAAAGTTTTTCCGAATGTTTAGTCGGAATCTCCTTTCTTGAAGCCATTGGCTCGAGTCCTATCCTCCAGAGCCGCAGAAAACAAGCTTGCTCCATCTTCCATGTGACAGCCCTTAAGATATTTGAAGATGGCGATCATATCTCCTCTTGGTCTCCTCTTTTCCAGGCTAAACAAACCCACCTCTTTCAAGTGCTCCTCATAAGGCTTTGTTTCCAGACCCTTGTTCATCTTGGTTGCCCTCCTCTGAACACGTTCCAGCTTGCCAACGTCCTTCTTAAATTGTGGTGCCCAGATTTGGACACAGTATTCAAAGTGTGGTCTAAGGCAGAATAAAAAGGTAAAGGGACCCCTGACCATTAGGTTCAGTCGTGACCGACTCTGGGGTTGCGGCGCTCATCTCGCTTTATTGGCTGAGGGAGCCGGCGTACAGCTTTCAGGTCATGTGGCCAGCATGACTAAGCTGCTTCTGGCAAACCAGAGCAGCACACAGAAATGCCGTTTACCTTCTCGCTGGAGCAGTACCTATTTATCTACTTGCACTTTGACATGCTTTCAAACTGCTCGGTTGGCAGGAGCAGGGACCGAGCAACGGGAGCTCACCCCGTTGCAGGGGATTTGAACCGCTGACCTTCTGATTGGCAAGTCCTAGGCTCTGTGGTTTAACCCACAGCTCCACCCGTGTCCCTAAGGCTGAATACTTCCCTTGATCTGGACACTATACTTCTGTTGATGCAGCCTAGAATAGTGTTAGCCTTTTTTGCTGCTGCATCACACTGTTGACTCATGTTAAGCTTGTGGTCCACCAAGCTAGTAAGCCAGGTGTTCCCCATCCTATATTTGTGCATCTGGTTCTTCCTGGCTAAGTGCAGAACCTTACATTTGTCCCTATTGAAATTCATTTTGTTAGCTTACGCCCAGTTCTCCAATCTGTTAAGGTCATTTTGGATTCTGATTCTGGCTGTAGGCACATAACTGTTGTTTCAGACAAAGGTTCTACCCATGGTTGTGATAAGTGCGTGAGCTCAAGGTGTGCGTATGTCCCCCACAACTTACAGAACAGGGATGGGAAGCCTATGGCTCTCTAGAAGTTGTTGGACTCACAACGCCCATCATTGCCAGCTAGCAGAGCCAACTCACAGGTTCCCCATCCCCTTTGTTGCAATTGTACATTTCGTGGTACAGTTATGAATTGACCTTTTGTTTCTGTTCAAACACTGCTCAATGGTTTTCACTGCAGAACTGACACCTGCGTTTATCCTCACCGGCATTCTTCACCGAAATAATTGGTTTCTGCAATTCGCAGATGTTATGACTCAGACTGGCTTAAAAAGCTGTCAACATCTGATCCGTTAAGTGTTAATTATTCTCACTGGAGCCAGATGTTCTTCTCTGTTGCACGTCAACATAGAAAAATAGCAGTCGATAACAGCTGCACTGCTCTGATATAGTAAAATATTATCTACCGAATTTATATACTGCCCCATACCCAGAGGTAAGGGAGCGCGGGTGGTGCTGTGGGTTAAACCACAGTGCCTAGGACTTGCTGATCGAAAGGTCGGCGGTTCGAGTCCCCGCGCGACAGGGTGAGCTCCCGTTGTTCGGTCCCAGCTCCTGCCAACCTAGCAGTTCGAAAGCACCCCAAAGTGCAAGTAGATAAATAGGGACCTCTCTCCAGCGGGAAGGTAAACGGCGTTTCCGTGTGCTGCGCTGGTGCTGGCTCGCCAGATGCAGCTTCGTCACGCTGGCCACGTGACCCGGAAGTGTCTTTGGACAAGCGCCGGCTCCCGGCCTCTTGAGCGAGATGAGCGCGCAACCCCCGAGTCGGTCACGACTGGACCTGTTGGTCAGGGGTACCTTTACTTTATACCCAGAGGTCTTCAAAATATACACACAAACTAGTGTCCTGCATTTTGCCCCGAGGCGATGTAGAGGTCTCTTGAATATTCGTGCTGTTCCAGTTATTTTTATGTCAGCGGAAGCAGCAGATCTGCACATGTGAAGAGTCTGGTTGTTATTAATTAATTAATTAATCTAGTTCAACCCCCTGCAAGGCAGGAATTTTTCACTTAACACGGGACTTGAAGCCAGAACCCTGAGATTAAGAATCTCATGCTCTAACACTGGGTTAATCATATCTGCAAAAGTCGGCCCTACATGTCTCGGGAAAAGCCAACAATCTCATAAGAATCTTTCACATTCTGATAACTGGTCATGGGGAAGTGACCAAAGGTGGGTAATTGTAAGTTACAAATCTTTTGCCCCAAGAGCAGAGCTGCATAGAAACAACCTGTCTTTCCCACATCCATCGGGTCCAAAACCAGCTAAACACCAATACGGAATATAATATTTCTACTATCTTTCCCAAACATATACAGTGGTACCTCGAGTTAAGTACTTAATTCGTTCCGGAGGTCCGTTCTTAACCTGAAACTGTTCTTAACCTGAAGCACCACTTTAGCTAATGGGGCCTCCCGCTGCCGTTGTGCCGCTGCCGCACGATTTCTGTTCTTATCCTGAAGCAAAGTTCTTAACCCGAGGTACTATTTATTTCTGGGTTAGCGGAGTCTGTAACCTGAAGCGTCTGTAATCCAAGGTACCACTGTACAAACCCAGAACCTCCAAGTGTCCCTATTTTCCAGGGATGTCCCTGATTTAGAGAAGCCGTCCCGATTTCTGATTTGATCCCAGAATGTCCCGCTTTTCCTTAGGACATCCCTATTTTCATCGGAGAAATGTCGGAGGGTATGCAGTTATCCGACCCCCAAGCCGCCTGAAGGCAATCCTGTATAGGGAAGATTTTTTTTGTTTTATGATGCTTTTGTATATGTTGCAAGCTGCCCAGAGTGGCTGGGGCAACCCAATGAGATAGGCCAGGTATAAATAGTAAAATTATCATTATGCAATGGGATGCTATATTTCAAAAAGTAAAAACCAGGACACCCTGGAACTTGCTGAGCTTTCTTTAGGAAGTCCCCAACATTGTTGAGCTTTTTTACAAAAACGCTTCCAAAAAACCCCCAGAGATTTTTCTATTGATTTGCCTAAGATCCAGGACAAAGCACTTGTTGTTGTTTAGTCGTCTTCGTGACCCCATGGACCAGAGCACGCCAGGCACTCCTGTCTTCCACTGCCTCCTGCAGTTTGGTCAAACTCATACTGGTAGCTTCGAGAACACTGTCCAACCATCTCGTCCTCTGTCGTCCCCTTCTCCTTGTGCCCTCCATCTTTCCCAACATCAGGGTCTTTTCCAGGGAGTCTTCTCTTCTCATGAGGTGGCCAAAATATTGGAGCCTCAGCTTCACGATCTGTCCTTCCAGTGAGCACTCAGGGCTGATTTCCTTAAGAATGGACAAAGCACTACCTTTCGGAAATTCCCCCAGGACTTCAATGCACCTTTGAAATCCTGTTAATGTCTGGGGAAATCTGGACATATGGCAGCCCTAAGAGAGAGCAATGGAGGGATGTGTGAGAAAACAGATTGCCTCCAGACCTGACTTTTCCTTCCCCTCCCTTTGTGCCTCTTAGAGTATTCAGGTTGTCTTGATCTTCTAAACCCACAGCGAAACCCACACAGGCAGAGCTGAGAAGCCCTCAGGAAACTGACACAAGCTCAGCTGCTGACTTATCTCTCTCTCCTCCTTCGCCCTTCCCTTCACACCAGTTTCTTCTCTGCTGAAGCTAGTAAAGGGCGGTGGTGCTTATCTGAAAATTAAGACAGCCGCATTGGCTTCTTTTTTGCTGCTTGAAATGGTCAATCATTGCAAAACGATGACTGCAAGGGGAATGGAGAAGGGGCCGTAATTTGTAATTATCGCCTTCCTAAGAACACCGTTGGTTGCCAAAGTTTACAAGTGACCCTGTTTATCATCCTGAATCTGGTAAGTAGGTTCTTTTCTTTCTTTCTTTCTTTCTTTCTTTCTTTCTTTCTTTCTTTCTTTCTTTCTTTCTGAAGGTCTATCTACCCACTTTCATCGCTGATTATTAAGGATATTTCCAAGCACTCCCGCTGAATGTCTCCACCTCCATCGTTCAGCCCGGACACTGAGGTCCACTTTTGAGGGCCTTCTGGCGGTTTCCTCACTGCGAGAAGCCAAGTTACAGGGAACTAGGCAGAGGGCCTTCTCAGGAGTGGCGCCCTCCCTGTGGAATGCCCTCCCGTCAGATGTCAGGGAGATAAAGAATTGCACAACTTTTAGAAAGCATCAGGGAAGTTTTTAATGTCTGACATTTTGTTATTTTTTATACTTTGCCGGAAGCTGCCCAGAGTAGCTGGGGAAACCTAGCCAAATGGGTTGGGTATCAACAATAAAATTGTTATTATCATTATTATCATTATTATCATTACAGTGGTACCTCAGGTTACATACGCTTCAGGTTACAGACTCCGCTAACCCAGAAATAATACCTCGGGTTGAGAACCTTGCTTCAGGATGAGAACAGAAATCGTGCTCCGGCGGTGCGGGGGCAGCAGGAGGCCCCATTAGCTAAAGTGGTGCTTCAGGTTAAGAACAGTTTCAGGTTAAATACAGACCTCTGGAACGAATTAAGTACTTAACCTGAGGTACCACTGTATATCATTATTATGATGGTTTGAGTGGGACTTGAAACAGAACAGTTTTGTCTAATTGCCTTCTTCATTTCTATAAAAATTATTGTCATAATAACTATAAAAAAAGAAAGGATGCTAGGGGGGCTGTCTGCTAGCCTGTTTGATTTTTTTAAAATATATATTTTTATTAAAGATTTCTTAGTTTACAAAAATATGTGCATTGTCTCTTGATGTGTAGTGAGATTCATAGGTTTGTATACGTTCGGCAGCTCTGCCTGTGTACGACTCTCCCAGTATCGCACAGCAGAGGACTGTTGGATCCGGGCCGAAGTGCAAAGCAAAGTTTTAAAGCAAAATTTTGACAATTAGCATGATTTGGGTTGCTACAGTTTAAATATGTTGTCAACTTGAATTTTATTCTTACGCCGCCTCTATGTGTACGGCACTTTACGGAGGAATCAAGAAATTGCAAGTTCCTAGGCAGAAAAGTTTGCAATGTACCCTTTGCTCAGGCCTGGCAATAAATTGAGGAGGGCACATTGTCACTTCAGGCTATAATCCTCTACTTGTGAGTAGGCCGCACTGAGCTCAATGGGACTTACTTCTGAGGAGACATATATAGGCTTGCCCTGTTGGCAGGCATACTGAGAGTTACAGTGTTACCTCGGATTAAGAACTTAATTCGTTCCGGAGGTCCGTTCTTAACCTGAAACTGTTCTTAACCTGAAGCAACACTTTAGCTAATGGAGCCTCCTGCTGCTGCCGCGCTGCCGGAGCCCAATTTCTGTTCTTATCCTGAAGCAAAGTTATTAACCTGAAGCACTATTTCTGGGTTAGTGGAGTCTGTAACCTGAAGCGTATGTAACCCGAGGTACCACTGTATAAGGAAGCTGCTTTATATTGAATCAGACACTTGACAGCAGCTTTCCAGGATTCTCTCTCAGCCCAGGTTCTCAGCTGGAGATGCTAAGGATTGAACCCAGCAATTTCCACATACAAAGCAAACACTCTTAACACCGCGCTTCCCCAGGAGGGGATGAGGACTAAAGGGTTGGGCCAAACGCTTTGAGGGAAAAGTGAATTTTGAGTGGAGATTTGAAGAGAGAGAGATAGCATCGTGCTGGTTTTTGGGGAAGCAGTTCCAAGAGGAAGGGACAGGATGGGAGAAAGGATGGAGTCATTTGAGGATGCAGAAGAAGGGGCCTTCTGACTCCTCAGGTGTTGGAGCCGCAAGAGCAATGTGGCCCCATGAATGGGACATATGTGGTCAACTAGCACCGATTCAAAACTATCACTATTTCAGAATAAACTTCAACTGTAGTTCATGAGGTTTAGACACACTACAGCCTTTCCTATACCGTTGAGTGTTGTTTGGCTAACCTTTATGGATTCCACACTGACCCTCTAAGTGTCCCTATTTTCCAGAGACAGTTCCGGATTTACAGAAGCCATCCCGGTTTCTGATTTGATCCTGGAATGTCCTGCTTCTCCTTAGGATGTCCCTATTTTCATCAGGGAAATGGTGGAGGGTATGGAATTATGAGGCCAATGAGATAAGTAATTATACAGCAGTTAGAAGACATCTGAAGGCAGTTTTATATATGCTGGAAGCTGCGCAGAGTGACTGGAGCAACCTAGTCAGATGGCTGGCTATGATGATGATGGAATAGGACATTCCTATTTTCATTGGAGAAATGTTGCGAGGTTATGCGGTGATGGAGATGCGAAGCCAAATATACCAGCAGTAAAGGGCACAATCTAGTTTAAATGTTCTCATCCCAGTGATTTCAATGGAAGATGTTTAAATATATGCTTATCTGCCCCTTTGAAATTAAAAGACTTTGCGGCCACTTAACTGGTTGGATAAAGCACACGCATGCATCCATACCGTATATTTGCCAGCTCAAGTTTATGCATTTGGTGTTGTGGGTCCAACTCAATTAAACTCCCTCCCATCAGAAATCAGGCAGGGATTGCCCTCCTGTTTCAGACGCCAGGTTAAGATGGTTTTATTTCAAGAGATATTTGCACCCTGAATTTTCTTCTAATGTTGTATTTTCCAGTGTTTTAATGTGGGTTTTTAATTTTAGGTATCGTATGTTTTTATTTCCGTAACTCACTCCGAGTCCCGCAAAAGCCTTCTTTGGAATCAATAGTAAACTGCGGAAAGAGCAATCTCAATCAGGATATTTTGTCCTAAATTATCGTGTTCAGAATACATGCAGAAATAGATTCATCTTAGGGGGTAAAGGAAGCCGAGGAAGGCAATCAATAGCTGATCTTATTTTGGATCCTGAAACGTTTGGGAGGAAAGTCTTGCTGCATTCCTCACTTCCCCTTCAATTGCAGGACTTGTTCTGGGAAAGATCAGGGAGGCATATGATGTCAAACGTGCCACGCAGACTAACCTGGAATAAACAGGCAAAGAAAGAGAAATGTTCCCCTCTGCCGCCATGTATAAAACAATCTAAATGATGAGAGGCCCCGCTACAGAATTAGGAGTGTAAAGTTGAAATCATCAGTCGGCTTCTGTGCATCTAAATCCATGTTAAATTGTAGCCTGGAGATTTTCACAGGTTACATGATTCTAATCTTGTCTACTTAGAAGTGAGCCCTACTAAATTCAGTGGGGCTTGCTCCCAGGTAAGCGAGTTTAGAAATCCTGTCTTGTTCTGTAAGTGCTTACCGTTAACAGTTCTAACAAACATGCTAGCATTTACTGTATTATTAGGCTGTATTTATTAAAGTTTGGGTTTGGCGTTTTTTTTATAAAAAAGGTATATTTCTCTGAAATGAAACCTGGCCCATAGAAGTGACAGTGATACACCATCTTCTATTCTTCCAATTTGTACAATGAAATGCCATCGATTTAAATGGGAGAAAGTTAAGAATGCACTTGAATATTTCACTGAAACCAATGAGATTTGAAGTTGCTCAATGTGATCCTGTCCTTATCTCCTGACGAACCGGTTCCCAAAAGATGAGTCGATGGTCATGATCCATAACTTGAGGATACAGCTGATGCCAAAATTTTAGCATCCACTGATGGGAAGTGGGGAAAGGCCACATTTTTAAGGAAGGCTTCCTAGTAAATTGGCTGAATGCTCTGTTCTAAAAGGCTGCCGACACAATTATTACTTTTCTTTCTAGCGTTGCCACACTTCACCCCTATATTTTATAAAGTGTGTGTGATATGTGCACATATACAAGCATGGCTGAAGTTCCAGATTCTTCTCTGAATCGAACAAGTTGATAACGTACAGAATACTAAGCAATGTGCTTTGAGAAACTGACTATCAGTGGTCATTTTAAAAGATGCCACCAGACCTTACAAGGGAAAGATGGTTGCCGTCAGATACATTTTGTATCAAAAACCCAAGGACTGGGAAGTCAACATGCCATTCCAAACTTTGGACCACAGTTTGCAGTGCTTTTTACACAGTCCATAAACCAGTGCAGTTAGGTGCATGAGCCTTAGCCTGCAGAAATCACAAAAGTATTCCTGTGTGTGTCCTACCCAGAGATCATTTATTTGTGGGAAAGAAAGGGGTCCACTGTCTCTTGCAGACCCTCCAAATGTCCCTATTTTCCAGGGACGTTCCTGATTTAGAGAGGCCGTCCCGGTTTCTGATTTGATCCCAGAATGTCCCGCTTTTCCTTAGGATGTTTCTATTTTCATTGGAGAAATTGCCTGAAGGCAATCCTGTATAGGGAAGTTTTTTTCTTAATGTTTTGTGTTTTATTATGTTTTTATATATGTTGGAAGCCACCCAGAGTGCTGGGGCAACCCAATAAGATGTGTGGGGTATAGATAGTAAAATTTTCATGATGCAATGGGACTTCCCCATTTTCATTGGAGGAATTTTGGAGGGTATGCAGAGGTCTAGAGGAGCTCAGGCCACTTGCTGCTTTTGAGGCCCCTTGGCATAATAACAACTAAAAATGACAACACAGAAAAGCAAAATAAGGAACAAAAAATGATGTGGGGACACTTGGAGGGTCTGCCTCTGAGGAGGACTAAGGATTCCTGCTTCTTTTACAGAATATACATTTTAACCTAAGCTGCTCCCCACAGATTCTGTTAGATTGGGGCACACACAGGTTGCGAAACGAAGATATACCAGGGAGCCCAGGTGGTTATAGACATGGTGTCAAATACGTGTAGTGGCCTGATGGTGTTTGGCTAGCAGAATATGGATGCACAGCACCATAGGTCAGTGCTGTTTTTTTAAAGGCGGAATTGACATCCAGGAGAATCTCCAAAAGATGACCCCTTTTCCTGGATCTTTTTACGGCCATTTTGTAAAAGAAGCTCGACAACAACTCTAGGTTTTCCTTAAAAAGCTCCACAATTTTGGGGTGTCTTGGCCTTTTACACCAACCCCATATCCTTCTGCCTAGTGACCACACAATTCAAAAGCATCTGGTGTGATGTTAGTGTGGCATAGCTGTGAGTCTAGAGGCGCCATTTGCCCTGTCTATGATGGTTTCTCTTCCTCCTCTTAAGCAGGAATCGGAGAAGCAATACAGACCCATTGCAGACAGCTCAGTCTCTGAGTGCATCTGCAGCTTATAGGTTAGGTTCTCTGTAAACTGCATCTGAATCTTGCATCCCACAAGTACAATAGGCATATTTCCTAAATGTGTTTATACACCTGTACCTACTGATTTATAATATGTCCCGGAATTGCTGCAAATGTCAGGTTCAAACTTCATAATCTGGAAACATACGGGTGTACCAGTAAATGACCAGAAAATGGCTACAGAGGTACGTTTTTGCGATGTGGAAATGAAACAGATGAGCTGTGCATCTGAGCTGTACATAATAATAATAATAATAATAATAATAATAATTTATTATTTATACCCCGCCCATCTGGCTGGGCCTCCCCAGCCACTCTGGGCGGCTTCCATAAAAACCAAAAATACAGTAAAATATCACACGTTAAAAACTTCCCTGAACAGGGCTGCCTTAAGATGTCTTCTGAATGTCAGGTAGTTGTTTATCTCTTTGACATCTGCTGGAAGGGCGTTCCACAGGGCGGGCGCCACTACCGAGAAGGCCCTCTGCCTGGTTCCCTGTAGCTTTGCTTCTCGCAATGAGGGAACCGCCAGAAGGCCCTCGGCACTGGACCTCAGTGTCCGGGCAGAATGATGGGGGTGGAGACGCTCCTTCAGGTATACTGGACCGAGGCCGTTTAGGGCTTTAAAGGTCAGCACCAACACTTTGAATTGTGCTCGGAAACGTACTGGGAGCCAATGTAGGTCTTTCAAGACCGGTGTTATATGGTCTCGGCGGCCGCCCCCAGTCACCAGTCTAGCTGCTGCATTCTGGATTAGTTGTAGTTTCCGAGTCACCTTCAAAGGTAGCCCCACGTAGAGCGCATTGCAGTAGTCCAAGCGGGAGATAACCAGAGCATGCACCACTCTGGCGAGACAGTCCACAGGCAGATAGGGTCTCAGCCTACGTACCAGATGGAGCTGGTAAACAGCTGCCCTGGACACAGATTTGACCTGTGCCTCCATGGACAGCTGTGAGTCCAAAATGACTCCCAGGCTGCGCACCTGGTCCTTCAGGGGCACAGTTACCCCATTCAGGACCAGGGAATCCTCCACACCTGCCCGCCTCCTGTCCCCCAAAAACAGTACTTCTGTCTTGTCAGGATTCAACCTCAATCTGTTAGCCGCCATCCATCCTCCAACCGCCTCCAGACACTCACACAGGACCTTCACCGCCCTCACTGGTTCTGATTTAAAAGAGAGGTAGAGCTGGGTATCATCCGCATACTGATGAACACCCAGCCCAAACCTCCTGATGATCTCTCCCAGCGGCTGCATGTAAATGTTGAAAAGCATGGGGGAGAGGACAGAACCCTGAGGCACCCCACAAGTGAGAGCCCAGGGGTCTGAACACTCATCCCCCACCACCACTTTCTGAACACGGCCCAGGAGGAAGGAGCGGAACCACTGTATGACAGTGCCCCCAGCTCCCAGCCCCTCAAGACGGTCCAGAAGGATGTTATGGTCGATGGTATCAAACGCCGCTGAGAGATCCAGCAGAACTAGGAAACAGCTCTCACCTTTGTCCCTAGCCCGCCGGAGATCATCAACCAGTGCGACCAAGGCAGTTTCAGTCCCATGATGAGGCCTGAATCCCGACTGGAAGGGATCCAAATGGTCCGCTTCTTCCAGGCGTGCCTGGAGTTGTTCGGCAACCGCTCGCTCAATCACCTTGCCCAAGAATGGAAGATTTGAGACTGGGCGATAGTTGGCCATCGTGGCCGCATCTAAAGATGGTTTTTTAAGAAGCGGTTTAATAACTGCCTCTTTCAGCGGGTCTGGGAAGGCTCCCTCACGGAGGGAAGCATTCACCACCCCACGAAGCCCATCGCCCAATAATAAAAACAAGTTGATTAAAATAAAATTTAAAAGATTAAGATACAACATTAAAACATTAGGGTGCAATCTCTTCATAGGAGGAGAAAGGAAAAAGAAAGAGGGGGAGGGAATCAAACTGATTCCAAGCCAAAGGTCAGGTGGAACAACTCTGTCTTACAGGCCCTGTGGAAAGAAATCAGATCCCGCAGGGCCCTGTTCTCATGAGACAGAGCAAAATTAACATGTTTATTAATGAAAAATTAATATGTGCCATTAAGGTAATGTGCAATAAGGAATATGTAGGAGAAATGATGAGATATGGAGGGTGTTTGTAGAATCTGTACTGATAAAATGGAAAGGGGTCAAACCATCGCAAGAGGTGTTTACATCTTGGGAGCTTGGATAGTTACAGTGGAATGGTCTCGGTGGTGGGGTGCAAATTTTTATTCTTATCTATTTATGATTATTACTTTGTCAAATTATAAATTTTGTTATCAGGCTTTAAGATGGATTGATGTAAACAATACAGCGTGACCACCTTTCATTGCTGTTTTTAGTTAAAAACAGCTGGGCATGTGTGGGTGGATTTCAGCATCCCAGGGAGTGGGTTAGCTCTTTCCACATGTCATTTCCCGGACCTGGTCCCGCATCCTGAAGCCATTGTTGCAGATTTGTGGGTTGAAGATGTGCTGCGGCTTCTAATAGCGGTTTATAAGTATGCATGTGTTCAACTAGGGGTGCCATACGCCCAGATATTTTATTATTTCTTTCTTTTATTTGGACCATTTATATACCGCTCGTAGTTTAAGCAGCTTACAACATAGGTTAAAACATCTTAAATAAAAAGCAAATGCCGAAATGAAAGGGAGAGAATTTCGATAAAACTTAAACTAAATAAAGCATCCTCGTCTGTATCAAAATAAACATTGCCACATAAAAATCAGCTGCAAAAAATGCAAGGAAAATCCATGGTAAAGGACCAAATCCAAGTATCCTGTAATGATCAGGAAGCAAAATAATTAAAAATGAAAATGAGCTAAAAAGCATAAATTTCACCTTAAAAAAACCACAAAAACCCGATTCACAATGAAGCAAAAGAAAATGTACAGTACTTATACAGATTTCCCATAGATGAGTGCTGTTTCAAATATACCGTACTTTAAATGGTAATCTGACCAGTGTAGGGCTGCCATATGAGTGTTTGTAACAACTTTTGGGGTTTCCTAAGAAAAAAGCTCAACAATATTGGGGTGTTAGTTTTTGAAATATGGCAGTAATACTAATACTAATAATACTAATAATAATTTGTTATTATTTATACCCCTCCCATCTACCCCAGCCACTCTAGGCAACCCTAGGACTTGTCCACAATTGAGCAAAAAGTAGACTACATCACCATTTGTCCTGGACTTTTTACCCTTAACTGCAGGGTTTTTCCAGCTCTGGTCAGATTAGACTTCCCAAGGATTTTTTATTTATTTTTATTTTTAAACCTCTGCATTTAAAGGGGGAAAGACTTTTCAGAGTACAATCTGGCGTCTAGGCAGGGAAATGAATATTCTTTTATTACCTTTAGAGCCAAAGATGCTACTACTGAGTTATTTAAAGGGATTACAGTGAAGGATGTTGACTTGGAAATGATTGTTAACCTCCTTATCGGTGTCAGGATCCATATAGCTGCAAATTGGAGGTGAAATTTCACTCCGTCAATTCTTGGAATGATGTAATAGAAAATGGAATATAGTAATACTATTTAAATTAACTTACCAAAGAAGGAATAACAAACAGCAATCAAGTAAGTTTGGTAAAAGCTGGATTTTAATTAGGATGCTCCGGAATAAAAGAAGCAGGACAGTGTTCAGCCTTAGGCTTCCTTTGCTGTATAAGTTGTGCTTAAAAGGTACAAAATCTTACAGCCAAAGGTCTTGGGCTGACCCTTCAAATGCTATAGCACACAGTTTACAGTATGAAGGCCATTTTTAGGCAAGTGCAGAAGCTGAAATCTGTCTTTTTTTTCCCATTCAGGGGAATGATACACCCTGACTTTTCATTTGAGTGGTTTGAAGAGTCGGGGAACCGCTCCATAAACATTAACATTCAGGGTTCTGTTTCCCTTCCCAGTTTAATTACTCAGAAATAGCAATGGGTTCTTTTGTTTATTTATTCATTTTCCAAATTTGTATACAGCTTAATTGTTAAAAACCTCAAACATCTACATAAAATATGTATCAAAATGATCAATCAAAGTCAGAAGTTGAAACAAGCTGGCCTAAAAAATCCGAATTATACATAAAACCAGTGCTTTGATAATTGCATAAGGTAAACACACATACATACGTACAGTGCTTTTTTCTGGGGGGTACGCAGGGGTACACATACCCCTAAACATTTTGTGAATCTTTGTACTTTTGTCCATTTACTGTATTTATTTCCCCTGATTTGAACTATAAAATGGTGATTTTCTTGAGTCAAAATGAGAGTACCCCTAAACAATTTCTGAAAGAAAAAAAGCACTGCATAAAACCAGCAGTCAAACGTGTGTGAGAGAGAAAGAGAGAAGAAAATGGCCTATCAAAATGCCTGTCAACCTTACATATTTTTCCCGCTCTTGTACTGACTGCATGGCGGGTTGTTCTGAAACTGCTCCGCTGAAGAGCTCCAATCTCTGAGAGACTTTGCAGCCTCCCTACATTTATTGTGCAAGTCTTTTCTTACTTGTTGAAATGGTGGTGGAGTTCATTGCACATTGGAAGCTATTAGAAAACTCTGCTGTAAAAACTTTAGTGAACCTGTTTGTTGCGGACTAGAACCCTCAGGTCCACAGTCAAAGTCACTGAAGCAGGGAGAAAAATATGAGGGGAAGCAGTGACGCGAGTTTTGGACAAGTCTGAAGCTTCTCACGGGCCTTTTTATTTTAAGCTGAAGCTGTGGAACGAAAGTCAGAACTAACAATGTAAGAAAAAAGCGGTTAAATAGTACTAATGTACCATGTCCATGAATGCACAAGTAAAACGGGGCTTCCTTTCCCTATACAGGCTTACCTGTCATTGCTGTTCATTGTTGCTATGTATTAATTTCATACACGACCTAATCACTAGCCTTTCTAAGTGGTGTGCATAAAAATAAACCATGCAGAAAACCAACACTGTGAAAATTCTTCCTAAAAACCAGACAGAGACACGAATACTAGCTTAATGGGTTCGCTGGTACAAGAAAGCCTTTCCTTGAAGGTTCAGCAAGGGGGGTGCCTGCCTAATCTCTCTTTTTTTTAAATAAAATAAAAAATTATTTGGTTTTTCAAATTAAAGTTTTGCAATCCTATATCCAACACACAACATAAAAACAAGATTCCAAAGAATCGCCTAGGCTTTCCTCCTTCCCCTTTGTGGGTACTACAGTGGTACCTCGGGTTAAATATGCTTCAGGTTACATACGCTTCAGGTTACAAACTCCACTAACCCAGAAATAGTACCTCGGGTTAAGAACTTTGCTTCAGGATGAGAACAGAAATCGTGCACTAGCGGCGCGGCAGCAACAGGAGGCCCCATAAGCTAAAGTGGTACTTCAGGTTAAGAACAGTTTCAGGTTAAGAATGGACCTGCGGAACGAATTAAGTACTTAACCCAAGGTACCACTGTATTGTTAATCACTTCCTCCTGCATCTTTTTTAATAATCCAATTATTTTACCTCTCCATTGTGTCCAAAATTCACCATTAAACTACAAGTGTTATTCCAATCTAACTAACGATTTTAACTGTTTACAATGGTTTTTTAAGATAAGTTAGAAAATTTCCCCCATTCCTTAAGAAGATTTTGGTCTTTCTGATTTCTGATTCTTCCGGTCATTTTAGCCATTTTGGCATAATCCATCAATTTAATCTGCCATTCTTCTCTGGTCAGGACTTTATCTTCTTTCCATGTGCCTGCCTGATCTGTTGTGAGGGACTTCCGCAGGCTACGGCCCTGAATGCACAAACTTACAGGCAAACACTAAAAGCAGCGAGAAAGGGCTTTAAGAGCAGTCCAAATGGCAGCGGCTGACAATAGGTTTAAACCAGGGGTCAGCAAACTTTTTCAACAGGAGGCCGGTCCACTGTCCCTCAGACCTTGTGGGGGGCCAGACTATATTTTGGAAAAAAAATGAACGAATTCCTATGCCCCACAAATAACCCAGAGATGCATTTTAAATAAAAGCACACATTCTACTCATGTAAAAACACCAGGCAGGCCCCACAAATAACCCAGAGATGAATTTAAAATAAAAGGACACATTCTGCTCATGTAAAAACACCAGGCAGGCCCCACAAATATCCCAGAGATGCATTTTAAATAAAAGGACACATTCTGCTCATGTAAAAACACCAGGCAGGCCCCACAAATAACCCAGAGATGCATTTTAAATAAAAGGACACATTCTACTCATGTAAAAACACGCAGATTCCCGGACTGTCTGCAGGCCAGATTTTGAAGGCGACTGGGCCGGATCTGGCCCCCGGGCCTTAGTTTGCCTACCCATGGTTTAAATGATGTGATGCGAAATTAGCACCTGTGGCAAGCAGGGGCGTGGGGTGAAATTTTGCATAGGGGGACAGTTAGGGCCAGAGCTGTCAGCTTGCAAGGGCAAATTGAGGGTTGATGTGCGCATGAGCATCGCGAGCCTCTGACGGGATGCCAGAGCCCTCCTGCTTCCTTCCCAAAGGCAGGCGGGCTATGAGATTGTGGCAGGATGGCTCTTGGACCCGTCAGAGCATCATCCCAAGCTGGGCAGAAGCTTCCTGGGTTTTGGGACGGAGGCTCCAGGGGAACATTTAGGGGACTGGCCTAGCCCTCCTAGACCACACACCACTGGTGGCAAGGGACTCTTTTCATTCATCTGGAAAAGCCGACCATGACAAAAACGTCTTCCAGAAAGCAGAGACTGTGGGCATCTGTCATATCTCAGACCAGGATGCTTTTCTGCAGGCTAGGGGCAGCCAGGCTGAAAGCCCTGTTCTGAGTTACTGTGGAGCAGGATTCTGGTATTATTAAGAGTTTAATGAGAAACTTTCTTGCAGAGCGCAGTGACCTACTGGGTAATATAGGGGAGAGCTTATCTTCTTTAGAGGCCATTCTTTGGGGATCTAAACCTTGTTTTTATATATATATATATATATATATATATATATATTAAATTCATCTCTGGGTTACATATATATATATATATATATATATATATATATATATATATATATAAACCCAGAGATGAATTTAAAATAAAAGGACACATTCTGCTCATGTAAAAACACCAGGCAGGCCCCACAAATATCCCAGAGATGCATTTTAAATAAAAGGACACATTCTGCTCATGTAAAAACACCAGGCAGGCCCCACAAATATCCCAGAGATGCATTTTAAATAAAAGGACACATTCTGCTCATGTAAAAACACCAGGCAGGCCCCACAAATATATATATATTTATATATATATATATTTATATATATATATATAAAAGGTAACGGGACCCCTGACCGTTAAGTCCAGTCGCGGACGACTCTGGGGTTGTGGCGCTCATCTCACTTTACTGGCTGAGGGAGCTGGCGTACAGCTTCCGGGTCAAGTGGCCAGTATGACTAAGCCGCTTCTGGAGAACCAGAGCAGCGCACGGAAATGTTGTTTACCTTCCCGCCGGAGCGGTACCTATTTATCTACTTGCACTTTGACATGCTTTTGAACTGCTAGGTTGGCAGGAGCAGGGACCAAGCAACGGGAGTGTGTGTGTGTGTGTGTGTGTGTGTGTGTGTGGATAGATAGATAGATAGATAGATAGATAAGTACACACACACAAATTGTGTTTTCTTGCTACTTTATTTTTGTTTTGGGTTGCAAAAAAGTGAAAATCCGGACACAAATGCTGTTGAGGGTTGTTTTTTTTTTTTGCAAAAATTGCCAAAAAAGTAACACTTCTGATGTGGGTTTTGCTGGACATTATTGACGCTTTCCCAAAATTACAACAATATTTTTAAAAAATCATAGTATATCCAGCTAATGGCAAGGCGAACAAAACCTAAACGTATTAAATGACAACCCCTGTTTTAGGACATAATTAAACAACAAACTCATATCCGTTAACAACAATGTAGCTGTTCAATAGTCCTCCAGAGAATCCTGGGAATTGTAGTTTAGGGGGGGCCTTTTACCAGTTTGTGCCTGGGATAGACATGCTCCTGGAATGCATCAGAGTAGATTTTTCTTTTGCACAGTCAATCTTTACAACTGATCCTTGGCTCCACCTTGGGCCCTTTCTGGCAGAACCAGAGGATTGTTGTGGCCAATCTACACAATTTGAAGAGCTGAGACAGTGCCGGATTCTCTCAAACCACCTCCTTCCTTTTTTCTCAGAGGCTTTTTTCTCACATTTCCTATTTAACACGAAAGCACAAGCATGGGAGCCCACAAAGGTCCCCAGCTGGTACACCTTCTTCTGTTACTGCAGCTTTCGTGCTGTACATAAAGTTGCATTGACACACAATGACCCTTCGCTATGATATGGCTGTAATAAAATTGCAGTCAGGCAAACTTACGAACTCTGAGCTTTTAAAAAGCACAACAAACATGTATTTATTTTTTAAAAACCATGCAAATAATATAAGCAAAGGGTGCAAAATAAACCCAAATTAATTGTGCTAGCCCAAATTAATTGTGCTAAGAAACCTTTAGAAATGCAGAGGCAAGTCTTATAACTTTAAAAAGTAATGCTTACGTTGCTACATGAGCTTTCAAAGGCATGAGCCAACTACGTCAGATACATCAAGTCGATAGTGAAGATGTTCCAGACGGTTCACTGCATTGCTCTGTGGCAGCAAAAAAAAGAAAAGAAAAAGCAGGGCATCTTATATCACTTTAAAGACTAACACATTTATTATGCAATTATTATTGGTTTTAAAAAATATATAATCCTGCTCTTCAGCCAAATCTCTAAAAAAAAATGAAAGAGAAACACAGTCCCTGCCTTCAAGTTATAACCTAAAAAAACATACAACACAAACAGAAAATGCATACCCACCAACATTCCTCCACTGAAAATAGGCTGCTCTGGTTTCACCAGAAGCGGCTTAGTCATGCTGGCCACATGACCCGGAAAAACTGTCTGCAGACAAACGCCGGCTCCCTCGGCTTGTAAAGTGAGATGAGCACCGCTACCCCAGAGTTGTCCGTGACTGGACTTAACTGTCAGGGGTCCTTTACCTTTACCTTTTTACATACTCCACAACAACAACAACAACAACATTTATATCCTGCTCATCTGACTGGGTTGCCCCAGCCACCCAGAAAGTAGGTGATGACAAGCACGAAACTACTGAATTACAGTTCAGTTGTAAAATCAATGGATTTTATCACACTGCCTGTGCTAGTTGGATTACCAATGCCACAATATCTGTGCTATCAACACCTGTTTTATTTTTATTTTTTAGAAAGTCCACTGTTAATAGGGTAAATCATATTATTAACGGTGGCCAGTCCCAGGAAACACTTCTTAATAACACAGACATCCTACCACTGTTGTCAATTAACACAGGTGGTACAAATTTTCTGCACTTTCTTTCCTTCTGACCTCACCAGAAAGAGGAAGACAAAGATACAGTTGGATACACATTTATACATGTGTGTGTAGGTGATACACAAGCACACCCATGGGGGGGGGGACTTTAAGCAGTGAGTCCAAAAGGAAATGAGCTACAGAAATATAGAGACAGTGGTCATCACCTGCAACTCAGGTAAACACTTCGTGCATCTGTTTATATGTAGTCTAGAAATATATTGGTCTTGAAGGCACTACAACAGCCCTTCTTGTTACTAATGCTTTATTACAGGCTTTCGAGAGGCTATTCAATAAATAAGTAACGCCAAATCAAATTCATTTCCATTTAAATTCACTGATTTATATTGCAAACTGCCTTGTGATCCTCAGATGAAGGGCAGCATTGAAATTTAATGAGTAAAATAAAAATGATAACAAATGGGCATAAGCTGTTAATGGATTAGCAGCTACAGATTTCAAATCTATAGGAGGCTCCTGTTGGCTCATTTATGACGGCAAGTCTAAAATCCCTTGCTTTTTAAATCCATCTCCTATCTATGATCTCTCTCTTGCAAACACTTCCTCCCGTTAACATGAAAAACTGAGCACAGAGATGGTAATCTTCCTACCCCCATCTGTTTTTCTTTTCTGTAGTGCAGGGGGAAGGTAGCTTGTGGCTCTCCAGTTATCGCTGAGGAAAGGCTGTGTTATCTGTTGTTGTTGTTTAGTCGTTTAGTCGTGTCCGACTCTTCGTGACCCCATGGAGCAGAGCACGCCAGGCACTCCTGTCTTCCACTGCCTCCCGCAGTTTGGTCAAACTCATGCTGGTAGCTTCGAGAACACTGTCCAACCATCTTGTCCTCTGTTGTCCCCTTCTCCTTGTGCCCTCCATCTTTCCCAACATCAGGGTCTTTTCCAGGGAGTCTTCTCTTCTCATGAGGTGGCCAAAGTATTGGAGCCTCAGCTTCACGATCTGTCCTTCCAGTGAGCACTCAGGGCTGATTTCCTTCAGAATGGAGAGGTTTGATCTTCCTGCAGTCCACGGGACTCTCAAGAGTCTCCTCCAGACCATAATTCAAAAGCATCAATTCTTTGGCGATCAGCCTTCTTTATGGTCCAGCTCTCACTTCCATACATCACTACTGGGAACACTACTGTGTTATCTGCTTGCATGCAAAAGGTCTCAGGTTAAATCCCCCATGAGGCTGAGAGGGACGCTGTCTGAAAAATCCTGGATGTCATGGGACTGGTTAGGCACAGAGGAATGGTGGTAAACACTAGCTGGGGAACCCCCAAGGCAAGAAAGCTCAAAGCCTTGGGAGTGGTGGTCAGAAGGAGAAGAGGGAGCAGACTGGGAGGAGGAGGTTCGGAAGCTGAAGAGAGTCTGTGGCAGAGAGCTGTCCAGAATCAAAGTCAGGAGAGGAAGGAGGTCAAGAGGTGGAGATGAGTCAAGCCACGGTGTCTCCTCCGGCTGCTTCAACACTCTGGTCTCTCCCATGATCTCCCAGGACCAGAAGAGGTATGAAGAGGGAACAGCAGAGCCAGGCACGCTGGCCTAGTCTCAGATTTCTTGTACAGTGGTACCTCAGGTTAAGTACTTAATTCGTTCCGGAGGTCCGTTCTTAACCTGAAACTGTTCTTAACCTGAAGCACCACTTTAGCTAATGGGGCCTCCCGCTGCTGCTGCGCCGCCAGAGCACAATTTCTGTTCTCATCCTGAAGCAAAGTTCTTAACCCGAGGTACTATTTCTGGGTTAGTGGAGTCTGTACCTGAAGCGTATGTAACCTGAAGCGTATGTAACCTGAGGTACCACTGTAGAGGTAAAAGGTAAAGGACCCCTGGATGATTAAGTCCAGTCAAAGGCTACTAGGGGGTTGCGGCGCTCATCTCGCTTTCAGGCCAAGGTAGGCGGCGTTTGTCCACAGACAGCTTTCTGGGTCATGTGGCCAACATGACTAAACCGCTTCTGGCACAACAGAACACCATGACGAGTGCCAGAGCGCACCAAAATGCCGTTTACCTTCCCGCCACAGCGGTACCTATTTATCTACTTGCACTGGAGTGCTTTCGAACTGCTAGGTTGGCAGAAGCTGGGACAGAGCAACAGGACCTCACTCCGTTGCGGGGATTCGAACCGCCAACCTTCTGATCGGCAAGCCCAAGAGGCTCAGTGGTTTAGACCACAGCACCATCTGCTTGGGAAGGATCTGGAGGAGGAGGAGATTTAGGCAGCTGTGGGAAGGCGAGGACCTTTAGCCTCCACAACTGCCCCATAGGGGCAAGACTCACGGAGAAGGATTGCTGTGCTCATTAGGCATGGCTCCCTGAGCAAGCCTTGTTTCTTCTAATAAAGAGTTAACTTCACGTACCCCGTGCGATTTATTGCTGGCTGGCTCCCTGTCACTGGAGTACTGCTGCCAGCCAGTGTATGCTAGGCATTAAAGAGCTAGCTAGACCAATGGTCCGACTCAGTATAAGACAGTTTCTTATGTTCCATGATCCTTGGCAAAGGGTAGCCCCGGAGTAGGGTATTGCTTTGCATGCAGAAGGGCTCAGTTTCTTTTTTCTTTTCAAGACATTTTTTAAATTTTACAGATAAAAATATACAAATAAACACACATCAATAAAATCATGCTGTATGTAGAGATTCTCTGAATCTCACGACTTCCCCCCATCTCATCCATGGAGTCTTATCTTAAATGTCTACAACTGCATATTAGTCCATACTCCAGTTTTTATATTAAACCATATTGTCCATAATGTTTTTTACAATACAAATGAGTCAAAATCCTGCTCTTGTTTCCATCTGCTTACAGTGGTCTCCTAGATAACTTATAAATTCTTCCCATTCTTTTATAAAGTTTTTGTCCTCTTGGTTTCTGAGTTTTCCAGTCAGCTTTGCCATCTTGGCATAATCCATCAACTTGGTTTGCCATTCTTCTCTGGTAGGGACTTTATCTTATTTCCATCTCTGGGCTAGTAGCATCCGAGCGGCTTTTGTTCCATACATAAAAAGTCTTTCCTGCTCCTTCGGAATGTCGGTATCTGTAATTCCTAATAAAAATGCTTCTGGGTTGTTGTTTTTAGCAAAAGTTATTTTAAACACTTTTTTTCATTTCATTATAAATCATCTCCCAGAAAGCTTTCATTACCTTACAAGCCCACATATGATAAAAGGTACTTTTCCCCCCTTTAAATTTCCAGCAGATATTTGAACTTGTCTTGTACATTTTTGCTAACTTGGTAGCAGAAGGGGTCAGTTTCAATCCCTGCCACCTCCATGGTTTGACTTGTTCAAAGGCACCTTCCTATGTTCCAACTGAACTGAATTAATCAAGCTCTGTTAGCATAGCCTGTGGTCAGAAATGATGGGAGTTGTAGTCTGACAACATCAGTCTGTTCCCCCGCCCCCTTACTGTATGTCTTGTTTCCAGAGAAAACTCTGAAGTCTTAACCTGGCTGGTCTTCCTTCCTTTAACCTCCCTCATATTCAGTTAAAGTAGCTTTCTTTTTTTATATATATATAATTTTTATTAGTTTTTTTTAACATATCATTTTCAACAGTAATTAAACATACTTTTACATCTTATTCAAATTTTTGACTTCCATCAATCCTGTCTGAAAATTTTCCAATCTAATCTCTCAATATGCATTTCTTATCTTCCCTATTACATTTCAAACTTATAACCAATATCTCTATCTTTTTCTACTTTGTAACACTTTGTATATTTCTCCTTACAAAACTTCTTGTAGTCCTACTAGCGTAATTTGTTGATTACAGCTGCTCTTCAAATAATTCATATACTTCTTCCAATCTTCTGTAAATCTCTGGTCCCGCAGGTTTCGAATCCTTCCTGTCTTTTTGTCTAATTCTGCATAGTCCATTAATTTCGCCTGCCATTCTTCTTTCGTCGGACAGTTAAAGTAGCTTTCTGACATCATTTAAGTTTCCAGCGTTACGTTCTGACTGTTCCCTGAATGGATCTGCCAATCTGTTCACACGGCTGGTTCGCAGAAATAAGCGTCCCTTTTGAAAACTTTCCAAGAAGGCTTGCGTGCCACGTTGGGTCAGACTCTATCTCAAGCCATTCATGTTGCACACATGCATAGCAGGAAATGCCTCTTCTGATGCAACGATTGCCTTATAAACGGTGACAAGCAGAAGTCGGAGTGCTGGGCAGTCACGCCGTTGAGGATCGGACGTTGCCTTTGAGAAGTTCACAATCCGCTCCAGAGGAATAGCTGTGTTGGTCTCTTAGCAGCAAAACCACAATTGCCAGCGGCACCTTATTGTGGCCGGAGCTGTTAAGGCAATAACTGTACAGATGGAATGAATTTTGTTTGCCTTTATGGTTGACGAGAGAATAAGGAATCTGGGTTGCAGTGACTCCTATGGGTAGGTAAGACGCATCTTTCTCATAAAAATGATAGGATTTAGTGCTGCTCCTGCCAAAGTCAATCGGAAAATGCCACGCTCAGTGGCATCTGAATGCTTTGGAAGTACTTGTGTGGGGAGAGGGAGAGGGAATTGGTGAGACACCCAGGCAAATAAATGCTCAGGGAGGTTCACTTGGCACCTTCATTATACACCTTTAGGTGCCAGGCGAAAACATTCCTCTTTAACAAGGTCTTTGGCTGATTCACATTCGATGCCCTTTAAAAATGTGTTGTTGTTGTTGTTTAGTCGTTTAGTCATGTCCGACTCTTCGTGACCCCATGGACCAAAGCACGCCAGGCACTCCTGTCTTCCACTGCCTCCCGCAGTTTGGTCAAACTCATGCTGGTAGCTTCAAGAACACTATCCAACCATCTCGTCCTCTGTCATCCCCTTCTCCTTGTGCCCTCCATCGTTCCCAACATCAGGGTCTTTTCCAGGGAGTCTTCTCTTCTCATGAGGTGGGCAACGTATTGGAGCCTCAGCTTCACGATCTGTCCTTCCAGTGAGCACTCAGGGCTGATTTCCTTAAGAATGGATTGGTTTGATCTTCTTGCTGTCCATGGGACTCTCAAGAGTCTCCTCCAGCACCATAATTCAAAAGCATCAATTCCTCGGCGATCAGCCTTCTTTATGGTCCAGCTCTCACTTCCATACATCACTAATGTGTTAGGAGGGGGTTATTGGGTTGATTTTGTTTTTATTTCGAATGCAGATTTTGTGTTTTTATCTTGTGAACTGCGTAGGGTTGCCATATGCCCTCTCTTCCATGGGTAGAGTTGTCATAGTGATCCATCCTTAAAAGGAGAAGTCGGCATATTTGTCCTCTCTTTTGCTCTTCAAAACATGGCAACCCTATTTGCGATTAAAATGTGAAAGGCTAGCTACGGAAATGAATGGACTATGCAGAAATGGCGAAACTTAGTGGAAGAACAACTTTCCTTTTTATTAAGGAATGGAGATCATTTACAGTGGTAGCTCGGTTAAGAACTTAACTCGTTCTGGAGGTCCGTTCTTAACCTGAAACCTTTCTTAACATGAGTTACCACTTTAGCTAATGGGACCTCCCGCTGCCACTGCGCCGCGATTTCTGTTCTTATCCTGAAGCAAAGTTCTTAACCCGAGGTACTATTTCTGGGTTAGCGGAGTCTGTAACCTGAAGCGTCTGTAACCCGAGGTATCACTGTATTGAATATTTACAGACAAATTGTAAACAAATGAAGACATTAGCAGGATTATTGCAAAAACTTGCAGTTTCTAAAACTTATATGAAACGGATGAAGAAAATAATAAATAAATTGGGATATGCAGAGGGGGGAGAGTAAATTTAGGGAACTGCAGAAAGAAGGGAAGGGAAATCAAGGTTTGATATGTAAGAATTACTTTATTTTTTCTGTTGAAATATTTGTTTTAAATGAAAATTATAAATAATTAAAAAAAAATAATGTGAAAGACTAGAAGTAGGAAATACAGCATGTTAGGAGTAAGTGAGGAGACCCTGACAAGGAAGTATCGAGGAGCCCCCAACTCCTATCCAGCAATAGGAAGCCTCTGGAGAGAGAACTTTGTGTGGCATTTTCTCTAAATTTTTGAAAAGCTGCATTTTTAAAAAGAAGACAACAATTGGAGCAGCTCACTTACAAGTGAGTGGCCACATTCTCTGTTCAGCTACAGGGAACAGGTTTTTTTTAAATTGTTTATTTGAATTTTCTGTTTTATCTTATTATCAATGCTGTACTGTTTTTAACACTTGATTGGGAGCCACCCAGAGTGGCTGGGGAAACTCAGCCAGATGGGCGGGGTATAAATAAATTATTATTATTATTATTATTATTATTATTATTATTATTATTACTACTACTACTACTACTATTAGTATGTTACAGTCAAACACATGGTAATAAGAAAGGGGGGGAAATAACATAAGTATAAGACATATATTTGTAAATAATAATATAATTCTTATAAGCCTTAATTTAAGCTCTCCTCCCACTCTTTCTCTGGTTCCCTATCTGTTGTCTTTTTGACTGCATTTTCTTATTTTTCTAAATTATTTTCATTACTTTACACTGTCCCACTTTGTCACATCTACTTCTGAGTATTTCCCCCCGTCTGTTACGCTTACTTTCTTGTTATCATATTTTTCCATATATTCTATATATAATGTCCAGTCCTCTTTTAAATCCTTACGTCTTTATTTCTTAATCTATTTGTCATGCTGGCAAGTTCTATATATTCTAATATCTTGAAGGTGCCATTCTTCTCTTGATGGTACCACATCTACAGGGAACAGTTAATTCAGGGAGCATGGAAAGAACTTTGTGCGTCATCCAAAAATGGAGGCAGACTGTATTACTGTCACAAAATGATACGGTCGCCTCTGTATTAAGCTTTGCTTTCCCTTTGAGTTGACGGTGGATACTTCCTCTGGGTTCTGTGTGTCTGTTTTCCTCTAAATTTTAGAAAACTGCATTGTTAAAAAGACGACAAATATTGGAACAGCTCACTAAAAAGCAAGCGGCCGCATTCTCAGCTACAGGGAACAGTTAATTCAGGGAGCTGCAGAGAGGAGTTGAGGGAGGCGAAATTGGCGGGTCGGTGGAGGGTTCAGCACTCCACTGTTTTAAAAGGCTTTTGCTGCTGCTAGACAACTCAGCGGCAGACCTGAATTCTAACAGAAGGATCTAATGCTCACAGGGGAAGCCAACTGAGTGCCTTCTACATGTTCTTGGGACTACTATTTCCACCTTCCTGAACCATTGGGCTGATGGGAGTTGTAGTACGACGGTGTCTGGAGAATCCAACATTGACTTCCCCTCTAGAAGGTCCTCCTGATGGTGCCAGTATTTTGCCAGTACTTCTTTAGTATATGTGCTGCCGAAGCGAGCACTTTGCCAGTACTTCTATCCCTCATGTATGGGATGCAGGTGGTGCTGTGGTCTAAACCACTGAGCCTCTTGGACTTGCCGATCAGAAGGTCGGCTGTTTGAATCCCCATGATGGGGTGAGCTCCCGCTGCTCTGTCCTGGCTCCTGCCAACCTAGCAGTTCGAAAGCACGCCAGTGCAAGTAGATAAATAGGTACCGCTACGGCAGGAAGGTAAACGGTGTTTCCGTGAGCTCTGGTTTCCATCACAGTGTTACATTGCACCAGAAGCGGTTTAGTCATGCTGGCCACATGACCCAGAAAGCTGTCTGTGGACAAATGCCAGCTCTGCAAACATGAGCACTGCAACCCCATAGTCACCTTTGACTGGACTTAACCATCCAGGGGTCCTTTACCTTTACCCTCATGTACATTAGAAGCATGGTAGAAGTTTAAGAGGGGACGTGGGTGGCACTGTGGGTTAAACCACAGAGCCTAGGACTTGCCAATCTGAAGCTCGGCAGTTCGAATCCCCGCAACAGGGTGAACTCCTGTTGCTTGGTCCCTGCTCCTGCCAACCTAGCAGTTTGAAAGCATGTCAAAGTGCAAGTAGATAAATAGGTACCGCTCCGGCAGGAAGGTAAACGGTTTTTCCGTGCGCTGCTCTGGTTCGCCAGAAGCAGCTTAGTCATGCTGGCCACATCACCCGGAAGCTGTACACCGGCTCCCTCGGCCTATAGAGTGAGATGAGCGCCGCAACCCCAGAGTCGGCCACGACTGGACCTAATGGTCAGGGGTCACTTTACTTTTCCTAGAAGTTTAAGAAAGAGGACTTGGGTTGGAAAAAGTGCTGTACGACCCAGCTTCAGATATGTGCTCGGCAACAAAGCTTACCAAGTGCTGATGCTGCACCAGGGGTAATATCTCACCATCAAAGCTACTGCACAGGGGTTTTTATAAGGATGAAAAAAGGTGTGGGGAGAATTGTGCAAGCAAACTGGACAGGGAAAATGTAATCACAATAAATCTCTAATGACCTGTGACTTGCAACAAAAAAATCACATCTGTACTCTCTTCTTGTTTTTGTAGAGAACGTATTTAACTCTCTGAAAAGCGTCAATATTGAGTGGGAGAGCAGAAGATTTCGGCTTCTGGAGCAAAACTGCCAAGAAAACACTGCGGAAACCTGGGCAGATTCCTGCTGAATGGCGCTCACAGTAGCAGGACCCCAGGAAGTCCTCATCCAGGCTCTCTTTTAGATTAAGTAACCTTTGAGGAAATGTTGGATTCGGTCAAATGTGTCCTGGTAGGGGATGCGGCAGTCGGGAAAACGGCTCTGCTGCTGCGCTTTACTTCGGAGACTTTCCCGGACGCTTACAGACCCACCGTTTATGAGAACACCGGGGTCGACGTCTTCCTGGATGGCGCCCAGATCAGCTTAGGCCTTTGGGACACGTCCGGCAGTGATGCCTTCAAAGGCATCCGCCCCCTTTCCTACCAGCAGGCTGACGTGATTCTCCTGTGCTACTCGGTGGCCAACCAGAACTCGTTCCTCAGCTTGAGGAGCAAATGGGTTACGGAGATCCGGACGCACTTGCCTCGTATTCCCATTTTGGTGGTGGCTACCCAGATTGACCAGAGGGAGACGGGACCTCACAGCGCCTCCTGCATCAGCCCGTTGCTCGGGAAGCGGCTGGCGAGGGACATCCGAGCAAAGGCCTTTGTGGAATGCTCATCTCTTGCCAACAGGGGCGTCCAGAAGGTGTTTGAGTGTGCCGTCCGGACAGCGGTGAACCAAGCAAGGAAACGAGCCCGGAGGAAACTTTTCTCAGTCAACGAGTGCAAGGTCTTTTAAACTCTGACTTGGCCTTTTCCGCCTCTCTCACAAAACAGACTCCCTTTTGTGCGGCAGAAGGGCACTGATGCGAAGGCTGACAAACAGGAGCACACTGTGTTAGCATTCGTGGTGGGCTGTGACCAGCATGGTGGGAACTTCGTTTGCGAAGAACAAAATTGGACTGCCCTTCCCCATAAGGATGCGATGGTCCCATTTGGCTCCCAGTGGCATCGACGGAACAAAAGCTGAACTGGAGACTTTTGAACAGGAGCACGTTGTTAGCACTGTGGGGGATTTTGGAATGTATTTATTCCGCGGCGGTGGAAATCTTGCTTCTCAGTGAAGCATCATGGATTGGAGAAATCTGATGGAGACTTGCGCAGGTTTTCTTCCAGGGCCATGGCTTTCATCAAAGTACAACCAGGGTTTTAGTTTGATACTGGTGCTGGAGATTAGGCTCCTGAAACTACCAACCAACCCACCTCACACATGACAGCCCCCAGGGTTACCTGGGGAGTTGGCGGGGGGAGGGGTCAGTGACGTAGCTACACTGTTTGATTTTGTTTAACTTGGTTTAATTTATAACTTGAATTTGGTGTCAGACCGATGTCTGCGGAAGCAAATTCCTAGTGTGAAGAAAATCGGACAAAACTATTCTGTCTACTGAAGTGTGGAGGGTTAATTCTGATCATTCTGACGCAGCTGAAGATCAGTGGTGGCGAGACATGCTTTTAATAGCTATGTGGCAGAAAGTAATAAGTCCTGCAAGCATAAATTACTGTCTTGGTGGTATTGTGATGAGACAAGCTACGCTTACTTGCTTCTTCATACCAGTTCAAGGCAGAGATTCTCCCTTTAAGAAGTACGCAGCTCTTCTGTCTGCCCTGGGATATGAGCACAAAGGAATTAGTGAGGTGACCATTTATTTTATTTTTTCTGGTAGGCTTCCTGTGTGTGCCACAGGTTTCTGCTGGGCAGAAATTCAACAGGATCAAAGCGTTCCTCACCCCTGGAACCCCATTCCTGACAAAGCTCCACCTGTAGAAATTCTGCCTGCATATCATTGGTAAAGGCCAGAAGAAAGAAAAAAAAAGAGAGCAACCTTTACAAAATATATGGTTTTGTTCGAGGGTCCAAAAGCCGGGTTGAAAATGTAACTGACCATTTATATATGAGACCTAAATATGTGAATCTAAAGCTAAGAAGTGTGTAATACATATTTTTAAGTTCCCAGGATAAATTTAACGCCCTTTAACAGAAACTAAATGGGAATGTCAGTAGCTTTCCTGCAGGGAAGTCACAGAAAACAATCCATGAAGTTTATTAGTTGGGACTGTTAACAGCTTGAACTGTTGACTGTTTAGATCTTGCCATTAACCTGACTAGATACAAGGATGTAATCTGGTAGCAGTTTTGTTAGAGAATGAGGGTGGGTTTGCCTCCAACACTCACCTGTTCCCTGCAATCTACACACATTCTAAGAAGATAATTATCTTGTTAGGTGGGTCTTACCAGGGTTTATCCTTCTGGCCCAATTATCCTGTATCCAAAAATGGCCAGTCTCACACCTTTGAAAGCTCTCATGCCAGACATGAACAGTTCTCCCCTCTTGTCTCCACCTCCTGTTACTCGCAAGTAGACTGTCTCTGCACATGGCAACTTAGATATCATGATTTGCAACCTTCATGGATCCTTCAAGCTACTTGTCATCGCCACTTATGGTGTGGGGTCCCTGAGCTAATTATCCATTGTAAACTATTTTTAAAACTATATCCTGGAATTATTATTTTTTTAAAAATATTAAAACGCTGTCTAGAATTCCCCACTTGGCCTTGCCAATCCACGCACCGCAGATGACTGCAAGTGCAGAACTTCTGCCAACTTTTTAAGCAGCTCCTGCTCCTGTGCCTTTGACAACAGGCTGCTGTGCAGACGTCACTTATTCTTGTGCCAAAAAGGGCTTCTCCTCCTGATTTTTTCAGAACAAGCTTCAGGGAAAGGCACAGGTTCAGACCAAGACATATTTTTCCCTGTTCATTTGGCAGTTCTGTCTACACATGTAGTGTCATAGCGCAGAATATATTCTGAGATTCCCTGCATATTTGAATCAGCATCACAAATGACAGACTGAGAATACAGGAAGTTGTTATCGAAACATGTGGCCGGCACATCCTGAGAACCCCTTCAGTGCTTTATCATGAACTGTGCTTTGCCGTGTCAGTTCAACTACCAGTGATTACACCGATGAGATAATCCATATTTAATTTTCGAGAACATCTTTGCTTGCTGTGACACCCAAGGGTGAGTGGGCAGAATGGAAACTGCTTCCCATTTTGAGGTCTGCCAAGACCGTGCTTAAATTAGACACCTAGGTGGAAGGAGGTGCTCATAAATGCTCTTTCCTGTAAAAACAGGAAGCTTTTAGGGCACATAAAGTAGTCCTAATGATTTAAACGGAACAGGTGAGATACGAATTACAGCCTTCTGTTTCTGATGTTAAATGTCCATTTTAGATGAGCACTAAAATAGCATATGCACCATTTCCTCATGTATATGTTTCTGAACTCTAGTTTTCTTGAAATAAAAATCATATAAAGTCATTTGTGGCAAACAGCGTCTTTTCGTCCCTTAAGGAGGGTCGTTTGGGATGACGAAATGGCAAGGCAAAAAGTGGTCTGCTTTGTTCCCGGTCCATAGCTTCTGGCTGAAATCCGCTTTTAAGTTCTTACACCACAAATGTCCGGGGTTCTTTTCCTAGTCCTTTTGCTGCTCTATCGGGCAAGCGTGCTCCTCCAAACAGCAATGACGCAGCAGTATTGGGAAAGTATTGCAGCATTAATGAAGCTGAAAACTGTGTGGATGTCAAGGACTGGACTGAGAAGGAATGGTGGGAACCGCCCTCCTCCCCTTCCTACACCTTCCCGAGAAGAGGAGGACAGTATCGATTTAGAACAGTGGTTTGCAGAAGGTCATAGTTCAGAGGCTGCAGAGGGGAGAAGCTGGGAAATATTGGGAGAGCAGCAGGAAGAAGAAGCACGAGGGGAGAGACAGCTGACAGACTCAGTGTCTCTGGAAAGCATTCCTGACCCCCCCTCCCAGGACCTGGCGTGCATTGAGAGTAGGAGAACAGAAAGCTCAGAGGCAGAAAGCACAGATCAGCCGGCGCAGGGGTGACATAGAATAGGAGAGACGGAGGGAGTGGGACTTTACCTGGGCAATGCCATTATCTAAGAGAGACCGCATTCCTTTGTCTCTCGCTGTGAATATTGAATAAACTACTTGATAAGAACTCTTTTTTTTATCTGCTTCTTTGCTGCCACAGTAGAAGAGATAGGATTCCCTGAAGCCTGACAGTGGACAGTCCAGTAAAATCCACTACCAAAGAATCTCCAGGGTGGAGTGGCTCAAAGCCTCTTGGTCTCACTGAGCAGTGAATGTGGAGGTGCAAGAGGACTCCTGAGTTTGCAACCCACATGGGGTTGCAACCTGATATATCCACATGGCATATCAGAATCATAAGTTGTGCAATGATTTTAGGACTGGGAGAGGCCTAGGTTCAAATCCCAACTCAAAGCAACATGCTCATTCCTTACAGTGCGTTGAGCAACCTTGGATCAATGACATATTAACATATTAACACACTGTATATACCTCAGATGCTCTTTTCAGCTTCAATAGTCATCTGGTAGGCAGGAAAAGGAATTGATCAGGTTCCTCCACCTTTAATAGTTGTGTAGAAGGAAATCCACAAAATTTCTCACATCCATTTATGAAAGGTGGAAGAGCTCGATCCACTTTTACATCTGGCCTTCCTAGGAGGGGAGGACAGGATTCTATTCAAGAAACAGCAGGCCATAACACCAGAACTTCTCTGCTGCATTGGAACAAAGATCCTTTTTCCAGTGTGCTGCCTAGACAGTTTTAATGGCTGGCCACATAACCCGGAAAGCTGTCTGTGGACAAACGCTGGCTCCCTCCGGTACCCTACCTGCCCGGAGACTGTCTCGCTAGAGTGGTGCATGCTCTGGTTATCTCCTGCTTGGACTACTGCAATGCGCTCTATGTGGGGCTACCTTTGAAGGTGACTTGGGAACTACAACTAATCCAGAATGCGGCAGCTAGACTGGTGACTGGGAACAGTTGCCGAGACCATATAAGACTGGTCCTGAAAGATCTAAATTGGCTCTCAGTACGTTTCCAAGCACGATTCAAAGTGTTGGTGCTGACCTTTAAAGCCCTAAACAGCCTTGGCCCTGTATACCTGAAGGAGTTTCTCCACCCCCATCGTTCCGCCCAGACACTGAGGTCCAGCTCCGAGGAGATCATCCCCACATCCTTCAAGGCAGGCTAGGGGTCTCCATAGCATAGGATTGGACCATCTGCTTTGCGTGTAGCTCTTCTGTCCTGGGCAGCATATCTGGGGTGGGCTGGGAACGTCCCCCCCATCCAAAACCCTGGAGAGCTGCTGCCAGTCACTGCAGGCTAGTGGAAGAAGGATACTGAGCAGCTTGAAGGTGAGCAGAGGAGCGCGACCAGGATGATGAAGGGTCTGGAAACCAAGCCTCATGAGGAACGGTTGAGGCAGTTGGAACCAAGCCTCGTGAGGAACGGTTGAGGCAGTTGGAACCAAGCCTCGTGAGGAACGGTTGAAGCAGCTAGGTATTTTTAGCCTGGAGAAGAGGAGGCTGAGAGGAGAGAGGAGAGCCATCTTCCAATATCTGAGGGCTGCAAGAGGGAGCAAGCTTGCTTTCTGCTACTCCAGAGGGGAGGGCAGGAGAGGAGATTCAGACTAAACATTAGGAAGAACTTTCTGGTGGTAAGACTCTCTGGGATAGTGGTGGACTCTCCTTCCTTGGAGGCTTTTAAGCAGAGGTTGGGTGCCAATCTGTGAGGGATTCAGCTGCAATTTGGGGGGCACATAGCACCAGCCTACTTTACAGGGTTGTTGTAACCACACAGGGCTGCTGAGCATCCAAAAGCACCTGACAAATGTTGAGCCTTCCATTTCATTGTGGGGAACAGCTGCAGCACATCAGGAGGCGTCCCTCAACTTCCGTTTTCTCTCTCTTCTGCAGCCAAACGGGCCGGGCTGGATTACCAAACAGGCAAAGTAGGCACTGGTTTATGGGCTCCACACTTTTTAGGGGTTCCACAACAGTGGATCAAAATAATATTGATTTGATCTTGAAAGAAAATGACAATCAAGCTTTCTTAGTTCAATGTTATTCCAGCGTGCGCACAAGGCCTGCCCCCCGCCCAGATTTTGACCACCAAGGGGCCTCCACAGGCTTTAATCCAGCACTGCCCCGTGAACAGCCCAGTATATCTGAAGGAGCGTCTCCACCCCCATCGTTCAGCTCTACCCCCACCCACTGAGGTCCAGCTCCGAGGGCCTTCTGGCGGTTCCCTCACTGTGAAAAGTGAGGTTACAGGGAACCAGGCAGAGGGCTTTCTCGGTGGTTGCGCCCACCCTGTGGAACGGCCTCCCATCAGATGTCGAGGAAATAAACAACTACCTGACTTTTAGAAGACATCTGAAGGGAGCCCTGTTTAGAGAAGTTTTTAATGTTTGATGGTTTCTTGTGTTTTTAATATTTTGTTGGGAGCCGCCCAGAGTGGCTGGGGAAACACAGCAAGATGGGCAGCATATAAATAATAATTTCTTTTTTAAAAAAAAGCGAGATGAGCATCGCAACCTTGTAGTAGCCTTTGACTGGACTGAACCATCCAGGGGTCCTTTACCTTTTTTTATAGTTGAGATTCCTGCATTGCAGAGGTTTAGAAGAGACTCTTGAGATCATTTCCAACCCTACATTCGACGCATCCTCTCTTTTGCAAATCCTTTTGCGCAGGGATTCTTTTAAATAATACTTTTTTCTCGTACAGCGGCACTGACCTGAGTAGCCGCTTCTAACCTGGAAAACAGGAAAGGCAACATTCATTAGTATGGCTCTGTGAGAAATGTATTTGCCACCACTGTGTGCTGTGTCTTGAGGACACTGAAACACTCTCTCCTGGATGAAGAGGAACCAGTGAACTTCCAGCAGCCAATGGACTAAAGCAGCTGTCATCCCTGCCCACTGGAAACATTAGCTGGGGCTGAATCTTTGCCGGCAGTCTCAGGTAGCAGTATGTGCAGGTAAGGGGTGCAGCTGAAAGGTACGAAGAGTCCTTACTTCAGCCAATCACTAGGCAGAATGGGCAAGCAATATTTCAAAAAGTAAAAAACCAGGAGACCCCAAAAGTTGTTTAGCTTCTTTTAGGAAGACCCCAAAATTGATTAGCTTTAAAAAAACAACTAAAAAAACAACAACAACCATGCTTGCCTAAGATCCAGGACAAAGAACCACCTTTTGGAAATTCCCCCTGGACTTCAATTCCGCCTTTGAAATCCCGGTAACGTCTGGACATATGGCAGCCCTATTTAAGATGGCTTTGCCCCTGCAGCCAACTAGCCACCTAATGAAAGTTTTTCAAAACGAGTAGGGCTCACACCTATGATTTCCTTAACTTAAAGTCGTCTAGACCACAGCGGCTGTAATTTCAAGACACCAATTTTGCTACTTTTAAAACACTTAAATTAGCCAGTCCATAAACCACATTTGGCCTAGTGTAACAAAGAAAACATAATACAACTTGGTTCTTGTTGTTTAAAAAATGCACTATAGTTTTTGTACTCAAATGAAACTCCAGCCAGAATCACTCCATAAAAGTGGCTGAGAAAAGATGAGTCTTTTCAGAAACGGTTTAAATTGTGCAGGGATGGTACTGCAAAAACCAGGTCACCCCGAAAGTTGTTGACCTTATTTTAGGAAGACCCCCCAGAAACAAAGGGGTAGGCAAATTGAGGTAGAGAACATACTCCCTTTCTTCAAAATAAAATGGGCTGTTTTTGCTTCTCTATGCTGGATAAAGTTTTGCTCAAATCTCAAAAGGCTATTCTAGAGTTGGGAAAGTTTCAGAAATGGCCAATCAAAATGATCAAGCAGTTGGTGCAACTCACTCTTAAGGAAGAATTGCAACATCTGGAGGTTTTGGCTTTATCTCAAACATCTTTTTATCAGGGCAACAGCAGAGCAGGTATAATAGCTAAAGGGCAGCCTTTTAACTATAATCCTTTTAAGAGCAACAGCAGGTACTGTAATAAAATCAAAGAAGCAGGAGATTACCTCATTCTTATCTAGTTTTTAAGTGCAAAACAACAGAATGACAATTGTGCCCTCTAGGTCTAGGTCTAGCAATTTCTGAGGACTGCTCCCCAGTTTCCATATTTTTATCAAATGCATAACAGAAATTCAACAAGTTAAGACAATGCAGTTGCCGCATTTCTACAAACTAGTGAATTAGGGTTTTTATCCACTCTCAAAAGAGCTCTACTAGAAAAATTATAGCAAAGCTAAACAGGATTGTCACTTTTTACATAAAGAATTGCTCATTCAGCATAAGTAGAACATGGGCAGAAATTCCTAGGTGAAGCTTTTTAAAAAATAATAATAATCTGCCTATTACACAGTTTATGTTGAACACTCAATTCATTTTTTAAAAGAATAGGTGAAGTTTATCATGGTTTGAGTGTTGGCATAGGAAAATCTCTATCTATTGGGTTCTGCCCGCTATGTAGCTATTAAAGGCTATGTAGCTATTTGCATGCAAGCATGCATGTGACAACCCAAAACTTTAAGTTTAGCACCTAGCAGAGGCTATTCTAAGTCAACACAATTCCTTCTGCTTTCTCTTTCTCTCTCAAAACTGACTTAGGGGCTTTCCATCAAGCCTATCTTGCTCTCTCCCCCACACTTCCCGAGTTTTGATAAAGCTCTGAGTAATCTGAAAGATTGCTCATCTCATTTTGACATTTTGGTTGACCCTAACAAAATCCTGCTGTGGCTGTTGGATTTTTCCCAATGGACCTATAATATTGGTTTGCAAATGCCAAATGTAGCCATCCTTGAGATTATAATTGGAGATAAACTATATTCTACCACCTAAAGATGAGAATTTATGTTTGATGGGGAGGGGGTAGGATACTTGACATAAACCAATAAGCAATGTGACTTCCATAAAAGTGAACCACCTAAAATGACTTACAGGAGTGTTTCTCAAACAGTGGGCTGGAAGGCACCAGTGGGTGTCAAATCTCCCATTCCCAGGGAAGGTGAATGAGCAGGGTGGTCACTGAACAATTCCAGGCACATCTGGAGGATGTGGACCATTTGGATCCTTTTCAGTTGGGATTCAGGCATCATCATGGGACTGAAACCACCTTGGTCGTAATGGTCAATGATCTTTGGCAGGCTAGGGACAGAGGTGGAAATCAGCGGCTTTTGATACCATCAACCATGGTATCCTTCTTTTCTTTTCTTTTTAATATTTATTTATGATTTTGACTTCCGGGTTGGCGCCATCGTCTAATGGCAGATTCCCTCCGAGCTCCGGAGGGAATCGGCTCAACAGGGGTTGGGTTCTGCCGCGGCGGCGACGCGGGGACCCTTAGAAACCACAGGCGCTGAAACCTGTGGACCTGGTGACTCGGCGGGCACCATTTGCGCCCCCCCGACCCGCAAAGGAGCCTTTTTAAAGGCTTTGGAACGGGGAACGGAGAGCGGCGTGGTGCTGTGAGTTCAACTGCTTCCCCTGCTGAGTGAAGCCGCATGCCATGGACGGAGAGCGCTAACTTCTTCCTTTGAACATTTGGATTAAAAGTAACGACCCGTGAGTAACACGGTAATTGGACTTAAAAGGGAAATTTTATCTTTGGGAATTAGGCACGAACGGGCAAGGTGTTAAAAGGAAGTCCGCCTACCCGCCTTGTAAACATCGTAAAGCAAGGATTTTATTACTAAGGTTGTGAGAATACCTTTCTTTTTTGTGGAGAAAAGCAATTAACTTTACGTTGGGGCAATTTAAGTGATTGTGCTGGAGGATAAGAGCTAACATTGAGAACGGAATTCACCCCTCCCCCAAGACCCAGGAGCGATCGGTGAGAGAGCCTGCGGAAGAGGTATAAAGATTTTGACAGCTGTCAAACTAGCTGTCAAAGTTGGAAGAAAAGGGAAACTCTGTTTTTGCTGACTTTGCTGGTTATATTTGCTACAATTTGGCAACAAATTGTTAAAATAAAGAAGAAAAGGTTAACTTGGCTTTTGGGTGGGAATTGGAAGACATTAAGTAACTAGAATCCCTCTAGAGGGGGTTCAGGACATTACAAAAATGGCTGTAAGTGGAAAAATACTGGCTGAACTGGAAAAGACCTTTTCTCTCCTGGGAAAACTGCAGGAACAGACAGATGTTTTGACTGTGAATGTCACAATAATGAAGGGAACAGTAAATAAAGTTGCTGAGCCTGGAAGGGATATGATTCAAGTTCCTGCAGATGAACAGGGAAGTGTTGTTGTTGATCTAAAAATCCTTACAGCCAAACAAGAGAAAGAATTTGAGTCATTTGAGGATGTGTTTAAAGAGGAACATGAGGATCTGAAGGAAAAAGAAGGAGGTGCTGTGATGTTGCAGACGATTAAGGAGAGCCAGAGGCCTGTTAAGTTAGACACAAAAGAAAATAAGAACAGGATGATGAAAACTTGGTTGGAAGTGAAGAATGGAAATTGGAGAGATCTCCTCATATGGGGATCTGAAGACATATGGAATACAAATTTGGCTAATGTGGAATTTGGAGCCTTTGGGACATTTGGACTTATGAGAAGTAAGAAACAAGATCTTGGCTCCATTGTTAAATATAGAGGTCTGGCTGGAAGAAATATGGATCTTATTGGAACAGAGCTTCTTCGAGATTTGGAATTTAAAATAAAGGACTATCAAAAAAACCGGCAGAGAGAAATTGAGAGAGAGTTAAGTGCCTCGGACGTGAGGTCGCCAGGCTGATTGCAGTTGGACTGATGGACTTTGGTTGGGGTTCGAAACTGGGAAAGGGGGTGGTAGGGCTTCGGGAATCCAAAGGGTGTACAAATATATTTTGTTTTAATTAAGTTGGTTTTGCCACTAACATAAAAATGGGGATTTTGGGGAAAGGATTTGGGGCCGACCTTAGAAAAAGATTGTTAAGAATAAGGGTTGATGTATAAAGATTGAGGTTTTTAAGTTAAAATGGGTTAATTAAATTGATGGGGTGAATTTAGGAAAAGTATTTTAAGAATAAGTTTTGAAATATAAAGATTGAGGTTTATAAGTTAAAATTGGTTAATTAAAATGAACCAGAGGAAACAAGGTAAAGTGTGGGGACAAAAACTTGCTGAGCTAAAAATTGGAATTGGAATACAAGAAGGGCAGGTGTGGGGAAGTCAAGGAAATTGGGTATGGAAAGCAAGTAATGTAAACTTTTTCAACTGTTGCTTTTTCTTTTTCTTTCTTCTCTCTTTTTTCTTTTCTGTTTTTCTTTTATTTATTTTTTTGAAAATTTGAATAAATATATTTTTTTAAAAAATTAATATTTATTTATGATTTTCAATTTTATACATTTCAATAATTTTACAATGCTTTTAACATTTCAAAACTCGACTTCCTTCCCCCTCTTTTTGCGGTTCCTTAAATTTATTTTTTAGATTTTCTGTATATTCCAAATTAACTTAACTTAATCCTTTATTCATCTACTTTAAATGTATACTCTTATAAAACTGCAGGTTATTACAATAATCCCACCAATGTTCTTATCTGTTTACAGTTTGTTTGTAAATATTCAACAAACCATTTCCATTCTTTAAAAAAAGTTTGTTATCTTGATTTATTTCTCTGCTATGTTTCACTATTTCTGTGTATTCCGAAAGTTTTTGTATCCATTCTTCTTTTGTTGGGACTGTCTAGGGGAGCTAGGGGCACTGTTATACTGTGGTTCCGCTCCTTCCTCCTGGGCCGTGTCCAGAAGGTGATGTTGGGGGTTGGGGGTTCAGACCCCTGAGCTCTCACTTGTGGGGTGCCTCAGGGTTCCGTCCTCCCCTCCATGCTTTTCAACATCTACATGCAGCCGCTGGGAGAGATCATCAAGGGGTTTGGGCTGGGTGTTCATCAGTATGCGAATGATACCCAGCTTTACCTCTTGTTTAAATCAGAACCAGTGAGAATGTTGAACATCCTCTGTGAGTGTCTGGATGCAGTTGGAGGATGGATGGTGGATCATGGATTGAATCCAAACAGAACAGAGGTACCGTTTCTGGGGGAAAGGGGGCAGGCAGGTATGAGGGATTCCCTGGTCATGAATGGGGTAACCGTGCCCCTAAGGGACCAGGTGCACAGGGAGACCAGGGAGTCATCATAGACTCACAGCTTTCATGGGTTACTCCTGCATCCAGGGCAGCAATCTACAAGCTCCACCTGGTACGCCAGCTGAGACCCTACCTGCCTGCGTATTTTCTCACCAGAGTGGTACATGCTCTGGTTATCTCCTGCTTGGACTACTGTAATGCGCTCTATGTGGAGCTACCTTTGAAGGTGTCTCAGAAACGACAACTAATCCAGAATGTGGCAGCTAGACTGGTGACTGGGAGCAGTCGCCAGGACCACAACACTGGTCCCAAAGTATCTAGATTGGCTCCCAGTACGTTTCCAAGCACAATTCGAAGTGTTGGTGCTGACCTTTAAAGCTCTAAATGCCCTCAGCCCAGTATATGTGAAGCAGCGTCTCCACCCCCATCATTCAGCCCAGACACTGAGGTCCAGCTCCAAGGGCCGTCTGGTGGTTCCCTCCCTGCAAGAAGTGAAGTTCTAGGGAACCAGGCAGGGGGCCTTCACAGTAGTGGCACCCACCCTGTGGAACGCCCTCCATCAGATGTCAAACAGATAAATAACTTTATGACTTTTAGAAGACATCTGAAAGCAGTACAGGGAAATTCTTAATGGTTGATGCTTTGTTGTTTTTAATATTTGGTTGGGAGCTACCCAGAGTGGCTGGGGTAACCCAGTCAGATGGGTAACAGACTGGTGACTAACAGCAGCAGCAGCAGCAGCACTTTCTAATGATGGATGCTTCCATATGGCTGTTTATTGTGTATGGGTGTTTATCGCTCTTATTAGTGCAAGTTTTTCTAGTGTCTACCCATTGCAGTCTTATTTAGGAATAAGTCAAGTTTTAAAGGACTGTGCTACATGTGAAACAACAAACATGCTTGCCTATGAATAAGACGGCTTCTGTTTCCCCCATGTGTGAAACATTTCAGTTAGGGGATTCTGGTTGAAATCAACCATGCAGATTCAATCTAATTTTAAAGAAATTTGCAGGAGGAGGATTATTCTGTTTCTTTTCTGCAGAGTTTGACTGAACTGTGTTTTTTTCTTTTCTTTTATAAGCAGGTGTTTCCGGCATAGAAAGAAAAACATCTCTGTGGTTAGACTATTTCCGTTAGTGTATGAACCATCACATTCACCAACCTGCTGCTTTTGCACTAGACTGAACTACGTTTGAGGTCTATATGAAAAATCCAGTGCTTTGAGTTTGCAGTGTATCATCGTAACCCTGTGCCAAGTTTTATTTCTCACCTTTTGGAGACTTCCATGGTTTTCCAACAATAAATGCATCATCATTGTATTTTATTAGAATAGAAGGCATTTGGGCTACCCGGTTTCTGAGCATAGGAGCTCTGCTGGCTCAGTCCGCATGCTATTTGCATGGTGACAGAAAACAACTTCTGCCCTGCCCAAAATGTACAGTGGAACCTCAGGTTACGTACCGTCCTCCTTACGAACAGTTTGGGTAACGAGCTCCGCTAACCCAGAAGTAGGTCTCCTGGTAGTGAACTTTGCCCCGGGATGCGAGCGGAAGTCGTGTGCTGGCGGCGTGACGGCAGCGGGAGGCCCCATTAGTGAAAGCACGCCTCAGGTTAAGAACGGTTTCAGGTTAAGAATGGACCACCGGAATGAATTAAGTTCATAACCGGAGGTACCACTGTACATGGAAGACAGAGGGAATTGATCCACCCAGGCCTCTTACATTTAATATTAAGTACCTGTGAAGTTTGCATTTTCTGAGGTGAATTCCAGGACATAATTCTGGAAAATCAGGATGTATGGCAGCCCTAGAATAGTGCTTTATTTGATCTTGATCATTGTTTATTTTACAGGTATTGTGACTTTTAACATAGGATCTAATTATTAATATTAATGTCTGATGCTTTATTATTTTATTATTTTTATCTAATATATAAATTACACATATACACACACACACACATTTTACCATTCTGTGTATATATGTGTGTGTATATATTGTTTTATTATTATGTTATTTATATTAATGTGTGTTGTAAGCAGCTCAGAGTGGCTGGGGCAACCCAGCCATATTCGGGGGGGGGGGTATAAATAAATTATAATTATAATCATCATCATCAAATCAACCTTTGGAAAGGGCTACATTCTTCGCCACTGTTTTACTTGTGGCAAGGAGTTTCATAGCTCAGCTTTCCTCCACCTCAGTACATACATTTTCTGTGGAGGCGCAGCGACTCAGCCTTCCCATTTGAGGCAGCACAAGTCAATAAAACGAAATCCAATATCCTTCGCGCTCCCTCGAACAGCGCGCGCGCGCGGAATTCTCCGCTTCCCCTTTCCCCGCATGCGCAGGAAGATTTTGCGCACGCGCGGAGAGGTGGGTTTCCCCCCTCCGCCAAGCGAACTCGAGGGGCGACGGCAGCGTGGGCGCATGCGCAGCAAAAGCTCGAGAAGCTCGGCGGCTTTCTGGCTGGAAGCCTTGCGGCGGCGCACACCCCCCCCACCCGTCTCCTGCGTGGGAGAGTGCGGCGCGTGATGTCACAGAGCCTGCCCTTCCGCGCCTGCGCTTGGTGGTGGTGGTGACGTGCCGGGTGCTGGCGAGCCGGTTGGTTGGATGGAGGCGGCGCTTTGTTTTAACCCTTTCCTCTGCCGCTTCCCTTGCCCTTGCTGTTTCTGAGAGTGGCGAGCGGAGAACCATACGTCCGGATTTCCCAGGACATTAAATTTTATTTATTCATTTACTTATTCATTCATTTGCGAACACACAGCCTGGAGATCTTTATGACCGCCTTACTTAAATGTACACCTAAAAGCATATCAAAATCCAGCAGTAGTGGACTGTTAAGTTGTGGGTGAACATATCAGACGACACAGCGATTCTTCAAACGGCTCTTGTTTATTCAGAGGCCACAACAGAACTGAACTGAAGGGCTCAGTCAGCCTGCTTATATAGAGCTCCAGTACAGCGTTACTGTAGCAACTTTCTAAAACTATCCAATCACTGAACATCACTTTCGATCCTTCATTTGCATACAAACTATCCAATCACTGAACGTCACTTTCGATCCTTCATTTGCATAACTATCTACAGTATTCCCCTGTAGGCCCAGGGAGAGAACTTCAGTACATAACATGGACAGTAGTAGTTAACCTCCTGATGGGTCAGGTGCTCCATCCTCCTCCTGCGAACAGGTAAGCATCAGTAACTCACCTGGTAAGCATCTCTGTCCCACAACAGGAAATGCAGATAACAACTTCTTGCTGGTCTTTCTTGATGTTTCCCATCGGTATCCCTTCCTTCCTGCGAGGAGCTCGGCACCGCCTTGCAACAACGACCCTGTGAGGTAGTACACAATCGGTTCCGACGATCCACAGAAGCGCTTTATACCTCCCTGCTGCTTCAAGATGAAAAAACCCAAATGTTGCATGCTCTGCTGCTAGATTCTGCGCTTCCAAGAGAAATATTTACCAAAGGATGGTTTGCGCTACAAACTAGGCCCCAAATGCAAGACAGGTCGCTTTTAACCGTTTGTCCCTGTTTCTATTGTTATAGGAATTCTAAGGTCTCAAATATAGGATAAATGTTGGTAATTGCACAAGTTAACAAACATACATAAGTACAGTGCTTTTTCTGGGGGGTACGCAGGGGTATGCATACACCTAAACATTTTGTGAATAGACATGGTGTCAGATATGTATTTGTGGCCTCATAATGTGTGGCCTCATAAACTTGACAGCATCTTAAGAAGTAGAGACATCACCTTGCCAACAAAGGTCCGTATAGTTAAAGCTATGGTTTTCCCAGTAGTGATGTGTGGAAGTGAAAGCTGCACCATAAAGAAGGCTGATTTCCAAAGAATTGATGCTTTTGAATTATGGTGCTGGAGGAGACTCTTGAGAGTCCCATGGACTGCAAAAAGATCAAACCTATCCATTCTTAGGGAAATCAGCCCTGAGTGCTCACTGGAAGGACAGATCCTGAAGCTGAGGCTCCAATACTTTGGCCACCTCATGAGAAGAGAAGACTCCCTGGAAAAGACCCTGATGTTGGGAAAGGAGAAGGGGATGACAGAGGACGAGATGGTTGGACAGTGTTCTCGAAGCTACCAGCATGAATTTGACCAAACTGCAGGAGGCAGTGGAAGACAGGAGTGCCTGGCGTGCTCTGGTCCATGGGGTCATGAAGAGTCAGACACGATTAAATGACTAAACAACAACACAACAGCAATGTGGGTAGTGGCCTGATTTAAAAACAGATGCGTTTCGCTCATAAAATATGGATGTACGGCACTTATATAGATTTCCCATAGATCATTTATGCATTATGCATACATAAATAACATACTCTGACACCTAGGAATTTCAGTCTGGGTTATCCCCAACAAAAAGGATTCTTTTTTGGGGGAAAGTAGTTTTAAACATTCCCGCCCCCGCCCCCATTCATTATAAATCATTTCCCAATACACTTTTACCTTTTTACATGTCCCCCACATAAGAAAAAACATTCCCTCAGCTTCTTTACACTTCCAACACATATCTGATTCTCTTTTATAAATCTTAGCCAACCTACTCGGAGTTAAGTACCATTTATGAATCATTTTCGAATAATTCTCTTTCCATGAATAACATGCAGTAAATTTCAGGTCACTTTCCCAGAGTTTTATATCTATTGCTGAGTGTGTCACTGGAGCTTTAACAAGCTCATCTTTTGTTTCCCATTCTAGTACAAAATTACACATTTTAGACAAAAGTTTATCCTTATTTTATAAATATAAGCACAACAACTTTGCAAAAAAAAAACAGTGCTCAACAACCTTTACACACCAATATGTTGCCCTTGTCAGTATGGTCAGTAAATCAGTGACACAGGTCATGGTGGGGGATACTCCCTAGGAAAAATATTGTAGAAATTATATATTGGCTTGCAAATATGAAAATATAACAACGGAGCCCCAATGCTCAGCATCCTTTTCCAGAGGCAGAATCTCTCGGGCAGCTGTATGCGTGGAGGCAGGCGATAGACGGAAAATAGGTGGGAACAGAGCTGGTGCTGATTCTTACTTTTGTGGTTTTATTTGCAGAGAAGAAATGTGAGCAGTGAGGACTTAGAGGAGTTCTGGCGGAATAGTTTCGTGGTGATATCCCTTCACCTCGTCACCCGGCACGTCATTCTCAGGTTACCAGATCTGTAAGGGCCATGAGAAAACAGAGGGTGACTGATGATCGTTGGAGCTCTAGAGGACGATGCCACCCTGACTATAGCTGTGGGAAGAAGCGGGAAGAAGTACGGCAGCGTCTATTGCTTTTCTGCTCTTCGTGTGGGGTTGCCCTGGGAATGAATGTTTTCACCTAGAGAACGGCTTGGGATATATACTTTTGTCTACAGCCAGAGGAGCAAAGCTTCTCCACAATGAAGCTCAGCTTTGCCTTTTGCCTCTCCCTGGTTTTTGCAGTGGGAATGCTTCATGGTAAGAGACTTTTTTCCATAGCAGGGAGGCATGAAGGAGGGTGTTAGGGTTGAAATATGGCAACCCTGCCACAGACTCTCAACAATTTCAGTATGCAGAGATGCAGATGCATAATTTTAATAATTCTAGGAAACTAGGAGGCTGCTACTACATGGCAGCGTAGTCTCATGGAAAGAAACAGGGTTATTAATGAGGTGGAGGGAACGTTCTTTTATATGTGGTGGACCTGTAAAAGTGTAAAAAAGTATTGGGAAATAATTTATAACGAATTGGAAAAAAATGTTTAAAAGCCCCTTTCAAAAAAAAAAAACCCAACAACAACCAGAGTCCTTTTCGTTGGGAACAATTCAGACTGAAATTCTCAGGTGTCAGAAGAGGTTATTTATGTATGCCACTACAGCGGCCTGTGTTTTGTTAGCCCCAAAATGGAAAAACGGGAGACGTCCTAATCAAAGAAGAATGACATCTTAAACTGAAGGAATATTCGCAGCTTGCAGATCCAACTTATAGAATAAGAGAACAAGAAGAACATTCGTTTAAAGAAGATTGGAAAATGTTTATTGAATATAATGGGAAATTGTATACACCTGAAAACATTGGCAGCAGTAAGATAAATTCAACAGTGTAAATAAGTTTTGATGGATGTAACAGTGGAATACTGAATGGTTTAGTTTATATAAAATATGCAGGGATTTATGCTATACAGAATGAACCAAGGAAAGAGAAGAAGGGAAGGTCACTGATATTTTAAAGTTGTCTAAATGAATATTCTAAATTGCAAAACAGAAAATTACACACACACACAACACTTTTTTCTAAAAAAAATGTTTAGGGGTACTCTCATTTTACTACTCGTATTGAATTACTGCCCCTCAATGAGGCCAAACTTAGATTCACAAAATGTTTAGGGGTATGCATACTCCTGCTTCCCTCCAGAAAAAAGCACTGTATATATATTTAGAGAGAGAGAGAGAGAGAAACGGGGTTACGGTTGGAATATGGCAACCCTGCTACAGACTCTCAACAATTTCAGTATGCAGAGATGCAAATGCATATTTTAATAATTCTAGGAAACTAGGAAGGTGCCACTACATGGCAGCGTAGTCTCATGGAAAGAAACAGGGATAGGACAGAGTTTTAGCACCTGAAGTTTAACCTCCATGGTTTCCTTTTAAAGAACTCTGGGAACTGAATTTGTGGGAGGTGCGAAGAATTCTTTTTTAGCAATCCCAGCCCCGTTATTGAACTACAATTTCCAGGGTCCCTTGACTTGCAGCTGTTTTACATTTCTATTGTAGACATGCCACCAAGTTCTTAACAAACTATCCCCATCAACCAACCTTGCCTTTAAAAATGTATAATATACTACTGCAAATATCAAAATCGGCTCGTGTGGCTCTGGAAGTCAGAAGCCAAATAAGTTTACAATGGACGATGTAAAATTGAATATCTCTGTTTTTTACAGTTGCTAAGGCAGCACAAGGGAAATATGCTCAAATGCTCTTTAATGAGCTCTTTGAAGACTATTCAAATGCTCTCAGACCAGTGGAAGATACCGACAGCGTACTGAATGTCACTCTTCAGATCACTCTCTCCCAAATAAAGGATATGGTAAGTAAAAGAGGTCTATATTCTACAGATGGAAAGCCCCTGATCTTGTCTGTCAATTTTGAATTGCAGAGGCTTAAGGACTTTTGTTTTTATCTCGCTGCTTCTACGTACTTGAAGGAAGTACTGTGATATGGCTTGATTCTCTTTTTTTTTTTGCTAAAATCCCATGGTTCCTTCTCTGACTCACTAAAAGGGAATTACAGGCTGAAACTTACATTGGATTTTGTTAGGATCTGTAACGCGCATATCATCCTTGAGCTGCCTAGTTTATGGGTCTAACTGCAATACTTTATTTGTTTTTTTTAATCATAATTGAACATACATACTATTGTTATAACCCCTGCCCTGAAGCCTTATGACAAAGGGTGTCTAAGAAATAGAATAAAAAAAATTCCTGTATCAATGTTAGTAATGCACTCCAGTTTTCATTTCCCCATGTAGACAATTAAGACACTCCTTAAGATAAAAAGCAGTAGTTGAGCTACAAGTGAGTTACTGTTTTTTGTTACGTGATTATATCAGGCCAACACAGAAATATATGTTGATCACAATCTAAAGAGGATTCTCTCTGCCCCGTTTGCCCCATATTCCTTCCTTGGGGTGCAATCTGAGAAGAATATGGGTATTCTAATTATATCGGTGGGGCAGATTGTGGAACTCCTTCCCTTCTGTCTCAGTTAGTCATGCCTACATCCTGTTGAAATCAGTGTGTCAGGGGGGCTCAGTAAACCTAGCCCAAATTTTGCCAACCTGGTCCCTTTCGGATGTTTTAAACCACAACTCCTATCATCCTCACCCCAGTTGCAGCCCTAAACAAAAAGCAAAATCTAACTTAAGCAAAGCAATATATATGACTGAAGATACTGCTGAGCTCTGTTTTTATGAACACCAAAAAATGTAAGCAGACCACAAAGGTCTTTGCAGATGCATATTTTAATAATTCCAGGAAACTAGGACTGCTGCAGCCACCCACTGTGTCGATGCATGATGGAAAACTGCCATCATGATGTGACAAAGAAAGCACAATCTATAATTATGTCACCGAGGTTCTAACTATGTCAACTATTCTGTGAATCAGCTCTGTGTGTTGCCACAGAGCAGTACATTCACTTTTAGATCTACAGCATGTTCCAAAATAACCTTCTTGATGTGTTGACTTGCAGACATGTTCGTGCGAGAAGCTTTAGCTCATTGTCAAAGCACATGCAAAATGTCCCAGGTTTAATTCTGGACATCTCCTTTTTTATTAGTTTTTTATTTATATTTTTCAATTTTACACATTTTGTTGTTTTACAATCAACTTAACATTTCCAAATTTTGTCTTCCTTCCCCCTCCTTCTGCGGTTCTTCAAATTATTATTATTTATATCTTCTGCATGTCCAGTTCATTTAACTTGCTCATTTATTTATCAGCTGTAAATATATACTCTTATAAAACTGCACATTATTACATTCATCCTGCCAATGTTCTTATCTGTTTACAATTTATCTGTAAATATTCAATAAGCAATTTCCCTTCTTTTATAAAACGTTTGTTATCTTGATTTCTTTTTCTTCCGGTAAGTTTCACCATTTCTGCATAATCCATAAGTTTTTGTATCCGTTCTTCTTTTTCTGGGACTTCTGCTTCTTTCCGCTTTGGGACAAGTAACATTCTTGCTGCTGTACTAGCATACATCAATCAATTTCTATATAATTTAGGTAGTTCTGTCCCTATATTTCCCCAAATAAAAGCTTCTGGGTTGTTGTTTTTATAAAAGTTATTTTGAACATCCTTTTCAACTCATTATGTATCATTTCCCAATAAACTTTAACCTTACTACAAGACTACCACATATGATAAAAAGAACCTTCTTTCTCTTTACATTTCCAGCATTGGTTTGATTTAGATTTATACATTTTTGCCAGTTTGCTTGGAGTTAGATACACCATTGATATATCATTTTCATATAATTTTCTCTTAAACCATTTGTTGTTGTTGTTTAGTCGTGTCCGACTCTTCGTGACCACATGGACCAGAGCACACCAGGCACTCCTGTCTTCCACTGCCTCCCGCAGTTTGGTCAAACTCATGTTCATAGCTTCGAGAACACTGTCCAACCATCTCGTCCTCTGTCGTCCCCTTCTCCTTGTGCCCTCCATCTTTCCCAACATCAGGGTCTTTTCCAGGGAGTCTTCCCTTCTCATGAGGTGGCCAAAGTATTGGAGCCTCAGCTTCAGGATCTGTCCTTCCAGTGAGCACTCAGGGCTGATTTCCTTAAGAATGGAGAGGTTTGATCTTCTTGCAGTCCATGGGACTCTCAAGAGTGTCCTCCAGCACCATAATTCAAAAGCATCAATTCTTTGGTGATCAGCCTTCTTTATGGTCCAGCTCTCACTTCCATACATCACTAAATTTTATATCCATATTCCACAATCATTCTTACGCTTCCATATCTATGTTATAAGCGATATCTATTGCTAATCCCGGACATCTCCAGACAGGACTTTGAGATACTGTTTATCACGGGAGCACAACCTATGGCTCCTTGCATGTTTTTGGGTTCTCAGCTCCCATCATCCTCAGTTAGCATAGCCAGTTGTCAAGGATGATGGGAGTTGTAGTCCAGAAATACCTGGAGGGCCACAGGTTGCCCACCCTTGGGGTGGACAATATATGGTCTGATTCTGTATAAGACTGCTTCCTATGTTCCTAAGTTTAGGTCTCCTGTCATATTCCAGGATGAGAGAAACCAAATTTTGACCGCCTACCTATGGATTCGACAAACGTGGTATGATGCCTATTTGAAGTGGGACAAGGATGAATATGATGGGTTGGATTCTATCCGAATCCCCAGCAATCTGGTATGGAGACCGGACATTGTCCTTTATAACAAGTAAGTCTGGCCTGGGAAGGTTTCTTACAAATGTGCAAGCAAGAATCTAGCGCTATGCTTATTTATCTATTCATTGGTGGGGAAAATGAAGGATCTGGGGCCAGCTTGCGGAGAGAAGTTGCCTGGGGAAAGTGATAGATTTTGTAAATTGCATCCATTTTGCAGTCGGGAAGAGGGGACCGCCAGGCATTTGGAAACACAAATTGTCCGGCAAAAAGTAGTTCTAGCTTCAAATGATCTTGTGAGCTTAGGGCCAACAAGCCAGCTACGGTCACCTTTCATATGGTTGAATGATCAACTCATGAAATCTTCACTTGCCCCAAGCTTTTGTTTCCTTTGACAGGAAATCTAGGTTATTTCACAACACTTGTGTTACTTTCATCAGACATCTCTAGTCACTGGGTAGGTTGTGGACACGTAGAATATTTTCTCTTTCATCTACGTAAGAAAAAGGATGTGAAAATTGCACGTGTCTATACCGAAAGGTGTCTGAATGCCACAGTTTCAAAAGTGCTAAGGAAAAGCTCTCTCATGCTCTGGCAGACAGCCAGGCGTTTCATGTTTTGAATTTGTTTGTTAAGGTAGCTCAATGACAATTCACACACTGGCCATTTCATTCCAATATTGACTCTTGAGTAAAGTCATTCAGAAGGTATTCAAACTCTAAACACCTTTAAAGTATATATTGTCTTTTATGTGGGCAGTATGTTGTTGATAAGGGACACAGGTGCTTCATACATCAGCTTCATACATCTTCAATCAATTTAAAAATCTGCTATTAAGCACATTTAAAACTGTGGTTCTGCCTTTCGCACATGCAGCTCACAGTGGGACAGAGGCTCAAAAGCACTTTACACAGATGTGTGAAGCCTGCTTTAGTAAAATTATAGGTGAGCTGAGATGTGAACTGGGAGCTTGTGGCTTCCATCCCCTTCGAGCCTGTCTTGTGCTGTAATAATAATAATAATAATAATAATAATAATAATAATAATAATAATTTTATTATTTGTACCCCGGCCATCTGGCTGGGTTTCCCCAGCCATTCTGGGCGGTTTCCACAAAGACCAAAAATACACTAAGATGTCACACGTTAAAAACTTCCCTAAACAGGGCTGCCTTAAGATGTCTTCTGAATGTCAGGTAGTTGTTTATCTCTTTGACATCTGATGGGAGGGCGTTCCACAGGGCGGGCGCCACTACAGAGAAGGCCCTCTGCCTGGTTCCCTATAGCTTTGCTTCTCGCAATGAGGGAACCACCAGAAGCCCCTTGGCGCTGGACCTCAGCGTCCGGGCAGAACAATGGGGGTGGAGACGCTCCTTCAGGTATACTGGGCCAAGGCCGTTTAGGGCTTTAAAGGTCAACACCAACACTTTGAATTGTGCTCGGAAACGTACTGGGAGTTATGGGAGGGTGGTGCTGTGGTCTAAACCACTGAGCCTCTTGGGCTTGCCGATCTGAAGGTCGGCGGTTCGAATCCCTGCGACAAGGTGATTTATCTGAATATACTTATTGTTTTATATGTGTTTATGGTGTTGTTGTTGTTGTTGTTGTTTTAGGGCTGATGATGACTTTTCCGAGCCCGTGAACACTAACATTGTATTGAGGCATGATGGCAAGATTACTTGGGATTCACCGGCTATAACAAAAAGCTCATGTGTGGTGGATGTATCTTACTTCCCCTTCGATAGCCAGGAGTGCAACCTAACCTTTGGCTCTTGGACCTACAATGGTAATCAGGTAGATATTTTCAATTCTTTAGACAGCGGCGACCTCTCAGACTTTATAGAAGACGTGGAGTGGGAGATTCACGGCATGCCGGCTGTTAGGAATGTGATAACCTATGGCTGCTGCTCAGAGCCTTATCCAGATGTTACATTCACCCTTATTTTGAAAAGGAAATCATCTTTCTATATATTTAACCTGCTGCTTCCTTGTCTGTTGATATCTTTTCTGGCTCCACTGGGATTCTACCTCCCAGCAGACTCTGGAGAAAAAGTGTCTCTGGGGGTCACTGTTCTGCTTGCCCTGACCGTGTTTCAGCTAATGGTTGCGGAGAGCATGCCTCCTTCTGAAAATGTGCCCTTGATCGGTAGGTATCTGAGCGTTTATACTTTTTATGTAATTGAGCTGTGAGGGGTCCATTATTTGATGATGTTGTTGCCTGCTATGGAGCAAGCCAGCCCCTCCAGAATAAAGTGGTACCTTGGTTCTTGAACTTAATCCATTCCAGGAGTCTGTTCGGCTCATGAACCCGTTCGAAAACCAAGGCGCGCCTTCCGATTGGCTGCAGGAGCCTCCTGCACTCAAGCGGAAGCTGCGTCGGATGTTCGGCTTCTGAAAAATGTTCACAAACTAGAACACTTACTTCCAGGTTTGCGACGTTCGGGAGCCAATTTGTTCGACAACTAAGCCGTTCGAGAACCAAGGTACCACTGTATGTGATGACACCAAACTCACTTCCTTTGCTGCAACTCAAAGCCAAACGTAGTCTTTAGGCTAAGATGTCAAGAACCTTTCATACAATAAATAAACTTACATATCCAATTCATTTCACCTTATTGGATAGAATGTGGCAAAACGTAGCTTAAGTCCCATTGATTTTGATGGTTCTACTTTAAGCAAGATTTAGTCTGTGCTATGCATTTCTTTAAGTTCCTCAAACGTGACACAATCCTAACATTTGGTACAATGCATTGCAAAATAACAATCTCGTATTTAATGGGATAATTATCCCAACAAGTCCAGCTACAATGTGCCATTGTGGGGAGGGGGCTGCAGAGGATGCATCTGAGCTGATATAGGATAAGAAATAAAACTCAGTCCTGCCTTCTTCCTGGTCCCCTATGTTTGGCCTTGCAGAGCTGGTGGTGCTTTGTCTGACTGCCAAGGTGCATCCTGAAATGATAACTTTAGGGCTATGAAGTAGTGATTCCTTCCCTGGGGAGAATGCCTGGTGCCAACCTAGGTACCTTTAAGGCACTGGGGGTTGGAGTCAACTAAGTTGTTCTGCTACTGGAAGTCGGCCCAAGGATTCAAATTAGTGCACTGGGACTTCCCCATCTCCCTCGCAATGCCCCCCACCTCACCCAAATCTACTCTGAAGGATTGGGAGAACCCTCAGACTGGCGCATAGCGTTGCCAGACAGGACAATTGTCATAGTGCAACATTAAATTCAACTCTGGGCAAAGACTCTCTCTGTGCTGTTGCTTGTTGTATGCTATTTGTCTTAGCTTGCTTTACAGTGCTTTGGAAGTATTGATGAAGGGCAATATTGATTTTGTAGAAAACAAAACTACAGGGTCTACCTGGCCACTTTTGGAGACAGAGTGATGAACGAAGAGCCCTTTTGTTTGGTGCCATAAGGCATTTTTTTGTGCAAGTTATAGTTCACATATGGACAGATTCCCTAGACTTAAAAGGAAATGTGGTCCTTTCAATGATGCTAATGTCTTGTAATAAGGTAAAGGTAAAGGGACCCCTGACCATTAGGTCCAGTCGTGACTGACTCTAGGGTTGCGGCGCTCATCTCGCTTTATTGGCCGAGGGAGCCGGCGTACAGCTTCCAGGTCATGTGGTCAGCATGACTAAGCCGCTTCTGGCGAACCAGAGCAGCGCACGGAAATGCCGTTTACCTTCCCGCTGGAGCGGTACCTATTTATCTACTCGCACTCTGACGTGCTTTCGAACTGCTAGGTGGGCAGGAGCAGGGACCGAGCAACGGGAGCTCACCCCGTCGCGGGGATTCGCACCACCGACCTTCTGATCGGCAAGTCCTAGGCTCAGTGGTTTAACCCACAGCGCCACCCGCGTCTTGTAATGATGTCCACCAAATTCATTGCCAGCTCTGGTTGTCATGAACACGATCGTAACATTGGATTCTGCTACGGACCATTCTGATACGGGGCCAGATTCAGCTACCTGGTCCTCCTAGTGAAAGCCCACACAAGGACTTCTGCTAGCACAATGGGGCATTCCCCTCTCCACGTGCCTTTGGGGACGGGGTCAGGAGATCCCTTAGAACAGTACTCATGTGGAGGAGAGGGGAGTTTGTTTTGTTGGGCCAGCAGAGATGCTTTCACAGAAGGAAAGGTAAAGTGGGTGGCGGGTGATGCTGTGGTCTAAACCGCTGAGCCTCTTGGGCAGGCATAGGCAAACTCCGGCCCTCCAGATGTTTGGGACTACAATTACCATCATCCCTGACCACTGTTCCTGTTAGCTAGTAATTAAAGGGTGGTATTCAACTAAGTGGGGACGCAGTTGGTGCTGTGGGTTAAACCACAGAGCCAAGGACTTGCCAATCAGAAGTTCGGCGGTTCGAATCCCTGCGACGGGGTGAGCTCCCGTTGCTCTGTTCCAGCTCCTGCCAACCTAGCAGTTCGAAAGCACACCAGTGCAAGTAGATAAATAGGTACCTCTGTGGCAGGAAGGTAAATGGCATTTGGCGTGGTGTTCCGTCATGCCAGAAGCAGTTTGGTCCTGCTGACCTGGAAAGCTGTCTGTGGACACCCGCCAGCTCCCTCAGCCTGAAAAGTAAGATGAGTGCTGCAACCCTATAGTCGCCTTTGACTGGACTTAACTGTCCAGGGGTCCTTTACCTTTTACCCTTTTTTTACCACAGAAGGAACCATGTCCTGGGATAGCTCAGGGTCATGGTTTCAAGTCCCACATTGTGTGAAGATTCCTGTATTGCAGGGGGTTGGACTAGATGACCCTTGTGTTCCCTTCCAGTCCTACAGTTCTATGATTTTGTGACCTTATACCACTTTGAATTCCTTGGAGGAAAGGAACAGAAACGTAATAAAATAAGCAATAAACATTTAGAACAGCGCAGTGTTGAACTCCTCCCGTGATTGCTTGTTGTCTTTAATTCAAGCATTTGAGCCGTCTTTTCCCCTCACCTCATAGGTAAATATTACATTGCTACTATGACAATGATCACAGCATCCACAGCACTGACCATCATTATAATGAATATCCATTACTGTGGATCAGGAGCCAAGCCTGTCCCACAGTGGGCAAGGGTGGTCATCTTGGACTACATGTCAAAGATCTTCTTCGTTTATGACGTTGGCGAAAACTGCACAAGTCTGCAACGTGTCAAAGAGCGGGACCCAAAGGTGGAAAAGACGAATAGCGCTTGTCGACAAGACCAAGACAGATACGAAGGGACGAGGAGGCCACTTGCCAAGATCCAACACAGCAGCTGTGACCTCAAAAAGAAGCCCCCAGATGATGTTTGTGACGGCAGTGGAGTCCCGGGTGAAAATGCCAGGGATATTGTTAGTTGCTGTTCCTGCTACAGAATCCTGATCAAGAATATTGAATATATCGCTAGCTGCGTGAGACGCCACAAAGCCAACCACGCCAAAGGAGTGGAGTGGAAGAAGGTAGCCAAAGTGATGGACAGATTCTTCATGTGGATCTTTTTCATCATGGTCTTTTTCATGAGCGTTTTGGTCATTGGCAAAGCACTTTAAGGAGAAATGCAATTCCTCAAGCGCCCCCATGTTATATTAAAAGAGCTTTGCCCATGATGAAAGTGGATGACGTGTCTCCCCCAACCCTAGAACTTCATTCTTATCGAGTCTTCTCCAATTCCACATGGGGGCAAACATGTGCTTTCAGGATGAAGGTCTGCAATCTGAATCACACCTGACTTGGAAATAAACTGCATGGTACTTCCTTCCAAGTAAATGAGTACAGAACAAAAGTGCATATGTTTATAGTTTTCCCTACTGTGATGGACATTTCCTGAAAGGAAGAAAGGAACTATAGAAGTCCAATTATCTCCAACAAAAACCAGTTTGGTCAAGGACAGAGTCTTAGACCTGGATCAAGGAGGCTGATATCTATATGTACCTGTCTGTCTGTCTGTCTGTCTCCTTCACTGAGCTTGTTAGATGGTTTCGTGCAAGTTTCTATCTCTCATTCTCTCTCGGTTTCGTGCAAGTTCCTGTCTCATTCTCTCTCACGGTGGTGGTCAGGATAAAATTAGATGACAGTACGTTAACCTTGAGCTCATTGGAGAGAGCTGATCTGATAAATACTGTAATGAATTCTTGCATTGAGTGGGTTCTATGATTCTATTACTGCACATATCCACATTCATCAGCTTGACATCTCATCGTCCAATTATGATAGCTATGAAAGATGCTTAGATTAATCTTGTCTCTTGCCCCTTGTTACTTGTTTGTATAGTTAATGTAAAAAATAAACATAATAAAAAGCAATGCCTTTTAAACCAGCAACCTTTTGAAATTTTATAGATTTAAGGTTAACTTTTAAACTAACTTAGCTTGCAACATCAAACTCCTTTTAAATTTTTTTTGATCCTGCTTAAATTTGTCTAGCTCTTTCTCTCATTATTTTCCTTTTTTCTCTGCTGTCCTTTCCCCTTTCCCCTCTCTCTATTCTTTTTTCATTTTTCTCCTTCTGCCTCTCTCCAGATCACGGAGAGTGGCAACTCATGTGCAACCCAACATGTGTGAGGGTGCAACCCACGAGTATTTAAAGTGAATTATGTAAAGTGACTGTAGAAGTGCCATATTCCTAAAATCTTGTTTTGTGTGTGTCCAACTTGTTTTGTGTGGCTTTTAATTCCTCCTGTGGTATTTGCAGGACAAAAACCTGGAAATGTGTGTTTGCCTATTACATGGAGCCCATTCAATGAATTCAGGTTTTATTACTGCAGCATGCTGCAAATTTGCCGATGCAGCCTAGGTCATAAACTGATGCCGTTAAGTATTTCCATTCAGCCAAGTAAGGTACCTGTGTTGTAGGTTTGGGAACCCTGATATTCTAGACAGACAAATTCAGGGTGGCACTGAAAAGAGATCGCAGTCCAGAGGTCATGCGATAAAACTCATTTTCATAATTGTTGTAGCTAATGGGGAGCACGCTGGCAAAGCTGTCATTTAAGATGCCGTGGAATCCAACCGAGCTTGCAAAGCTATATGCCTTTGTCATTGTGGTTTGTCCCTTCCACCCCACCCAAGATCTCTTCGGAGGAAGGCAATCTTGGACGATTGTATAAATGAAACATAGAATTTGTAACGGTAGGCTTGGCCTTTTGTGCAGAATAATTAAAGATGTAACTGTATCGGGACTCTCATGTATAATGCAAGCCCCAAAGGACAGGTTGGATGTTAAAGGAGCATGCGGCGAAGGGCCACATTGAGTGCAAACTTATCAATTACAAGGGGTTGAAAAATACCCACTTTCCTCTTTCACAAAGAGGTATGAACCTTGAAACGGGTATACCACAACCAAGAGGCGTTTATAACTGGCCACGTGGGTACAAAGCAAGCCTATCAGTTTTCCTAATACCGCAGGAGGCATCAGTAGGATACTGATTTTTATAACAAAATGAGTCAGGGTGCTTCTTCTTCTTTGGCGATTCCTTGTAGCCGAGTAAGATTGTCTTCCATGAACACGGTTTTAAGAGTGAGTCCATACGTGACTGTGGGGGCCAATTCTGGATCCACACATCCTTCCACCGTGGGGACATAGTTTCTGGGCAGGAGTTGATCACGGTGAGGGCTTGCCAAGCATGCCTTCCTCTTAGCACGTTTCTCCCTTTTGTCCTCAGTTCAAGCATCTTCAAAGTCCATGACACCTTTGGTAAAGGCTGTTCTCCAATTGGAGCTCTTGCAGGCAAGTGTTTCCCAGTTGTCGGTGTTTATACTACATTTTTAAAGATTTGACTTGAGAGAGTCTTTAAAACTCTTGTTGATCTCCAGCACTACGCTGTCCATTTTTAAGTTCGGAATAGAGTAGTTGCATTGGAAGATGATAACCAGGCATCCAAACAACACGACCAGTCCAATGAAGTTGATGTTGAAGAATCATTGCTTCGACACTGGTGATCTTTGCTTCTTCCAGTACCCTGGCATTAGTTTGCCTGTCTTCCCAAGTGATGTATACAATTTTTTAGAGACACCGTTGATGGAATCTTTTGAGGAGTTGGAGATGGCATTTATAAGTGGTCCACATTTCACAAGCATACAGTAAGGTTGGTAGTACAATAGATTTGTAAACAAGCATTTTGTTTTCCCTGCTTCGCCCCACCCCATAGCTTCCCTTCACGGCATATTCTCTACCCTAAAGTCACTTTTCCCTCAGCTAAGCTCTGATTCCAGGAGTTCCATACTCAGTGCACAAACAGGAGCAGACAAACCAAAGGGACAGAAAGGATGGAGAATACTCTATGGTTTGTGTGTTCATGATTCTTGGGGTACCGTCCATAAGATTCCAGATAAGTAGGGAATTGTCACATCGGTCCCAAGCTGGAACGAACTTTGCAGGTCATTTAACAGGTCATTTAGTCCAGTGTTGGGTCCCCAGATGTTGTTGGACTACAACTCCCATCATCCCCTGCAGTGGCGTAGCAAAGTCAGGTGGTACCTGGTGCGGAAAATTTCTTGTCACCTCCCCGCCACATTGAAATTATTAAAAGAAGGAAAAATAAGATACTTACAGTTGCAAGTCTTATTTGCTGGTTTATTTACATTGTGAGCATAAGCACTTAAAACCATGTTTCATGACGGAAATGTCTTATGAATGATTATTATTTTTTACTTTATTTCGCTATTATGCAGCCTACTATTGATGTGGACTGCAGGAAGCTGAGGTGCTGTGTGGGTAGAACTGCAAAAAACAAGCACCAGTGTGGATATGCCCATAGCTGTCAACGTTTTCCTTTTTTTAAGGGAAATTCCCTTATTCTGAATAGGATTCCTCGCGAGAAAAGGGAAAAGTTGACAACTATGGATATGCCCACACTCTTGAAGAGTTTACCTAGAATACAAGAAGAGCCAGTGGCAGAGGAAGAGGGGTGCGGGGGGTGCAGTCCACCCCAAGTGTCATTACTGAGGGGGAAACAAAATGACAAAAATATGAGTTGTTAGGTTTTTGTTTTGTTTTTTAAAAAAGGCTCACAAATTTTTTTAGTTCAGTCAACAAATGTAATGAAACGCGGCTGGCACTGGGTGCCACACCGCAGGAGCTGGCACTTACCATGGGGCCTGCAGTGTGCCCGAGCCACGTGACTCTCCTGGGGTGACGTGGTGGCTTGGGGGCCTGCAGGCTCCACGCTGCCTGAAACGGCTGCGTGGGACTTGCGTCTGCCCTCCTCCTCTCCCTCAGCAGCCCTACAGCTGAGGGGGAGGTGGCGGAGAGGCTCCATGCAGTGCGCCCCGCTCCCATGTGGTGAAGAATGAAACTATGCTGCCAATTCTCGTTGTAGACCAGTAGAAAGTAAGCAGCACATAAGCGGCACACAAAACGCTACCAAACCATTCTGCGTTCTAAATCTGATATTCATAATCCAAAAATTGAGAGAGCCATGTACAAGATCTTCTGTTTGTGGCTTCTGTAGTAGATCTTGTACATCTTGTATTGCTTCAGGTTATATACGCTTCAGGTTACAGACTCCGCTAACCCAGAAATAGTGCTTCAGGTTAAGAACTTTGCTTCAGGATGAGAACAGAAATTGGGCTCTGGCGGCACGGCAGCAGCAGGAGGCCCCATTAGTTAAAGTGGTGCTTCAGGTTAAGAACAGTTTCAGGTTAAGTACGGACCTCCGGAACAAATTAAGTACTTAGCCTGAGGTACCACTGTACATATTTACCCACCAGCAGGCTCTTGCACCTTTGCTAGTTCTATGTACAAACATTTGAAATGCACAATATTATTGCGTCCAGCCCTATCCCCACCCCAGTTGTGTGGCAGCTGAAATGTCTATGGGTGCTTCCAGCTGGGGGTGCTTCCTCTCAGCTTCCCCACACGCCGCCCGCACACACGCCTGCCCACAACAGGACACCCGGGCTACGCCACCTGGAGCCTCTCGGCGGCCTGGTCTCCTTGCCCCCTGCGTGTCACTGGTACTCTTCTTCTGTTTATTTATTAAATTTATATACCGCCCTATATCTGGGGGTCTCAGGGCAGTTCACAGAATAAAATCAAGATATAAAACCACAAAATTAATAAATAATAATAATAATAATAGTAATAATAAAAAACAACCCAATAGCCTCTCCCCCAGCCCAATAGGATTGAAGAACAAGCTTAATACCAAAGAGCACACATTTAAGCTCCAATAAGGTTTCTGTTTCATACAACTCGGGTTTGTGTGTGTGGGAGAAAATTAAGAGATATACATAGCTGCATGTAAATAGTTATGAGAAACATTCTGTTTTGCAAGTTTTGTCACATAGCTTTAACAGTATAGTAGATCTTGGAAATACCAAAAGGAGGCTGGTTATTATTTTGCCAGTCATTCGTAAATACAGAGCAGTGTTTCGGAAAGACATTTTTCCTCCCTTCCGCCTTCCCTTGATAGCTTAGACATAGCAGCATTTTCCACAGTGCAAACTTCTAACCTATTTGAAAACGAGAAAGCTCCCAGCAATGCTTTGATAGGGGCAATGGAGCAATGAAGGCTCCCCCTGACGCCAAGAAAGGTAAGCTGCTCAATAGAGCTACCAGCTTTTTACTTTCAGTGCTGTTGGTTATTTTGGACGGGGGGGGCTGGTGGTTTGCAGGTGTATTCTACAATGCAGAATCACAGAATTGTAGAGTTGGAAGAGACCCTGAGGATCATCCAGTCCACCCCCCTGCAATGCAGGAATATGCAGGTGTCCCATACGGGGATTGAACCTGCAACCTTGGCGCTATCAGCTCCACGCTCTAACCAGCTGAGCTATCCAGACATGTCAGTGGGACGCAGGTGGCACTGTGGTCTAAAACTACTGAGCCTCTTGGGCTTGCTGATCAGAAGGTCGGCTGTTCGAATCCGGACAATGGGGTGAGCTCCCATTGCTCTGTCCCAGCTCCTGCCAACCTAGCAGTTCGAAAGCACACCAGTGCAAGTAGAGAAATAGGTACCGCTGTGGCGGGAAGGTAAATGGTGTTTCCGTGTGCTCTGGTTTCCGTCACAGTGTTCCATTGCTCCAGAAGCATGACCTGGAAAGCTGTCTGTGGACAAACGCCGGCTCCCTCAGTCTGAAAGTGAGATGAGCACCACAACCCCATAGTTATCTTTGACTGGACTTAAGTCCCAAACTCATCCTAAAGCTGTGTTTCCCAAACTTGGGTCTCCTGCTGTTGTTGGACTACAAAGCCCATCGCCCCTAGCTAGCGGGACCAACGGTCAAGGATGATGGGAGTTGTAGTCCAACAGATTGAGATGCATTGTCCTAAAGTCTGAGCATTTAAAATCAGAAAGAGAAGTGGAGAAGCCACACATAGTCCATTTTCTTACCCATACAATGGAACTTATGTTGCTGGGTGGCGGGGATTAAGTATGTTGCATTAACACATTAGTTCCTTAGTTTAAACTTTTTCACTTTGAAAACTAAACAGGTCCCATCCTTGCCCCTCCGTCAGCTGCATAATGTTGATGAGCAGCCAGAACAATGCATGTTCTAAAATGCATTTGGCCACTAGAGGGTGAATGTGCACTATGCTCTCCCTGCAGATAACAATTTTAAAAAAGATGCACTCCTTTGGGATTTAATTTTGGGTACTTGCTGGATGGCGCCATTGAATAGGACAGTTTTGAAGCCTTATCTCACTTTAGAAAACATGTGGATTCTGTCACTAATTGTCCCTAAGTGTTTTGTTTTGAAATGGGAAGCCGCTGGTAATCTCTGTCTTTCTAAATATACAGATAAATAAGGCAGATGCAGTTATTTATTTATTGGCACTTTATTTGGAATGTAGGATGAGACGAAGCTGTTTTATCTTGTCAGCTGCTTTTTTTGTCCACGTAGCCCAGAAATGTGTGCTCTGGCGGGCAGCACCAACACAGGGTACGAGGCAGAAGCCTTTTGCATCATCTGCGACATGAGCCTTTTAACTGGAAATGAAAAGAACTGCACCTTCAAAGCAAGTTCTCTGCCACTGAGCAATGGAATGATTTAAAAAAAAGAAGAGAAAGAAAATCAGGGAAAAGAGGAAGAGTATGAATCTACCCCAGCCCAGAGAGAGGGAGATCTCCACTGGAGAAGCTTTACTGTGGCATTTGAAATCTTTATCTTCTCCTTTTTTATATTTTTTTAATTAATTTTCCAATACAAAATTAAAACAAACATTTTCAATATTATCACAGATACATAATTTTGACCTCCTTCAGCTCATCCGCGAATCTTCCGTTTTCTGATCTTTTTCCCGCAATTCTGAATTTAACATTGCCTTTTATTTTAAATAACCTACTCCCTCTGTTCCCTTTTTTACAATGTTTCTAATATTTATTTCTTCACAAAACTTCCTGTAAACCCACAAACGTTATTTGTTCTTCACATATGCTTTTCATATAATCTACAAATTTACTCCAGTCCTCAGTAAACTTGTGATCTTGTCGGTTTCGGACCTTTCCTGTTAATTTGTCTAATTCTGCGTAGTCCGTTAATTTCATTCTCCACTCTTCTATCAATGGTAGTTCTTCCTGCTTCCATTTTTGGGCCAGTAATATCCTTGCTGCTGTCACTGCATATAAAAATAATTTATGATCTTTCCTATTTATTTCGTTTCCAACCATTCCTAACAAAAAGGCCTCTGGTTTTTTAACAAATTATATTTCAACATTTTAAAAAACTCATTATATATCAATTCCCAGAAGGCTCTCACCTTTTTGCACTCCCATCACATATGGTAAAATGTTCCCTCTTTTTCTTTACATTTCCAACATTTATTACATACGTTATACATTTTTGCTAATTTCACTGGGGTAATATACCATCTATTTTCAGAAATCTTTATCTTCTCTAACACACACACAAAAATAGGGTGGCTATATTTTAAAAAGTAAAAACCAGGAGCTTTTTTTTAAGACAAACCCCAAAATTGTTGAGTTAGTTTTTTTTAAACAAAACACCCAAAAACCTAAGATGCAGGACAAAGCGCTGTCTTTCAGAAATTCCCCCTGGACATCAATTCTGCCTTTGAAAATCCCGTAATGTCCAGTATGTATGGCAGCCAAACACAAAAAGGTCCAGAAGTTGTTGTGCCGTACACACTAACCTTTTGAAGCACATTCGAAACACGTTCCTTCCCTCAAAGAATTCTGGGTACCGTAGTTTCTCGAGAGTTGTTGGGAATTTAGCTATGTGAGAGGTAAACTGCAGTGTCTACAATTCTTTGAGGTGCTTTGGATGTGCTTTAAAGGGATACTGAGTACGCAGCCAGGGTAAGGCTGCAACAATACTATGCACCGTTACTTGGAACAAGGTCCACTGAACTTGGTGGACTGTGCTTCTGAGTAAAGATCATTGTAAGGACCAACACAAAGATCCTAATGGAGCCTAGCCTTCCAATGACCCCATAGGATCCTGTGTTGGATCTGCAAGCCGTTTTAGATGGGATGTTTTAATTCAAAGTGATTTGGGTCCCATTGACTCTGAACTCAGCTACACAGCTGCAACTAAAATGTTTTAAGTCTGTTGTAAAGTGCAATATACAAATGTGACACTAGATGGCGACAGTGAGCTACGGCAAATTCAATGTATTTTTCAAAACTTTTTAAAAGCATTTTCGCAGCCTTTTTTATGTGTGTAGACCCCAAGTCAATGGGACAAAATTCAATTGAAATCCCTATGCTGTGGAATGAAAACCCCAATCTGATTGGCTAGATTAATCCAACAACCCAATCTCTGCCACTCGAACCTTATAAATAACAGCAGCTGCAAAATGCTTTCCATCACACCTCTCTTCACTTCCTTGGTGGGCCTTATTTTGTATTTTTGTTGTTGTTGTTCTGTTCATCCCAAGTGAGAGGAAAACCCCATCCTGGATCAGGGAGGCAGGACTGTGTTGGCTAAAATCCAACGGCTGCATATGGTCTATGCTCCCAGTTTGTTTTGCTGCCGCACCAGACAGCTCTAGAGACCCATAAGTTGAATTATGTGTCAGATGAGGAATGAGGGGGGAAAGCATGGAGTGATTTCCCTTTTCCCCGCAAGGCTGGTTCCAAGGCACTGGCTAGCTCTTTTCAGCTGATGTGAGCTGATGGGAGGATTTGAGAATCTGCCTTGTCGGCCGCAGGTGAGCAGAAGCCCCTCTTGGGCTTGTCGAGAGGCAGAGCAAGTCTCACATCTGAGCCAGGCAGCTGAGCAACCATGTCAGCAGAAAGGCGAACTTGGTAACAGGTTGATATTGCAGTTGCTAGCTAGAATCAAGGCTGTGAAAAGCCTGCCCAGAGTCAGCCCCACACCAGGGAGGCTGCCAAAACAAACAGAGCCTTGTGCAACGTACAACAGGGTGCCCTTGCACTTGATCTCTTTCTTTTGCAGAAATCAGTCTTCCTAGAAACTCCCTCGTGGACTAGATCTCCTTCACCCTGGGACACTCTCAAAAAACAAGTTTAGTTGAATGAGGAACTCTGCTTAGGGAATGAAGCATGCTTGTAATTTTATTTGCCCTGCTTTCCTCTGTTAATCTTAAAGTGTGTGTGTGTGTGTGTTGGGCTGCATGCACACATTTGCAGTGCATTTCAAGCATACACCCTGCTCCAAATCCTGGGAACTGTAGTTTGCCGCGCACCAAGCTACAGTTCCCGGCACCCGTAACAAGCTATCATTCCCACAATAATTTGGTGGTGGTGGTGTGTGTGTGTGTGTGTGTGTGTGTGACATGCTTTGAAAGTGCTCTAAATCTGTGGTGCATATGCAATCTTGTGGTGGTAGAATCAAAAGCTTAAACGAAAGTGAGATGGTTATAATTTCCGAACACGTTCCTGTTTTAATGGAGCGGGGTGGGGGAATCTCAAAATCTGGTTAATAGAGCTATCGTGCAATAAGTAAGCAGAGCGAAGGTACTTTTATGCTCAGATTGGAACAGTAAAAGGGAAAAGGAAAGATTGGATAAAACAATGCATAAGATGTTGTTTTTTCAGAGATTGTGCATTAGTCTGACCGGTTAAAGAGTCTATTTACTACATCCACTTCCACATTAATGCAAGGACTCGTGGTGATGTACATAGTTCCTACTCTTTTCATTTTATGTTCACAACATCCCTGTGAGGGAGATTAGGCTGAGAATATCCCAATGAGCTTTGCATTTGAGTGAGAATTTGAAACCTGGACTCTCTGGTCCGAGTCTGACAATCTTAACCGTTAGGGTTGAACCACAAAACTGGTTCTCAAGTTCCCAAATTATTATATTACTTAAAATGCATTCTAAGGGGGAGAACAGGTGAAGATGGCTGCCTAAGAGACTGGTAAGCTGTTGCTAGCCAGAGTAGGCACAACTGAAGTAGATGAACCACTGACCAGTCTCGGTATAACTTAAGGCAGTTTCATATCTTCTTTGGCGATCACTCATAGCCAAGTAAGATTGTCTTCCATGAACACGGTTTTAACAGTGAGTCTGTAAGTGACTGTGGAGGCCAATTCTGGATCCACACAGCCTTCCACAGTAGGGACATAGGTTTCTGGGCAGGAGTTGATCATGGTGAGGGTTTGCCAAGCGTGCCTTCCTCTTAGCACATTTCTCCCTTTCCTCCTGAGTTCGAGTGTCTTCAAAGTCCATGACAGTTTTGGTAAAGGCTGTTCTCCAATTGGAGTGCTCGCAGGCCATTGTTTCCCAGTTGCCAGTGTTTATACTACATTTTTAAAGATTTGCCTTGAGAGAGTCTTTAAAACTCTTTTGTTGACCACCAGCATTACGTTGTCCATTTTTAAGTTCAGAATAGAGTAGTTGCTTTGGAAGATGATAATCAGGCATCCGCCCAACATGACCAGTCCAATGAAGTGGATGTTGAAGAATCAATGCTCTGACACTGGTGATCTTTGCTTCTTTCAGTGCACTGGCATTAGTTTGCCTGTCTTCCCAAGTGATGTGTAAACTTTTTCAGAGACACCGTTGATGGAATAGAATCTCATATCTATCTATCTATCTATCATCTATCTATCTATCTATCATCTATCTATCATCTATCTATCTAATCTATCTATCTAAACTATCTATCTATCATCTATCTATCATCTATCATCTAAAATAAATGCTAATCCATTGTGAGAGTTAGAAACTAGAAATCTTTCTCACATACAAAAGCCACAGTCCATCACATGGTTAAGCACAAGCCAGCCCATTAAGTTTGATGGGTTTAAGTGCTGGATCGTGGCCATGAGAGATTAACAAAAACAGCCTTGTCAGACTTTTATCGCCAGCTTACTCTGGGAGCGTTTCCAGCTTTTCATACGTTGACTTTTTCTCCCGAAGCTACATCTCCTTAAGAGCAATTTTATCTATAGTGGGCAAATTACTTAATTGCATGCTATTAAAATAAGAGATTCCAGTTCGAGTACAAAGCTCCAAGGTTCAAAGTTGTAGGTGGTTGGGTTTTTTGTGTGTGTATGTGTGTGAAAGAAATTAGGTGAAAATCTTATCAGCGATCTGTAGGACAGTTTGAAGTTTCGTTTCACTCTGCCGCATGAAAGCTCAACAGATTCTGTGTTGTGCAACAAAGAATCTAGGTTTCATATTTTCAGAACCACAAGTAACACTCGCTCTCTTAATACTGGCTGGGATCCAGCATTCCCTCCCTTGGATCCCCGCAATGCTATATCAAAAGCTGCTTTTAAAGTTTCCTCACCCAGATCATAGGCTTTGGGAAGGCAACACAAGCGCTATGGGGTGTGTGCAATGTTGTCAAGGGCCTCCAAAAAAAGGCCTCGAGGGCCGCATGTGGCCCTTGGGCCACGCATTAAACAACCCTGCTTTATAGCATGAAGCCATCCCTGAAATTTTGATTGTGGAAGACCTGCTCAAAGATGCGTGTTTCCCCTATAGAATTAACAAGGGTTCCTTAGTGCCAGGAGAGTTTGATTTCTGAAAGTTTTGGGAGGGGGCAGTTACTGATCTTACTGGGTCCCACCAGGAAATTTGGCTGGCAGGAAGCTGTGCCACTCTGCATGGGCACATTGCTTTGAACGTCTTGAGAGTGACTCAGTGCCACGTAAGATGATGGCATTGCTCCCAAAACGTTCCAGGAAGTGCACTGAGAGGCTTGTGAGCAGCACAGCATTTTTATTAAGTTAGAAAAGCAGGGAAGAAATGAGAAACCTTTGTCTACCTTGTAAGATTCATAAAAGTAAATCAGCGGCTGCCTCCTTAAGATTTCAGAAATAAATTGCTCCTCACCCCCTCCTGTGGTCTTTCAGGAGAGTTTTGTTTCGTAGGGGTGCCAAGTAAAAAACAGGACACCCTGAAAGTGTTGACCAAAAGCTACGAGAATTTTGAGTTCTGCGGCTGTTTTGGCATTTTCGGCACGATTTAATCCCCGTTGCCAGTTTTCCGGGATATTTGCCCAATTTCCAAGAAGTAATCCAGGATGCTATTTTGGGGGGAGAATTCCAGGTCATGTCCTGGGCAATCAGGACGTATGACAGCCCGAGTCTGTAGCAGTGGGAAGGAATGGAGTTAGGATTTCTGATTTGCTGCTTGGACAACCTATTTGCTACATGCATTGCTCAATCCAGGTTGGAATAATAAGTGTTTGGACCACACATTAATTAACCACAAAACTGTCCAGATATCCTTATTATCATGCAATCATGATGATTTGTGCTCATGATGGTATCAAGGTGGTTATACACAATCCCACTTTCAAGACTGTTTCCGCTCTCAAAAGTTTTGCGCCAGAGGTATCGTTGCCCATTCATCCAGACCTGGCGCTTCTCCAGCTGATCATGAGAACTCTAAACCGGGAAGATAAATGAATGAATGAAGGAAAGGAAAGCAAGAGTGATGGAGAGCTGGACTTTCCAGATTTCCCTTAAATCCAAGCTGAGCCATGAAGCTTATTGTATGGCTGTGGGTGGGTCAGCATCTCTTTTGGACCCAGAGGTTCTTGCGAAGTTAATCCAGTATCCACCACCCTAAGTTTGGAGGATAGAACGGATGCAAATGTGATAAATAAGATCGCTCCCTTCGGTTAGCAGTTCTGGGGCTCGCTTTTCATCTGACCTGGGACAATACTGTAGGGGCACAGAATCTACTGTAGACTGGATGAAATAATGTACCGTAATCATTTAATAACCCTTTTCCAGCCATGACCTTTGCTCAGTGAGGCAGTAAACACTGAAACAAAAAACACATTACCTACCTAACCAATTGTTTTAACCAGATATGTTAATGCATTGCCCTAAGTATGTAGGACATACTTTTAGGTGATCAATGGGACGAAGGTGGCACTGTGGTCTAAACCACTGAGCCCCTTGGGCTTGCCAATCAGAAGGTCAGCGGTTCGAATCCCCATGACGGGGTGAGCTCCTGTTGCTCTGCCCCAGCTCCTGCCAACCTAGCAGTTCGAAAGCCCACCAGTGCAAGTAGATAAATAGCTACCACTGCAGCAGGAAGGTAAATGGTGTTTCCGTGTGCTCTGTCTTCCCTTACGGTGTTCTGTTGTGCCAGATGTGGTTTAGTCATGCTGACCACATGACCCAAAAAGTTATCTGTGGACAAATGCCGGCTCCCTTGGCCTGAAAGCGAGATGAGTGCCACAACCCCACAGTCGCCTTTGACTGGACTTAACCGTCCAGGGGTCCTTTACCTTTACCTTTTTACCTTTAACCAGATATGTTAATGAATTCCCCAAATGCACTGCCCTAAGTCTGTGTAGGGCATACTTATAGGTGATCAGTGGGGCTTACCTTTAGAAAAGTGTGTATTACAGTGTGCCCATCGATTCTGCAATTGATTGTAGTATATGAATTGGCCTTAAACCTTCTGTCTCATTCTTACAGAAAGGGAAGCTGTTTCTCATTCCTTTTACACCAAGCTGCACCCAGAGATTTGTGGTCTCCCATGCAGTCAAGCCGAGGAATCTTTAGACTTTGGACTCTTTGGGCAATTTATCTGTGTTTCCTCTATTAAGGTTGTACTTTGTAATCAGTCTTGGGTCTCTGATGCCTCGCATCTGGGAAGGTAGCCTGGTGCCCCAGGGTGGCTGAACTAGATGTTCCTTTCGAAAAGCAAATTCAGGGACACGTTGACAAACTGGCCTGAGCCCCACCCAGACCTCTTCCAGAGTCTTAGACGGTGGCACGAGGAAGCAATGAGCTACTAAATTCTTAGTAATATCAATACGAGCAGTCTGAATTGTACCAGCGTGATCAAAGGGCTAGCTCTCCAAACATTTGGTTGATAATCAATATTTTTAGAAAAGGAGGAATGTAGCAGCCTGCCTGCTGCTGATGTCAATCCCCAATGTGTCGATTGGAAAGTGGCAGGACCGGGAATCTGGTGGAGCCAAGATGTTAAATACAGTCAGACCTTGGTTGTCAAATGCCTTGGTTCTCGGACATTTTGGCTCCCAAACGCCACAAACCCAGAAGTGAGTGTTCCGGTTTGCGAACGTTTTTTGGAAGCCGAATGTCCGATGTGGCTTCCATGGCTTCCGATTGGCTGCAGGAAGCTCCTGCAGCCAATCGGAAGCCACAACTTGGTTTTCGAACCATTCCAGAAGTTGAACGGACTCCCGGAATGGATTAAGTTTGACAGCCAAGGTACCACTGTACTAGAGTTTCTGAATCCAGATAGGTTTTTTAGACTGACATATTCACCCCATTTACCTGAAAGTGAGCAGCATCAATTCAATAGAATTGACTTCTCAGTAGATTACCCTCAGCAGATTAATTTGTGGTAATCTATCCAATTCCTGGGGTAGCCAATCCTGATTTGTGTCTGTCTGAATGAAGGGATATCTATTCTACAAATCTGTAGCTGTCTTGTATCAGTTTAGCGATATCAATTTCCTTCCCAAAATTCCTGGTGTTCTCCCTTAGCTTTGATTAGATTTGGCCTTTGTATATTTGGATAGTCCTACCTGGAAAATGGGCTTGGCGAGGTTGGAGAATTCATAGAATCAAAGCGCCAGAAGGGACCCTGAGGATCATCAAGTCCACCCCTGCAATGCAGGGATATGTAGCAGTGTAGGGATATTCAACTGTCCCATATGGGGATAAAACCTGCAACCTTGGTGCTATCAGCATCACGCTCTAACCAACGGAGCTACACTGGTAGTTGTCATTTGGTGAGATTGCTGAAAATGTCTGTTGGAGGTCCCCAGTCTCCCTCTCTGAACTACAATTCCCAGAGGTCTGATTGCTACGTCAGTCTGTATGTGGCACGACCTTTGCTGTGGTCTAAACCACTGAGCCTCTTGGACTTGCCGATCAGAAGGTCAGCAGTTCAAATCCCCACAAAGCAGTGGGCTCCCATTGCTCTGTCCCAGTTCCTGCAAACCTAGCAGTTCGAAATCACACCAGTGCAAGTAGATAAATAGGTACCTCTGTGGCGGGAAGGTGAACGGCGTTTCTGTGCGCTCTGGTTTCCATCACAGTGTGCCATTGCACCAGAAGCAGTTTGGTCATGCTGGCCACATGACCCGGAAAGCTTTCTGCGGACAAACGCCGGCTCCCTCAGCCTGAAAGGAAGATGAGCGCTGCAACCCCAGAGTCGCCTTTGACTGGACTTAACCATCCAGGGGTCTTTTACCTTTAATCATGACCTTTGATGTGATTAAACTGCTCCCTGGTTTTCTGTTAAGCTGACTTGGCTTCCATGCTAGCTGCATGTTACGCTCCTTGGGTATCGAGAATGAAATTATTGGCTCTACAAAGCTGCCCTTTGTTACTTTTATTTACTAAATCGTCCCCTTACGGGTTTTTCCAGTTTCCTCCACACCATATTATTTCTTTCTGGTTTCATTAATACAAACACCTTTTAATGTGCTTTTAATTTCGTTCATTCACTCCGTGTCTCTTGCATTCCTCTCCCTTAACTGTCAGTGACTTGTGCATGAAGAAGAGACTTGTTTTTCTGGCCACAAGAATAACTGTGGCTGACATTAGTGAGCATCAGGAATCAATTTGGGAACACTTGATCAAATATTGAGGAACAGGCCTGCGGAATCATAAGTCTATTTTGGAGGGACGTGTTGGGGCATTCTATAGTTTTCCTCACAAAGTATCTCAACCCTTTGAACCATTTCATCCATTGTAGAGAAAATTATTAAATCCTGGTTCTAGGGGCATTTAAGACCTCAAGCTGGGTGCTCTCTCTCTTTCTGCTCCAATTATTCACACCTAGATACAATCTTAGACATTATACTCAGGGAACATCAGGATGACCTTTTTAAACATTCATTCTGATTTGCTTGCAGGAAGATTAGACAACTGAAATATATCGAGTGTGGATTTCATGCTCTTTATTCAGCTCATAGTAGTGAGGAATGGAAGTTCCCCCAAAATATCTGCTTTATATACATTATTTACACAATGGGTCTCACGTGATTGGCTAATTCCAGGATTCTCCTGTAGGCCAATCAGGTTGCGGATTCACTTCCAGCTAGAGCTGGATTCGGTGGCTCCTGTGGACCAATCATACTGCTGCATTGTTCTAGGACCAATCAGACTGCTGCATTCTGAATCCTATTGTTCTAGGACCAATCAGACTGCTGCATTCTGAATCCTATTCAACTCAGTACATAACAACAACATTTGCTGTTTAATTGGCATTCATTCTGATTTGTTTGTGGGGAGGTTTGATGGGTCTAAATCTTGTCTTAACACTTTTATTCTTTCTCTTCTTTAAAGCGGATGACAATGCCAGTGTGAAAAGTGCTATATATATATATATATATATATATATATATATATGTGTGTGTGTGTGAAAAGTTCTATATAAATGAAGTGAAGGATTATCCTGTATCCTGTACCCTGCCACCTCCCCCTTTCAGTAACACCCTGACTTTGACACCACCCTCGCTTGACATTCTTTGGCGCAAAAAAAAAAAAGAAAAAAAGAGAGAAAAGGTATTAGTTTATTTAGAATTTTCCCTCCCAAGATTAGTTGGAAATTCAGAAGATAATGTAGCTGAGATGGAATTTTTAATTTCTGCTGAATAATCATGCAGCCTGGAACAAAGTTGCCATCAGAAAGACACACTCAGAGGAAGGGGACTTCCTAGCTTTTTCCTTTATTCCATCAAGTTTAAAGTGAGATTGCCCTGTAATGTAGGGTAGGCTGAAGGACACTGTTTCACCAAAGATCACCCAGTGAGCTTTATGGAACCCTAGTAAGCAATAGCAATACTCCCCCTCCTACCCACCCCAAACCCCTTTTAGAGAAATGTTAAGACATCAAGCTTTAATAATAATAATAATAATAATAATAATAATAATAATAATTTATTTATTTATTTATACCCCGCCCATCTGGCTGGGCTTCCCCAGCCACTCTGGACGGCTTCCCAAAAAAATTAAAATACTGTAATACATCAAACATTAAAAGCTTCCCTTTATTAACTATGAATCCCGAAATTTGGGATCACTTCCAAACCAGTGCTAAAGTTTTCTACTTGTTTTGTGCTGTGAACCCTGAATCTTGTACCCTCCCTGAACCTGAGTAATTGACACATCAAACCAGGGCGAGATTTTTGGGTGTTAACTACAAACCCCAGTTTGATAAATCAATTGCTCAGTTTTGAGGGGCGGCACTACTAAATGTGGAGTTTGTGCTACAAATCAATACAAAATGAGCACAAAACTTTGGCACCAGTTTGGAGGGGAATCTCAAATTTCAGAGTTTACAGACCCTCCAATTGTCCCTATTTTCCAGGACATCCCGAATTTAGAGAAGCCATCCCAGTTTCTGATTTGATCCCGGAATGTCCCACTATTCCTTAGAATGTCCCTCTTGTCATTGGAGAAATGTTGGAGGGTATAGAGTTATCTGACCCTGTTATGTACTGAGTTGAATAGGATCCAAACTGCAGCAGTCTGATTGGTCCTAGAACAATAGGATCCAAAAGGCAGCAGTCTGATTGGTCCTAGAACAATAGGATTCAGAATGCAGCAGTCTGATTGGTCCTAGAACAATGCAGCAGTATGATTGGTTGGCAGGAACTACCCAATCATGCTCCAGATAGAAGTGAATCCACAACCTGATTGGCTTACAGTAGAATTCCGGAATTAGCCAATCATGTGCAGCCCATTGTGTAAATAATGTATATAAAGCAGATACTTAGAGGGGACTTTCATTCATTCCTCCTCACCACTATGAGCTGAATAAAGAGCATGAAATCACTTCGCGACTCTGAGTATATTTCAGACCCCCAAGCCTTCTGAGGGCAATCCTGTAAAGGGAAGGGTGTTTTTTTAAACGTTCAATGTTTTTCTGTGTTTTTATATATCTTGGAAGCTGCCCAGAGTAGCTGGGGCAACCCATTAAGATGTGTGGGGTATAAATAGTAAAATTATCAATATGGAATGGGACGTCCCTATCTTCATCTGAAAAATGTTGGAGGGTATGAGTTCATGGTTAATAAAGCTGAGAGACCAGGGTTCAAATACCCACCAAGCTCACTGGGATTTAAACCCTGATCTCTGAAAGTTTTGGGAGGGGCTGTTACTGATCTTACTGGGTCCCACCAGGAAGTTTGGCTGGCAGGAAGCTGTGCCACTCGGCGTGGGCACATTGCTTTGAACGTCTTGAGAGCGACTCAGTGCCACGTGAGATGATGGCGTTGCTCCCAAAACGTTCCAGGAAGTGCAACTGAGAGGCCTGTGAGCAGCACAGCATTTTTGTTAAGTTAGATAAACAGAGAAGAAATGGGAAACCTTTGTCTACCTTGTAAGATTCATAAAGGTAAATTGGCAGCTGCCTCCTTAAAATTTCAGAAAGAAATTACTCCCCACCCCCTCCTGTGGTCTTTCAGGAGAGTTTTGTTTTGTAGGGGTGCCATATTTCAGAAAGTAATAACCAGGACACCCCAAACATTGTTGAGCTTTTTAAAGACAAACCTCAAAGTTGTTGAGCTTTCTTCAGAATTTTTTTGAGTTTTGGAGCTGTTTTAGGCATTTTGGGCAAGATTTAACCCCCATTGCTGGTTTTCCAGGACATTTGCTTGATGTTCAAAAAATAATCCATGATGCCATTTTGGGCGGAGAATTCCAGGTCGTGTCCTGGACAATCAGGACGTATGATAGCCCGAGTCTGTAGCAGTGGGAAGAATGGAGTTAGGTGAAATATACTCAGTCTAGAGTGGATTTCATGCTCTTTATTCAGCTCATAGTGGTGAGGAGGAATGAAATGTTTCCCCACAGTATCTGCTTTATATACATTATTTACACAATGGGCTGCACGTGATTGGCTAATTCTGGAATTCTCCTGTAAGCCAATCATTTTGTGGATTCACTTCCATCTGGAGCTGGATTGGGTGGCTCCTGCAGACCAATCATACTGCTGCATTGTTCTAGGACTAATCAGATTGCTGCATTCTGAATCCTATTGTTCTAGGACCAATCAGACTGCTGCATTTTGGATCCTATTTTTCTAGGACCAATCAGACTGCTGCATTTTGGATCCTATTCAACTCAGTACATAACATAGGATTTCTGCTTTCCTGCTTGGACAACCACTTTGCTACATGCATCGCTCAATCCAGGTTGGAATAAAAAGTGTTTGGACCACACGTTAATTAACCACAAAACTGTCCAGATACCCTTATTATTGTGCATTTATAATGATTTGTGCTCATGATGGTATCAGGGTGGTTTTAAGACCTCCAAATAGTTGAGTTTTGTTTTATAACAAAAACGCCAAAAAACCCCACAATTTTTCGATTGACTTACCAAAGATCCAGGACAAAGTGCCACATTCCACCTTTGAAATCCCAGTGACGTCCGGGAAATTCTGGACATAGAACAGCCCTATGTTTTGTGTCCCACCCATCGAATGAATGGCCAAAACAGACCGTTTCAGAGCAGTCTCTGTCCAAAGCTCTACAAAGCCTGGGCCCAACCCTGGACCAATCGTAAAGCAAACAACAGGTTATCATGACAAACAGGGCGGCTTTGATTAGCTGTCACACAGCCTTTTTAACAACACCCTGTAAAGCAAAGGGATTGGGGAAAGGGGGTGGGGGTAGGGCAAGCGCTCCAGCAAGACAAAAGGTATCTGGATTCTGGTAATTTGGTGTCTGTGCTTTACCAAAAAACAAAACACTGCGGTGGTATTTGCTAAGCTTTGCAATTCCAGAGAATTGTGCAATTATGCAACAACCAAAGGAGGAAATGAATCCAGGGTAACTAAGCCTCCGAGGAGACATGTGAGACTCTGACTCTACAAGCAAGTCTTCCTTTTCACCATGCACCATTATAATGGAAGAAAGGCTGGATATGCAAGAGTGCATAAATAAATAACCATGATTTATGTCTTTATAATTACCCGGAGGCGTACGTCACCCTTCCCCCCACTTTTGTACTCTCGGTTATCTTCCTTCTCTCCAAAATAAGGTGTGATAACTGCTGGTGTAACCCACAGTCCACACCAGTAACCCACAGTAAGCCACAGTCCACACCATGCCTTTCAAGAATGTGGCTTTCCCCCAAAGAATCCTGGGAACGGAACTCTAAGGATGCTGGGAATTCTAGCTCTGTGAGGTGTGAACTACAGTTCCCAGGACTCTTTGGGGGGAAAGCGTCGTGCTTGAAAGGTATGGTGCAGACATTGGTTTAATCTACACACATATAAAAAAACGCTTCGAAAATACTTTTTAAAAAAAAGTTTTGAAAAATGCATGGAATTTTGCATAGCTCGCCAGCACCATCTAGTGTCACATCTGTATATTGCACTTTACAATGCATTTAAAGTGTTTTATTTGCAGCTGTGTAGATGAGCCCACTGCCCCATCTTCAGCGTTGAAATAAGATCCAACTCTTGATCCGGTCAGCTTACAGAAGGAGGGTGGGCACCAACTTTTGCCTCAGGCAGCAAAATATACTGAGTGGGTGAATTATGCTGGATTGGCCTTCACCTTTCCTAAGATTCAGGGATGGGGAGAGGGCAGAGGAAGGAGAAAGCCAGCCCTACATATTCCTTCCTCTCTCCCACCATTGCATGCACAAACATGGAGCCACCCACGCTATCCATGTATTCCCGCCCTAAAGACATAGAATCATAAAATTGTCTAATAAGAAGGGACCATAAGAGCCATCTAGTTCAACCCCCTGTAATGCAAGAATCTCTTGCCTGATGTGGGATTCAAACCCACAACCCTCAGATTAAGAGCCTCATGCTTTACCAACTGAGCCGTCCCAGCAGACATATAGAGATCAGGGGTGTTGTCATATGTGGTCCATGCATGTAATGGCTCCATGCCCTCTACAGAAAACTGCCCACGACACATCAACCTGGAAAAAACAAATTAACTTAGTATGTATCAAAAAAAGGAATTGTGCCTCAGAGGCAGGGCTAGAAAATTAAATGTGGAATTTAAAATAATAGGTTCCCACTAAGCAGGTTTAAAAAACAAAACAAAACCCAAAATGATCTTAAACTTCTTTGTTTGGGATCAAACCACCAAATGTGTAGTAGTTTAAAAGCCACATATATGGTTTTTTTTTTCTAAACACACCTTCCTTTGTGGGAAAAAGTGATTATAAGTCTCAGTTTCTTTCCCCACAGACCACATGATCCGAGCTACTTGCGAAATGTTGGAAAACGAGTTTGAGATGAACTAAGTGCCAACTACCGACTGTTTCCTCCTTCTCTGTGTACTAGCTACAAGTACAAAACAGCGTAACAAGGAAGTTTGTGTTCCTTGGGAGGTGGATTTGACCGAAAGGAGAGAGAGTTAAAAGCAGCAGCGTCTCCTGTTAAATAAAATCCTCTTTAGAAAACCTCCCGTTCCTTTTGCAAATCCCAACCACAAAGGCAATGGCATTGAGCACAAAAAAGGATCCTCAGAGATGTAAACTGAGAAGCATGTTGTGTGCGGCACAGGGTTAAAACTCCCACCGATCTTTTCAAAATAAATTAACCGTTCAGTGTGGCTTAGCTGCTGGTCATTGATCTTCCCACATTCGTGTGTAATCCTTTTAACCGATGCTCCCACCAGTCCCAGCCAGTATGCCCAATGGCAAAGTAGGATGGGATTTGGAGTCCGATGATGGCTGAGAACACCATGTTGGATGTTGCAAATGTATAGACCAGGTTCCTTGCATCCCATCAGAATCTCCTCTGTCCCCTGTGCCAGAGGACAAGGAGAGACTTAAAGCAACAGGAGTGGCGGGAGTTGCAGCACAATAGTCTCTGGTGGCTTACAGGGCCTTGTGTTGGACAAGGGGGTTCAAGTGAGCCGAAAGGGGCATGGCCGTGCTGTTGTGCCAACGAGTCCGGGTCTTTGCACAAGTCTGAAGAGGTAGACACCTAACTAGCTCCTTAGCAAGAGTAAAAAGATAAAGGTAAAAAGATAAAGAGTAAAAAGATAAAGACCCCTTGATGGTTGAGTCCAGTCAAATTTAACTATAGGTTTGTGGTGCTCATCTCGCTTTCAGGCCGAGGGAGCTGGCGTTTATCCACAGACAGCTTCTGGTTCATGTGGCCAGCATGACTAAACTGCTCCTGGCGCAACGGGACACCGTGGCGGAAACCAGAGCACACAGAAAATCTGTTTACCATCCTGCCACAGTGGTACCTATTTATCTACTTGCACTGGCATGCTTTCGAACTGATAGTTTGGCAAGAGCTGGGACAGAGCAATGGGAGCTCACTCCATTGCGGGGATTCAAACCGTCAACCTTCTGATCGGCAAGCCCAAGAGGCTCAGTGGTTTAGACCACAGCGCCGAAAGTAGCACCTCTGGAGCTGATGCAATTGAGTGTTTTTCCAATAAAGAACTAGATATCCTCATTGGGGCTGGGTGTGCTCGGGTCCTGGGGAAAAGCATCACACAACTATCAGTAATAAAGTGGAATAATGTGTGCATGGTCCAATATGGCACACACACACTCTATCAATATCACCAGCCAGCCTATATATACCACGCGATCGGGAAACTTGGCTTGGCCTTCTGGAGCGAGTGGAGGAAGCAGGCATCTGTTTTTACATGCCTCAAAACAGTGTCTATTCCTGGCCTCATCTGAAAACAGCAGTGCTGTTAAGCAGTTTTAGACTCTGAGTTCCCTGCCCTCTTTGGATGGTAACGTGTAGGCCCTCACTGACTTGAACATGTGAGAAGGAGTCCGCTCTGCAATTGGAGGACCTCCTGACCAGTGGTGTAGCTTAGGGGCGTGTGACCCTGGGCACGCAATCTGGATGTGAACCAGTCACACACACCCTGAGATCCCCCTCATGCCCTGCCGGTAGCGGGGGCTGAAGAGCATGGAGGGTGAAGATCGCTCTCTGCATGTCCCATCTGATGCACCCAGTTGTTGCTCCCCCTTCGCAGGGTCAAGGTTGACCCACGGGTTGGAGAACGGCTGTGGCGCTAGAGAAAGCTCCTGCTTTCTTGCAGGTGGTTCGGCAGCTCTGGCAGCGAGAGAAGGGTGTGTGGCAATGTTGAACCTGGGCATGCAAGTGTGCCCCTGTGCTGCTGCCGCGGTGGGCTCCCTCTGTGCCCCACCTCTTTGGGTGATATTTACCTAAGCTCCGCCACCGCTTCCGATCATTCTTCTGAGAAGAGTCCCACCCTTATGGTTCCACTGTCTGAAACGCCGAGGAAACAGCCGGAGAGAACCCGTTGTTAAAAGACAATTCTCATATGGATAACCATCTGTTTTTAAGGAATGTTTTATTTACTACCTCCTAGGAAAGTACTTTTCATGGAACAGCAGCAACACCGACATTCACAAAAGGACAGGAAATACAGCAAAAAACCAACAACGCCTAAAGTAAATAGCACATTTGAAAACAAGGCAAACATACATAATAATATCTTTTTCTATAGTTTGTTCTTAACCTAAGAAAAGTTCACATTTCAAGTCATAAACTTGCCTCAGTAGTGTATAAATGAAATGGTTTGTGTAGTCAGACCACTGAGTGGTGGTTCATTGACGCTTAAATGGCCTCGATGATCCCTGCTACCTGGTGTTGCAAGCCAGCACCTTTGCACCTGTCCGGAGTTCCTATGGGCATTTCAAAGAACATTCACTCGGTTATTTGTTGGGGATGTGCCTTTCTTACAGATGCTATACGCGTATATGTAAAATACAGTAAGAGCTTCCCTTCTGTTCAAGTACTTGGGTAGGTTGGCACAAGCAGTCCTGTTTGATTAAAGGTTTCAAAGATTGGGTCTCCTACGTGGGAGATGAAAAATTAAGGAGATAGTGGTGCTTCGTTTGAGCATGGTCACCTGCAGCTTTTGCCACCGGCAACCGGTTTTACGAGAGATTTCACAGAAGATAGCAGAATGGGAGATGGCGGAGAAAAAGTCTGCTTGACTAACATGGGTTAAATAAAGATTGATTCAGAAAGTTGCACTCGAAGGTTGCCCCAACTTGTGTTGAGTTTCTCCATAGCTGTAGCCCATGAAAGAGGCCTAAGGTCCTACTTATGGTTTCCCCATCTGGTTGGCCACTGTGAAAAAAGGATGGTGGACTAGATGGGGCTTTGATGTGAGCTAGCGGGACTTGTCTTACATTCTTAAGTTTCTGTTGTAGTGGAAAAACCTGTGTCTTGACTGCCCTACTTCACATCATACCGTAACGATTCGTATGGCTGGAATGCTCCCCGATTCAAAAAGTACACAGCGAAACGCAAAACCTCCCCAAACACTAGGTGTTGGGGGGGGGAATTCTAGCCCAGCTGGCCATCCAAAATGCTAGGTTTTTTAATGAGGGCTAGGCTACCTTTTTGTTCAATTATTTGCCACCCTGCCTGAATTGTGGTAAAGGTAAAGGGAACCCTGACCATTAGGTCCAGTCGTGACCAACTCTGGGGTTGTGGCGCTCACCTCGCTTTATTGGCCGAGGGAGCCGGCGTACAGCTTCTGGGCCATGTGGCCAGCATGACTAAAACGCTTCCGGCAAACCAGAGCATCGCATGGAAACGCCGTTTACCTTCCTGCTGGAGCGGTACCTATTTATCTACTTGTACTTTGACGTGCTTTCGAACTGCTAGGTTGACAGCAGCAGGGACTGAGCAATGGGAGCTCACCCATCGCAGGGATTTGAACCGCCAACCTTCTGATCGGCAAGTCCTAGGCTCTGTGGTTTAACCCACAGCGCCACCCTGCCTGAATTATGGTAGTACTGTTCAAATTCAAATTTAACACGCCAGGGGCAACTGGACTATGTTTAGGATCCAGGCTTTGAAGCAAATGTATTTCAAGTGTGGCAGGGCTTTTTGGATAGCCACGTGAAAGCAATGCAGCTTGTGAAAAAATAAATAAAATCAGTAGTTAACGGTGGCCCTTTGAGGTAGGGTGCACCAGTAAGCCCTCCAGTTGTGGATATTTTAAAGGACCACCCATTTTTAAAAATAAAAATAATGACTGCTACTTATTTCTATAGCAAAATGCTTTCCAGTTCTCCTGTAACATGGGGGTGCGGGAAGGATACCCTTGAGAATATTTTCATTTAGGATTTAAATTCTGGAAAAGTTTGCCGAGGAGGGCTGTCTGGATTCTGAAAACTGCACACAAAGCTCTTCTTTAATTCTAAGCATTACCTAAGCTTCTGAATTCAGCTGTTGCCTTAGGCATCTGTACATACTGAATGCCCAGGTTGGGCTCCCAGGATGCTGTCTATGTGGCCCAAGGAATCCTACTCAAATCACTAGGGTTTCTGTGGTTGCTTCTAGCTCCAGCAGGTTCCCAGATTTGTGGGAGCATCTCTTTGGGGCAAATCGGTGGGAGGGTCTGCTGAAGCACCAGTGTGGTTGAGTGCGAAAGGGCTCCCTTCATGACCCCTTGGAATCCACTCATCATCTGTAGATTCATCTAAGGCACCTAAGTTTCAAGTGGTACTGGGCCACGTCGCCTAAAGCCGACCGAACCACTCATTGCAAAGTTTACTGTATTTTACATTCACTGCACTACTACAAAAAAGCCTTGAAACAGGCCACAAAACACTGCAATAATATTACTTAACCTCCTTCTTCTTCTTTAATAACCGTTGAAATAAAACATTGACTTTGTGGCACACCGCATTGCCGTGTAATACAGAGAAATAAAACGACTCTTAAAATGTACTGCAAATATATTTACAGGCTTAAAAAAACAAAAAGTGGTCCATATAACTTCCTTCTCCGGTGTACATGCACAAGTCCCATTAAATGGTAATGAGAACCACGTGTGGAAAGGAGAATAAGGCGAGAGAACAAAACCCACTTAAGTACTTTATTACTATGCCCCTTAACCTCAGCAAGAAACTGACGCAGCTACTTTAATAAGCAATATTTATGGTGAACAAGAGCATGTTTCGTCCTGGACTACACTAGCGTACATTCTTTTGTCTCTACAGCATACACTAGAAAAAGAACGAAGGTTTGAGACTATACTGGGATGCAGAGCTTGTTCACATTATGGAGTTCAAAGAAGTTATTCATGTATAAAGCGCTAAAGCAGGACATGAGAAAACCCAAAGTAGGAAAGGGAATCTATTATCCCCTGTGAATCTCTGCACATGTGAGTAACCGGTATATGTAGTGAGCTCCCGCGTATCTGCAGATTTTCCTCTCGAACTGTTATAAAACTTAGAATGAAGGCTGCGTGCAAATGTCATGATGCCGTGCAAATACACAAAAAGGATCACCAACTGAAAGTAGCTAAGATATACTTAGGAAGCTTGAGTTCTGGAGCCTTTTATTTTTGTCCTTTAAAAAAAAAAGGGACTTTAGTTCACATGAAAAGCGTGAAGATTGAAAGTCTAGTGTCATAGAGGTGGTTGAATAAGACTCCCAGCAGCCTATGAAAGCTGGGGCACTTCAATGCCCTACATAGCTCCTCGACTTTCCTAAGGACCAGATTTTATGTGCAGGTCACAAAGGTTGACTTGCGTTGGTGCAGAATTAATATTTCCTTATCAGGGAATCCTGACTTGTTTGGGTTTGATGCAGAAGTACCACCACAGACAGTTACTTTTACCCTCTTACACTGATACCTTAGTGCATGGCAGCAGGGAAATTTCAAATTTCAGTGGTGCCTTGTGCAAGGCCAAAATTCAGCCAACCCAAAGAGGTTGGTAAGGATTTAGGACAAACAAAAAGTTATCCAAAGCTGAAACTATGAAAGCAAGCATCGAAGGCCACTGGTCACAAGTCAAATACCATGTCTAAAAAAATCTGAGAAAGATATTAAAAACCTCTTGACTCAGGGGCAAAATGTCTCACATCGTGAGACAAACAGCCCTTTAGTTCATTCTCACTTAGATTCAAGTTTTGGCTTAACCTCTATTTAAAAATGGAAGCTAAAGGCACAGAATATGAGTATCTAGAATAAATGCTGCCATTTGCACCTTGGGATACAACACCACTTATTCTCGGGAGCCAACTAACTCTACCACAAAGTTTAACCATGGTTTCTGTGCTTGTATAAATGAAACCAAGGTACAGTTGCTATAAGACAGGAACTGCACTGGGTCAGGCTGGTATCGATTACTATGGACTGGCACAGAGGTCACTTGCTACCCAATCCATTTTGTGTAGATGCCAGGGACTAAACGTGAGATTTCCTGCATGCAGAGTCACTGAGAAATAGTTCCTCCCACAAGAGAGCTTGGTTTCATGACATCTGAATGCCTACTTTCTCATGAAGGAGCAACACCAAAGACAGAAGCTTGCAGATGGAGTTTGGAGCAATCTACATACTACAGTGGATGCTTGGGCTGTGAACGTGATCCGTGCGGGAGGCACGTTCGCAACCCGCAGCGCTGCGTCTGCACACGCGTGGGTCATGATTCGGTGCTTCTGCGCATGTGCAAAGCGCAAGTTAGCGTTTCTGCGCATGCGCAGAAACCTGGAAGTAACCCGTTCCGGTACTTCCGGGTTCGGCGCGGTGCGCAACCTGAAAACGCGCAACCTGAAGCGTCTGTAACCCGAGGTATGACTGTACTCACATGTGCAGCGATGCCGTAGGGTTCCATAAACCCTTAAAAATAAAAATCCTAGGGCAACTGCTTCTGTAGTAAATGAGCAAATTGGAAGAATATTTTCCCTCCATGAAATATAATAGACTTGCTTCTTGCTTATGCTCGGAGCCTGGAAAATATTAAAGAATGCTGATAAATATCTAAGGTGGCTCTGTGGAGCAGGTTATTCTCAAAATTAAGCGTAATTTAACCGAGCTAATTCATAGGAGCATCTTTATATCAACAAAGAGGGGGTTCGTTGTGGCTCCAGATAACTAAGAAACCATACGAATGCCAGGACGTAATGTAGAGGTCTCAGTCACTTTCAAATTGCACTTTCCAGTTTAACTTTTTAAATAAGACACACGTTTGTATATAATTTCTTTCTTTAAAAAAAAAATCTATTGCATGTATTCTTTAAATATGAATATATTCTTCAAAATATATTGTTTAAAAACTTTTCCCTAGCTGCTCAGATGCACTTTTTCAATATTTAGTTGATATATTATTAAAGGCACTACAAAATAGAAATCTCTGGAGTGCAGAACTTGCTAAAAAATAACCTTCATACCACAAACATGGTGAAAATAATTGCTAAAAACCTACCGCTGTGTAATAAACCTGCATAGAAGAATGGGCACTGGAAAAACAAGCCGTTTTAGAAATGTAGGAATACAGGCATATTAAATTTTTTTAAAACAGCCTAAAAAGTTAGTAAAAACTTCATATGTATAAAAGATTTCAAACTCGATGATATCGTTGATATGAACTTCACTTCCAGGTTTTATCAGCAGTTTTCTGGCATCCAAATGTAAGTCATCCGCAGTAGGTTCTTTCTTCATAAATAGTAAAATGTTCCTTCAATGCAATCCCATCCCACCCCTCCCACCCCAGACCCTCTAACCCCCCCCCAAAAAAATGGCCAGCTGTTTCAATAGGTTTGATAGACATCGTGGATCGGAACCTGAAATGTTGCAGCTGGGAATGCCTGAGGGATATAACTGGCATAGCCGCCGTAAGCGGCTGCAGCGGCTGCAGCAGCGGCATTCTTCTGTAGTGTGGCTATCGTCGCTGTGGCTGGGGCAGCGAAGGGAACGTAACTTGCGCCATAAATCCCCGCAGCTGGGATTCTCTGCACGTTGGGAGCCATCGTGTACACGGGAGTTAAGGGCCGGCCCTGGAAACGACAACGGCGAAATCTCAATGCCTGAAATAATCCCCCCCCCCCAAGAAAAGAAAGAAAAAGGTCTGCTGCAATATAGAATCGTAGAACTGCTGAGTTGGAAGGAGCCACGAGGGTCATGAAGTCGGACCCCCATGTGCGACTCGAACCCACGACCGTGAGAGGAAGAGTCTCACGCTCTACCGACGGAACTATAGCCTGCATGCCTAAGCATATTTTAGAAACCAGGCCACATCCTTTTTCTTGGAACAGTGAGAATCTGCTGTCTGTAACTTGGTCTCTTTCTGCCTTCCCCACACCAGCGTTTCTCAAACACCCTCAGTTTTTATAACATTTGGAGAATGTTATAAGAGGACTTTGTACTTCACTGTGAGGGAAGCTTTAGAAATAGGGACATGTTCTGATGATCATTGCTAGGGTTGCCATATTTTGAAGAGCAAAAAAAGAGGACACTATGACGACTCTCATTTTAAATACCCCTACTATATGTAGGCTATAGAAGCTGTGATATATTGCTGGGGGGGTGGGCAGGAGAAAGAGAAGAGGAAAGCAACCACCAGTTATGTCTATGTCTCAAACAGAAAGTATAACCAGAGACATTTTGACAAATTTAATCCACCCAGACGAAAATTTTACCCCTGAAAAAGAGGACGTGTCCTGGGAAAAGAGGACACATGGCATCCCTAATCACCGCCTACCCCCCCGAAAAACCTTTGAAATAATTTATGTTCAGATTATCTATCTTCGCACAATTGGATATGCCAGGTATTTGGTTGGGGCCCTGAAAATGTGTTGGTTTGGCACAGCTATCCTGCACACACAGGGCAGGGAGATTATTGTTTTGTGCTGTTTGTATTTTTATTATGTATTTTGTGCTTTTCCCCTTGTATTTTTATGCTGTGAGCTATGGATGAAGGGCGGTGTACAAATTTGATAAATAATAACAATATGCTCACGCCAGATCCCAAATGCAAAGTAAGTGAACGAACTTGGAGACAGGTTGTCTCGTTTTCTCAACAAGGACACTCTCTCAACAGCAGCATGGCAAGAAACCAGGCTTTCTATGTACAAGGAGGGATAATCCAGTAGAACCACCTTGATCAAAATTTACCTGAAAAGGAGGAGGGGTTGAAACTGAAGGTAATACGGCGGCGGCTGCAGCTGCTGCTGCACTAGCATGATCCTGCTGAACAGCAATGGGGCTGATGATATGCTCAACGGCGTGGATTTTCCCATCTTCAATCATCTTTGCTGTTGGCGCTGCTTGAAACACGGAATACTGGGTACCAATAGTTGGGATAGCTACTGAAATAGACCAGAACGGGATATTTTCAGTCTACGCTTGAGACAATCATAATCCTGGCACTCTTGACATTTGTTGTTGTAGCTTTTAATCTAGCATGATACGTATGGGTTCTGGAGCACATTGTGGAATGTCATGGAACGCATTCCTTTCCTTGGATGCTGTCAGGCATAAGAGGTTCCAATCCCCACGGTAAGGTAAAGGGACCCCTGACCATTAGGTCCAGTTGTGATCGACTCTGGGTTGCGGCGCTCATCTCGCTTTATTGGCCGAGGGAGCCGGCGTACAGCTTCTGGGTCATGTGGCCAGCATGACTTAAGCTGCTTCTGGCGAACCAGAGCAGTGCATGGAAACGCCATTTACCTTCCCGCTGCAGTGGTACCTATTTATCTACTTGCACTTTTTGGTGCACTTTCAAACTGCTAGGTTGGCAGGAGCAGGGACCGAGCAACGGGAGCTTACCCCGTCGCAGAGATTTGAACCGCTGACCTTCTGATCGGCAAGTCCTAGGCTCTGTGGTTTAACCCATAGCGCCACCCGCGTCCCTATCCCCACGGTAGGTGGCCAGGAACGGATACGACAAGGAAAGTTC